>NC_079232.1:3034954-3338449 GCF_028502605.1 Trichoderma breve
CTGCAGGGTCTCAGCCACACAAAGTCACGCGTTGTGAACCCAGCAAAGCTGGGCGAAGGTATCCACGCTTAGCGGAGCAGGTCCCGCGTACCTTGCATTGTACGCGCTAAATGCCTGGTCGCCTAGTACATGTACATCATCGGCCGTACCGCCCCTACGACGCTGTACCTTCAATAGTTTGGCATCAATCCCTGCTCCATCTGAGCTCCCTAGCGAGGCGCCTGTAAATTACCTGCTGGGGCCCTGCTGGGCAGGTACAGCTGCACTCGCAATTTCGTCCTCCTGACTGCTTGTTCCTCCTGACAAACTCTCTTCTTCCCCCCATGACATGACGATATCGCCTTTTTGCCTCCCCTCAACAGCACTTACGGCAGCGTCTCGGATGATTCCCCATCAGCTATAGCCATGCGACCGCGATTATTCTCATCTGAATCAGAAGGGCGGCGACGAATCAGTTGAGACCAGCACCCGGGCGCGTTGTCGCCATGGCGCATCACAGCCTTTTCTTGCGTATCCTCTACAGGTCCCTTTACCTGTTCCTCTACGTCGTGCTTTGCGGCCTGCTTCTCATTACCCCGAGCGACGCCATCCAGCGATCCGTGGTCAACAGGCAGTGGTACAACATCTGGATCATCGCGTCGGGCTATGTCGTCACAGTCTTCATCGTCGGCTTTGTCTACGTTGTGCGGCTGTACGTCAATCGGACGGTGCTGGCGTCGATCCCCAAGTCATGGGTGCCCATCGACAAGGGCGACGTCAAGGAGGCGGTTTATAAGATGATTGGGGCTGGGCTGAGTAAGAGCTCGGCCATTGCGTATGCTGCGCGGCCCAGGGTTGACGAGGAGATGATGGGAGACGATCAGGATGAAGACGATTTGGAGGACGAAGCGCGCACACGAGCAAAATTGATGGCATGGAACGAGGAAGCACTGGAAAGAGACGAGCCGATTCCCATGCCGCCGCATCGTCCTGTCTGGGGCGTCATCGAACACGGCGGCTGGGCGTCCCCCAACTCGCCGGATCTTGCCAACCTGCAGTACAGCAGCGTCGTCGCTGAAGTTCCGAATCTCATAGAGGCGCAAGCGCTTCGACTTGCGCCGTCGGACCCGACCTCTCAAACCGACCCTCCGATGCTGGATCCCGAAGCTGCAGAATTATTGCAGCGACTCCCCAGCATGAGTCTACGAGACTACTTTGGCCATTTGGCCAGTTTGGGTGTTGCCGTCATGGACGAAACGGTGGCCGAGTTCCTATCGAAATATGAAATAGCTCGTTTCTCCACGAAACCAATCTCCAATGCCGAGTTCCGCGAGCTAATGCATCTCTTTGCGGAAATCTTGCGATCGATACAGCCTTTGGACCCTACGGTCTTGGATCACCTGTATGAAGAAGACGAAGAGGAGGGGGAGAGGATGCATAGGACGGGGACCCCGGAAAGCGACATCGACAATGATGCGCCTGCGGAAACGATTCCGTCCACTCCAAGAACTATATCACGACCTTCCACAGCGAGTACTCAACGCTCTGTTCAGAGACGGACAAGGCGGCGCACCAATACATACCGTACGGCGCCGAGTACGCCCGGCAGCAGAAGACACATGAATATGACACCACACAGCGTCAGCACCCCTGGCTTTGCGCAGATGCGACGCACTTATACCTCCAGCCAGCATTCATCAGCCGCCAGCCTGCGATCCAAGTCGTCGGATGGCTCAGGATCCGTCATCCGTCTGGCAGACAGCGGGGACGCCAGTGACTTGCCATATATTCTCTCCTTGACAGAATCGACGGCGACGAGATATTGAGTCCCAGGCTGGCCCGGGAGAAAAATCACGACTGCTACGCTGCGATGGGTGTTATCAAAAATAGACTGTAACTTTTTATCGATGAAGGCTCCAGAGGCCAGAGAGGATACGAGAGTATGAAAAGCATATCGAGTACTTTTGTGATTTTAGACGAATAATTATATACATAATTTCATCGGCTCAATTGGCCATAATTTTCTTTCATACTGCTTTCCAGAACCTGCTACTCTGCTATGCGCAAGAATGATTGACGCTTCTAGAAGCACGCAGCTGTTTTCCCAAAAGAGTAACACGCAAGACCCCACTGAAGCTCCCAGTGCTTAGAGTGACGCTACTCCAACTTTTTTTTTCTTCCCAGCGACTTTTGTCCTTCAATATCCTCACATTCAATAAACCCAACCACTGAGCCTCTCAAGTTTCTTGCGCCCATACCATATCAAGTCCATCAAGACTCAACAAACAATGCGATCATAACAGCGACAACCCGAACGATTCATCTCAAAATTAACTCCAACATCTTATAAAATCTCGCCAACAATGCCGCCAACATCATCAAAACCACCTCCCCTCCCCCTCGCCCCCGACCGCGCCGCCATATCCAACAAAATCTCGCTCCTCCTCTCCAATCGGACATCTCTCCTGAAAACACTCAACCCTCCCTCTTCTTCAACAGCGCAGCAAACAACGCAAACGCGCAGGCACAAGGTCAACGCAGATGACATCGAGCAGCTCTTTTCAGGGCCCCGGCCCAACGAAGGCGTAGGCTATGTTCCCGACCGTAAGGCCGCTGCGGGAGACGCGGCTGCGAGGGAAGATCGGATGTTGAGGGGACGGTTGTTGGGGAAGAAGGGGCAGAGGGATGGGAAGGGGGGAAAGAAGTTTGCGGCGGCTGTGGAGAGTGAGAGTGATGAGGAGGAGGGGAGGAGTGGGTTGGGGAAGAGAAAGAGGCCGAGGAGAGAGGTGGAAGAAGAAGCTGAGGTGGATGGAGACAAGGTGGGAGAAGATGAGGTTGAAGATAAGGAAACTGGTCATGGTAAAGGAGATGTTGAGGATGCTGCTCCGGTACTACATCAACAAGAGACAATAACAGATTCCAACGGCGGCGATGAAGCGAAACGGAATAAGAAGAAAAAGAAGAGGCAGAGGGAAAAAGAAAAACAAAAGCAGAAGAAACTCAGCAATGCCTCATCATGATTCTACCATTTTCATCATCATCAAGAAAGCACAAGGGAACAAAAGCGGCCAATATCAAAATATTATACCATCCTATAATACTTTTACCACAACATAAAACTCATGAGAGATCTCTCCTATATACTTTATCCCACCATCCTTCTGAAAATATAATCTCTCAATCCAACCGCTTCCCTTCTCTTCCCTGATATTACCGCCAGAACAGCAATCTTTCCTTTACATAACCCCCTTTCTCTTTGCTGTTCTCTTCGCGCGAGAGCCACACACACCGTCGCCCCAACTAAAGACCATCTAGACCCCTTCCATTCTGACTTTCATGCCTTTCCACCAGGCAAGCCAGTTTCCTCCTCTTACTACGACAGTCAAAAAGCAGTAGCCCAAATCAGACCCCAAGGTTTTTTAAAAGATATAGCAACTTTTGTTCGGCGTTTCAACGACGGATAAGGAGGGTAGCCTCAAGACATTTCCAGCAAGCCATATTCCATCAAGGGTCGCATTAGGAGGCTCGATTAAGAATGATTGACGCCAACTCATGTCGTTCTCTGGTATTGTCCCAAAGAGGACGTTTGAATCAAGATGAAAAGGAAAGGCGAAGTATGTTTGTAATTTGCCATGGAGGTGGTCAAGATCCAGTCCAAGGATGTTGTTATTATACAATCGAAAGTGAATGCGAATGTGTCAACTCGGAATCGGCCGTCACCTTTGAGCGTAGCTAAAAGAATATGATCGGCCATGATGCTGCCATGCCTAAATATCCAATCTGGATTTGCAAAACAATAAATCAAAAAAACATAAACCAAGAAAAACACTAAAGAAAACCGAAGAAAAAAAACATAAGTGAGGTATTGATATTTCTTTCAAACGCCAGCCTCAGAATGCGACCCCTTGGTCGTAAAAGCAGCGCCAGAACTCATGCGCCGTGGTCATGATCCATCCTTCCTTTCCATCCGAACGTTACATGCCCGAGGCTTTCGACACCGTATCACTGTCTTCGTTTCCGCTTCCTGTCATCGTCGCCCCGGGGGTCTTCGTCTTCGTCTGATCGTTCAGCAGTATCGCTAGGGTTGAGAATGTGCGCCATGCTCCCTCTCCTGGTGGGGGGCGCCGACGACTCCTTCAAGGCCCCAATCGTTTTGCTCTCACGGTTCGATGCCGAGTTCCACGACCAGCTGCCAAAAGTGTCCGAGCCAGCGCTCGCGCCATTAGAAAAGGGGGCATGCGGTGGCGTCGCCGGTCGTGAATGCGGGTGGCCATGAGTAGGTGGAGCTTGCAGTGAGAATGAAGAGAGAGAGTCTCGTATCCTCTGATCCTCTGGCGCAAGTCGGTTGGGAGACTGAGGCCACACGGGCGGCGGCACAGTTCCTGACGGGAAAGGAGGTGCATTCGGCTGCCATCCGTGTGCGCGAATGTCGGCGGCGGTATGGCGTCTAGCCAAGCTGTTGGGAACTGTCTCCACGTTGGAAAGGGGGTGAGGACCCGGAGGAGGAGCCGGCGCGGCATTGCGCAGAGGTGAAGATCCAGCACCGCCACTGATGGATCCGTAGGGTCGTCGCGTGCCGATGGACAGGTTAGAGGGAACGGCCGGGCGGTAAGATGGCTGGTTCCGACCCTGCGGGACGTTGAGAGTGACTCTTCTGGTGTCATCCTGCGGTAGCTGTCTGGGCGAGACGGGCGCGTTGTCGACAGTGCCGAAGAACTGTTGCCGGGCAGAATATACGGGTTCGTGTGGCTCGTCGAGTGAGCGCAGCATTTCTGCTTGCCTCACCATTTCGCCCTGGATTGACAAAACTTGAACCCCTTCATGTTAGCCTCATCATACCTAGCTTTTTAGCAAGATCGTTTAGTGTGTGACGTACCATCTCGATGAACAGGATTGTCCGGAGGCACAAGCGACAGCAGTCCCTTGGACAATTCCTGGTTAAAGTAGAGCAGTCGACTTAGTGTCTCCATGACTGCTTGGTTCTTAACATGCATGTAATGGGCAGATTCTTCGCTTCTCTGGAGTCTCGCCGCCGTATCATATAATGAGTGCTCCAGATTGGCCAGTCGAGCGTCAATGCTGTCTGGCGGCACCTGAACAGGCTCAACTGGAGTGCCGGGTTGAGAGGTGGACGTCTTGGGGAAGGTGTTCTCTCGGTTGACGAGAGCATGTCGGCTCGCACGACGCTTGATTTCTCGAAGACCAACGAGGTCGCCACGCTTGAAGTTTCCGTTGCCGTGCTTAAACTCCCAGAGAGTTGTTTCGGGGTTGCCGGTATGGAATACGTCTCGTTCTAGATGAGAGTGTGAGCACCTCTGAGCTTGGTCTGTTCAAGGAATAATGTAAATGGAAGCGGTCGGTACCTTTGTGAAACCCGTACATGTTGAGTTGACGTACAAAAGACGAGATGTTTGTGTGCTTAAAGTATTGACTAGGGGGGCGAGGGTGAGCATATTCGTCAGGCCAGAGGCTGTTTATCGAGGGGTTGCTTACGATAATACCTTCGAGAAGTCGGCCGAGGGGGACATGACGAAGCTTTCGGCGGACGATGACCATGAAATGAGATGTTGTATACTGGTATCCTCCAGCATGCTGCTTGCACCATTAGTAGCCGTCGCTTGGTCCGGGGGCACCCGGCGAGTTGATAAAAGGGGGGAGAGGGTTCAAGATCCTCACTTGTATAGTTTGTGGATGAAGGCAGTCTGGACGATTTTGGGCTGATGAACAGCAGCCGCGGCGGCCGGAGGAGGCGCGGGCATGTTAATTGAGCTCGTCACGGCGGTGTGCTCCTGCGGCGATGTGTTGCCGGGTCGAGCGCCGGCCGGCTTGCCATTGGCGCTGGGGTCGGAGTCGGGGCCGTGGGCGGTAGGCGAGTTGTCCTCTGGCGATGTGCCCTCCATCGGATGGTCGACGGGACTAGGTGGAGACATGCTGATGGTAGGTGGCGGTACGGAGACGGAGATGGAAACGGGGACGATTCGGGAGCCGGGCGAGTCTTGAAGTCTATCGATTGCCGGAATGGATTTCTGAGAGGTCTCAGTCCTGTGGGCCATCTGTACTGTCCCCATTGCGGTCAGCCAGCGATGGAATGGGATCTCCAGCGTGTGAATTGGGGAGAATGAGGGGGTGGGGGGGAGAGAAGAAGGTGATGGTTCAGGATTTGTAGCGGCGTTGGAGGAGGAGAGGCGGGATGTGAGGAGGAAAAGCGACTGAGCGGGCAGGCGGGCAAGGAGGCGCAAAGAAGAGCTCGGAGCTGCGACAACCGGCATTGGCTAGCTCAGGGAAGCTCCGTGGACTAGCTACTCACCTCACCTCATGTCTGCGGGATGCAGCACTTTGGGGTCGCAAGATGAGGGCGGACTGGCGTGTCGTGTTGTTGCAGTTTGGGTGGAGTCGAAGCAGCAATGGAGATGACAAAAGTTCTCGAGTTTTCTTATTTGTTCGTCGAGGGCCGCACACACGCCCACACCACGGCACAGCAGACAGTCTCGGGGCTCAGGCACAGGCACAGACGTCGAGCTCAGCCTCGCATTTGGAGAGGACAGGCCCGGGGAGCTTCTAGAAGCGGCAGCTGTTGCCAGAGACTGCGGACAACAGCAGCGACGGCGCCGGCGCGAGGGCGCACACGGAGGTAAGCTGTGTGTGTGTATGTAGCTGTATGCACTGCACGATGCTAGTGTACGAGGGTCGAGGCCACTAAGAGAGAGCTCGACGATGCAGCAGCAGAGGCGAACTTTTTGGGGGCGAGGCGGTGACGGTCGAGGCACGTCAGGGAACAAGATGCGCGGACAAGAGGAAAAAAAGAAACAGGGAAAAAAAGATGATGAGGACGATGATGCACAGCTGCGGCCCGTCGAAACAGCAGCGCAGGAGCTCGCGTAGGGTTGATGTGTCTCAGCGACGGTGCAACCAGACGGAGCAGAACCGTTACGGAGGTGGGAATAACTGTGCTGTACATGCAATGACGGGGGGGGGAGGAGGAGGTTGTTGGATCGGTATGCAGTACTTGCGCCGCCCATTAGATAAGTCGTGCTCTTGTACCACAGCAGGGTGCGGTACGGAGCAATGGCCGCTGGCAGGTACCTCGAGGGGTCGGCAAACTCGACTGCGGTGTAGTGGGCGACAAGTACCGGGTACAGCGCCTGTGCTGGGAGGCTTTAGGCTTTAGGCCGAGCTACGACGGGGACGAATGGAGAATGGAGCTGTCGGCAGCTTTTTGCGGCAGCGCTTCCCCATCTGTGGAAATATGGGAACACAGGCTGTCAATGGCGGTGGTATGTACCTTGGCAGGTAGAGGTACATTGGAATTGAATCGAGATACTCGACGAGATTCCTCATGGCGCAACCAAAGCAAGGCCAATAGAGAGGCACGGTACGCGTATCAGTAACATCGAAGGGCTGAGGTGATGCCCGGATATCGATCTAGGTAGTCTACAGCTTACAAGGTTTTGCCAATCACGAACAGAGCAGCTCAAGCTTACTCGTACTGATTGATAGCTGTCAACAAGCCTCTTTCGGAGCTCGGGAACCTCTTCACAGGCCCGAGGTGCAGGCCTTAGGTAATGCGGCGAGCGCCTTGTACGTAATACTGGCACTGCGGAACACTTGCGGAAGGGCGTGGAAAGGCAAGCAAAAGACCAGATGCACTATGACAACAACAATCACCAGCATGCAAAAAGCCTTGACTAACAGACGAGGTTCCCCATGATTAATAACCATGCCAAGTGATTGCCTCAACAGACCAGGGACTGACGTCGCCTGTGCTTGCCAGATAGCTGAACCATTGCACTCAGGACAGCTTGCTGGCGTATACAGGTACTCGTAGTAACAAAGCTTGATGCTACAAACACTGGGGAATCGGGCAAATAGAACTCAACATTCTTCCATTTCTCCAGAGGCCAGGATCACGGAACATGTACTGGTACATGCAGTACCTGTGTCCAAACCACCAAGGTACTTGGACAGCTCATACTAGCCGCCGGCATCCTTCCTTCAGACCAGAACCTTCTGTCTCATTTTTCACCAAGGCTGGGCGGGCAGATACTAGATCCGATCTCACCAGCAAGGTGAGATGGATTCAGCCATAGGTCCGAAAGAAGAGCCCCTCCCCGCAACGAAACCTGCGCACAGACAAGGAGACTTTTATTGGTGGCTTGCTGACAGGCCGTCAAACCGACCACAGGGAGAGTTGGGCCATGAATGGGGTTGATAGACAGACGGTGGGTAGCACAGAATCAAGGATGTAATCTACTTCTATACTCGTATACCTGATATAATTCAAAAAGTCGATCCAATCATGAAAACAGTTGTAAAGATAAGATGAAGCAATTACAAAAACATCACTTGGACATCATCTCCATGAGCAAGTGAAACAACTGCAGACAATCCCCCCTCCCAACTTTCACATGAAATTTGATCCAGAAAAAAGGGCTCCTTATCTAGCTCCTCCGTGCTAACCTGCCTTTGGTAGCTACCAGTCTTACGTCGGCGGCGCCAAATCTCATCCCCATCTTTTTCTTCTGAGGAGTAAAGGAGGCCATTCTGGCGCTTTTCCGTCTGTGCGTCTCGTCTTTGCTCAGGTTGGCTGCTAGTTACACGAAGCTACCTAGTTCAAGCCCTGTCCATCCTCCTCTTTTTTAAAGCCAAGGCTGGCAATCAGATGCCAAATTTCATCAATGCCAGCGCACTCGCACCCGTGATTCCGGTCCTGGCGGTGGCACACGCGAGCTCCATTAGCCACAATCTTGCTAACATCAGCATCCATCAGCATCAAACCAATGGCCGGCCACTTATTCAGCAGCCATCTTCTTCATGCTAACAGCTGCTAGCTGAGCTAGTGAGTATAGCTTCCATCTAAACCTACCTACCGTATCTAAAGAATGTTCCAAGTTTGCTGCCGAAAAGCTGCTGCCTGAATATTTGCCATCAAATCCCCCAATGGGCCCGCAGCCACTTCACTCACTTGCACTCATACCGGTGAATTGACCTTGATCCAGCAAATGCTCCTCCGCAATCCAATTCCTACGGGGTCGGCCAAGTCCCCAATAGGCCGAATATCAATCCGTGGCACCACAGGACGAATTGGTTAATTTGCTGGCTGCATGTCCCGCCCGTCCGTGCATATGTACGAGGTGCGTACGACACTCACCGATCCGCAGGGGGGGATATGGATACGGACCCGGGCCAAAGAAGACGACTTTTGGCCAATTCTTTTGCCGTAGCGAGATGGCCAAATATTTACTGCTAAAGGTGAATGTATGATTACAGTACCGGGCGTATGCAGCCCCTTTTTTTTCTCGGTATGTCTACTCTTTTCTTCACAGGTGCATGTACTCCGTACTCCGTATGTGATTCCTGCTGGGGAGGGTATCATTTACAACCCGAAGAAGCCCTCGGTGTTTCCCACCGCCGTCTCACCAACGCCGTCCGAATGCTTCAAGTTGTCGAAATTCGAGGCTCTGCAACAACAAGCTAAACCAAGAATGTCACCGTCCCTGTAAGTGTCAGATTCCTCTTTCTGCCTCTGCCCGCGCTTGCTCGAGGCACTATTTCGTGCAAGAGACCGAGCTGCTGCGGCGCTAACAGCTGCCGATCTCGGGATGTTGCCAAATTATATTAACTGTTGCCGTCAGATCGGCGCGCGGCATAACACCCTGGCAGCCCTTGTTTTTGCAGTCTCTTTTCTTAGTATTCCCTTCTCTTTATTTCTTCTTCTCTCTCTTGCTGTCGCTGCTTCTGGTTTGCCCGCCGGTGACCCCTTTCTGCCCCTGGCATTCAGGTACTCCAACTGAGTACATTCTCCCGCTGCTCCAGCCAACCGGACACACTAGCCAGATAATTTGCACCAAGGAGGAAATATCTAGCGAATTCCTGCATGAGGAGCATGGCTGTACAAAACATATTACCGGTTTCATTCTAATAATAATAAAAAGACGTCGTCAAATAATGAAAGAAATAAAGTAAAATACAACCCGTCTTGGCTCGGGCAAGCACTGGGCAAACTCATGCACCTTGGCACTGGGGGCATCAACCAACACGAATAGCATCAGATGCATCATCCTGCATATGACATCCATGATTCTCCTGGTTCTAGGCACCGACTTAATCAAAGCGGTAGGCAATAAAAAAAGACGGAGCCGAGGCGTGAAACCACCTGCATAGTCCCGCCAACCCTCTCCAAAAGTCCGAGGCTTTTCATTCCTTCTCCCCCTTCTTTCTGAAAAGCTTTGATCACGTCTGGCTCGGCGGTGGTTCTAATTGCAGTAACAATACCGCTTTTACCCGTGCAAGTGCCCTCGTCGAAACATGCAGAATAGGGCAAACACATGTTCCGTAGATGGATGCTTTGCCCGTAACCCCTGCTCTGTCTTTTTTTTTTTTTTTTTCTGAGCGAGAGCCGGTAACCGATATGGCACCAATTGCTCGTATTTTGGAGCTACGGGACAATACCTTAGGCAGATCCATGGTAAGCCCGGATGATCGAGGTGATTGATGCTTATTTCTCCGTGACCCTAGGTGAGTGGTGTATCTACCCGAGCAGCGGTAGTATCATCCATTGCTGATATTTGGCATTGATTCAGCTTCAATATTCTCCTCGCCCACTCACTTACAGCCCAGCACACCTACAAGACTGCCAAGCAATTACTCCAAACACAAAGTCCCCCACGCGACATTTCGAAACAAAAAATCCATCCTACTTTAGCACGGAACAAAAAAGTTCTTTGTTGCAACCAAACCAAACTCACCCCCCCTGTTACACCCTCGGGCGAACTAGCCCTGTATGTACGCATTGAGACGTGCAGCAAAGAAAAAATAGCGGGCACTTTTAAACGGTCTCGAAAATCCGACCTGGTTCTAGAGTTTCCACCGTCCAACCCATTTGGTTTGTTTTCCCAGTCCCAAAAAAGTAGGCTTCCAAAAGAAGGGATACAAGTATAATTCCGAACCCCGGTTTTTTAGGCCCCTGTGTTCTTTTGAGAGTGGGAAAAAGGAAGAGAGGCCTTTTATCCGAGGTAAACAGAGAGGCAGAGAGGAAGTGAGATGCCCCGATACTTTGCATCGCATCGGAGCAACCGACCAGAACTTCTTCTAGCTCCCGCCACTTCTTACACTCAGGTAGAGAGCTCAAAGTACCAAGTACACTTTAGTATTCCCTCCTAGTACTGGATTATACAGCCGCGGTCAAAACGCTTAGCTCCCCGAGCCTCACGAAAGCTTTACTCGTACTTTTTCCATCTTTGGTTACCATTAGCAAATGTGAGTATGCACGTGTATTCCCCGGCCCATATTTTTCTCGGAATTTTTGGAAGAGTCGACGTAGATTGGAATGTCAGGTCGAATATTCCCCGCCTCTAGAGAACGGGACACTTTCATAGTCCGCGATAGTGTGGCCTCTAAAACGAGCGTATTATTTACTAGACTTGGGCTAGGAGGGGGGTCAAACGGGAAATAAGTCCGTTTGAAACACCTCTCTTGCTAATGCCGCTGGCGTCGATGAGCATTGAAGTGAGATCGAGTAATGAGACAAGCAGATCGTGCTTCTTGCCGGGTAGAAACCAGCAGAAATACACTCTCCTGAGGAGTTGTAATACTTGCATTAAACAAGTCGTAGTGAGATCCATTGGTTCATCAAGCACAATAAAGAGCAGAATACACAAAATACAGACTTCTGAACTGGTCGATAACTTGTAGTACTATGTTTATCAAGTAATCTTGAAAAACTCAACGGATATACCCTCGAAAGCTTGATTCGATATTCTTAACTCCTTAGGTCACCGTAATGAATACCAATTGATCAATCAAGAGTGCTATCATTTCACGTCTTCGGGCATACCGAGTCCGAAGAGTTATATACCTATGCTAATCCTTCAACCAAATCCCAATCATCTGCCTTGTAATACTACACATTTTCTCACAGCTCGTCAAACCCAAAACCACAATCCCGTGAAACTCTCCCATCCATACCCGCCCCCCTTCCAAATATAACAAGTATACACCATTTCCCATCACAGCAGAATCTCGACGCTCCGCTCAGAAATCATCGTCACCACTCACCCTATTCTCTCCAACCTCCCGAATCTTCTCTCCCAAAATCGTACGCCCGTACCGCTCTGCAACTTTGTACGCCGCCTCCATCATCCGGCCAGTGCGGTCACGCATCAGTTCTACGATCTCGAGCGCACGCATGCCCCTATCCTCGCCCTCGCGACACTCCACCGCCAGAAGCTGCAGAAGCGTCTTGTCAATCTCCAGCTCGATCCGTGGCAACAGAGAACGCTGGGAATGGCTTCCGCTGGTGGCATCGACAAGATCACGGAGCTGGGCTGCCTGCACGCCCTTGAGCATGAATAGCTGCTCCAGTTTCTTCGTCTCGGCGCCTTCCTCCTCTTCCTCGTCGTCGTCTTCGTCCATTGCGTCATCCTCTCCATCACCTGAATTGTCCTTGCTCTTCTTTGACTTGGGCTCCTGCAGTGAGTGCAGGGGAATGGAAAAATCAAACTCTGAGAGCAGAGGCCGAGGAAAGTATGGATACTGGTCGCCACCCTTGAGGATAATGCAGTGAAACTTGTTTTCTGCCACGGCAATGGGGAAATACGTCTCAGTCTTTCGACCAGAGGCAAGACGGGATAGAAGCTTGGTATCCAGAAGAGGCACCCAAGAGGCCCGTGACGGCTGACGCCAGTGTAGCAATGTCAGCAGTGTCCCTGTCGAGTCATAAATGCAAGGATCCTAATAACTAGCTGTTAGAACTGCGTCATCTCTGTAGAAGATGTAGACTTATGTTTTGGTCAAGACTTACACCGATGTCAGAAAAGAAGGCGCTCTTCAAGGTTGCGCCTTCAGGGAGTGCCACAGTATCTTCGTTCTGGCAAATCTCGTCCCTCTTGACATTCTCAATGGTATATTGGAGGCGTGTGTTTCCGTCAGCCGTGACAGGGCCGTTGCCTATTGTGAGAACGTAATCTCTCCAGCTCGCACATGTAACCATGGGCGTGCTCTTGGGGCGATAGACCCGGTAGGGTATTCCAAACAGTGTAAAAATGCGCACATAGTTGGCACTCGTCACAACAGTAACAAAAGACTCGCTGAGCGACATGGCTGTGACAGCCTCCCCCTTGGGAAGCTGTGTCCGCCAGTCGGATCGCTGCGTCCAGGTTTCATGAGGACGGTAGAAAATAGTCGCTGGCTGATCGTCCTTTGGGGGGCACGAGAAGAGAGTACCGCGCTCATTGAGACATGCCTTGTCGTACAAAAAGGTGTCTGTGAAGTGAAAGTCTCTCTGAAACTCATGGTCGTAGAACTCAACGGTGACGGTATGGTGCCCGTCTTGGTCCACTGTCCAGACGAATCCAATGAGATTCAGGCAGAGATACTTTCGGTTACCCCTCCATGGTGTTGATCCGGGTTGAAACGCCTCGTGATACTGAGGGTCTAGGAGATGCCTCCTTTTGTTGGCGTAGTCACCCGTACCTTCGTCGCCCACACGGCCTCTCTTCTGGCCGGTCGTATACCCGGCACCGTCATCATCAACGACAAAGCCATCATCATCGCCGTCTGCATAGTTTTCATCCTCCAGATATGAGTCAAGACTGCCCAAAGAGTCTCGGCGAGGACGCGTGGGAATGTCGCGCTTCTGGCCATTGACCGCCGGAGCTCTTCTGTTGGCAGATATTTCTAATAGGGGGTCGTGAATAAAGGGGGCTGGCTGCACCGGCAGCTTCAGCATAGGAGAATATTGGTCGGAGAGAAAGTCGGGGTATATGTAGACCTCTCCCTCCGTGGTCGTGAAGGAGAGAATGTTTTTGGACGGGTGCCACGCCAGGTCGATGACATTGGAATACTCGTAACGCTGAATGACGTTTTGCGTGCTGGTTTCCCAGATCAGGACCTTTCCGCCCTTGCAGGCCGACGCCAGCATGACGCCGTTGGGTGACCAGGCGAGGGCGGTGATATCTGCCGAGTGGCCATTGGTAAAGGAGCGCTGTTTCTCCCAGTCGTTCTTGGATACGACCTGGATATCCCGCGTCGGCGTCGCGACAGCAAATGCCCTGCCATCTGGATGCCAAACTGCCTTGACCGAAGCCTCTGAATCTGTGTCCCCAGCGCCAATCACCCCGTCCACCTTGTGTATCAGCTCAGGCTGCTCTGCCGTCAGAGAGTAGATGTATATGATTCCGTCAACGCAGGATATGGCAGCAATCCGGCCATTGGGATCCAGGCTGACGTGTCGAGCGGCGCGGCCGTGTTCGTTGAGGTGCCGCAGCTGCTTAATGTCCTGCGTATTCACGACCTTGACGGTCAATTCGTCGCTGGCCACGGCGCACCACTGCGAGTCTGCGGAAAGCGCCACATCTCGCACCGGGAGCGACGTTCGCACGAGGAAGCGCTCAAAGTTGGACGTGGCGAGCGAGTATAGGCTGACGGTGCCGTCCTCGGAGCCGACAACGAAGAAGTCCTGGGCCGCAGCCACAGCAACGTTCTGCTCCTGGCAATCGTCAATGTTTGTCGGTTCGCCGTCCGAGCCTGTCTTGTAGAGCCGGATGGTGTTGTTGGAGCCCACGGTGACCAGCCGGCTGCCATCCTTGGTGTAAGCGCATCGAGTTGTGCCTTGGGTGTGCGCAGGCCTCGGTCGAGGGCGAGGAGCAGCTGTCGAGTCCATGATTGCAACCTGTGCTCGTCAGATTCGGTGCATGTGAGAATCTTGGAAGCTCTGGGTTCTGGCTTCAGTGCAGGGAGACGCGTCTAAGCGCGTATCAATTAAAGTCTGGGCGGTGTCGCGGCCCCGCGGTTGAATTTTAGCAGCAGCTTGTCTTGCCAGTGAGCCCCGCCATTTGCTGTCATTGGATTCAAAATTCGGGAGCCTAGCTGGCTATGCTTACATGTTTACTATTGATCCGATACTCTTGCAGCTTGATCATCACGATACATTTATTCTCTTGTTTAATTTATTCGGCAGCCTAATTAATCCCTGGACGTCTTGATAGCATATAAACCGGCGTTGTTGCCATCTTTTTCTCTTCCTCTTCATTCCATCAGCAACCAAGATATCCATCGCCATCCCCTTTACAAATCACACACCCCGCCGCCATGGAAACCTCAGATCGAGACGCCTTCTTCCAAACCGAGTGAGTTGGAGAGAAACCTCCTTGAAATTTCTTTTGCCTGCTCATTCTAATCATTGTCACAGTGCCTCTAATGCCGAGAGGGAGCGCAAGGCTCTCAAAGCTGGCAACAAAAATGGAGACCCAATTGCCATGAAGTCAAAGATTCTGGCTGCGGTTCCTGACCCCTTTTCTCCTTCAACCGCCATTTTCATCGCGGAATCGGCAGGCTTTGTCCGCCGCATAGACCTTGCAGTAAGTATTAGCTGTGGCTAGTATTATGTATGATACGAAAACTCATCACTCATCCACTGCTTCCAGTCTGCTGCAACAAAATCAACCTATCGAGGACCCAAGGCCCCCGTGACATGCGTCGCCATTGGAGGCAGTGGCAACAAGACCGTCTTTGCCGGCTCATGGGACAAGGACATTTGGTCTTGGGATGTCGAGACAGCCCAGCTCGGACGCAAGTTCAGCGGCCACTCGGACTTCATCAAGGTCGTCATCTGCACCAAGGTATCCGGCAAGGAGATCCTCATCAGCGGCGGTGCAGACAAGAAGATCTTGGTCTGGGACATTGAGTCTGGCAAGCGTCTTCACACGCTCCAAGACCCGACCACGACAATGCTTGCTGTGCAGCACCTTGCCATTGACCCTGTCCTGAGCACGCCTGATGCCGTGGTCATCGCGAGTGCGAGTAGTGACCCTCATATCCGCCGATGGAAAATCACAGCCACTGGCTTCGAGCAGTTGACCGAGGCATTCCATGACCGGCCCGACGCCGAGAAGCTCACCATTGCGGAACACGAGACGAGCGTCTACAAGCTGGTATACGACCTCGATAGCGAGGAGGGCGATCTCTGGACGGCTAGTGCAGACGGCACCGCCAAATGTCTCGCTCGGGCTCGCAACTTTGAGGCCGACGATGTCTTTACACATGGAGACTACGTCCGCGCCGTGATTCCTACGGAAAGCTGGGTCATCACCGCGGGACGAGACGAGAATGTCAAGGTCTGGGACAGGTCTTCAGGCAAGCTGTACTGCACGCTGGAGGGACACTACGAGGAAGTGACGGATCTGATCCTGCTGCGTAACTCGCGAGGATTACCTGAAAAGGTTTGCAGTGTCAGCATCGATGGCACCATTCGTACGTGGCCTCTGAGCAAGGGCGAGTTGGACGAGGTCGTCAAGAATATTGAAGAGTCCAAGAAGCCGGTAGAACAAGAGGCTGAGCCGGAGTCGGGTAACATGTTGACCGCAGAGGAGGAGGCAGAATTAGCTGAACTGATGGATGATTGATTAATCGGGTACTCTTAGACAGCCAACAGAATAAGCACTTGAAAGAGTCTATTCTCTACATCTCATTTGTTGAATGCTCTCATTTAGGGGGTTGCTGATGGGCGGGCGCAGTTGGTCCAAGGTGGTTGGCGCAGAGATCCCTCGTGACGGCTACCTGCTTCTCAAACCTTCGATGAGCTAGTTGCAAACGGAACCACGTGGTTACTGAAATACATAACACTGCATTTAATATGAAACTGTTGACGGTATGTCATCTTCACCGACTCTTCCGGCTCTACGTGTAGCATGCTGAAAAGCAAACGCTGATTTGCCTACCTGCATATCAACTTTACCATCCTGCCGGATTCTCCCCCTATTTTACAAAATCATGTTAGATATGTGTGCCAAATTTGGCTTCAAATCTAATTATGTGTTTTTTTGTTTGTCAACCATTACGAAGCTAGCAGGGGAGGTGCACAACACGTTGTTCTCGTAAAGAACTTGCATCCGTATAGGAGGCCGTTTGCCGTAAAGCTTGTCACTTGATTCGGTTCACAACTTCTTCTGGAGTCATACGTAGCATCATGGAAAGGGGCTATGCGGCACGTTCGATCAGAGTCGTTCAAAGAGGATAGGGAGCTTAAGTGGAAAGAGTTGGCGAAGCCACAACGAAGAAGGGATGAGCAGCATAATGGGTATCGAGGCTGAGGAGGAGCGTAGCTAGCAGAGCTATTGGATCAAATACTACCTACTCCTTCAGGCTACCGGTAAGCTGCCCAACATTGACGAGGTGTGATCGATGAGCCAGTTCCATGGCATGCGACTGGGCTAGCTGAAGTTGGCTCCGTATCTCCGGTAGCACTCCGCCGCTATTTCGTATACGACGCTGTGCTTCTATGATTAGAGCCAGCAATCTCCAGGCTTGTATGAGTAGCTCAGGCCGGGATATATGCAGACGCTGCAAGATGCTGCACTGGTCTCATCCGCACGCTGCGTTTGCTATACACGGCTCTACAAGCGGCTCATACGCCGCACAGAGCACCAAAAGGTCACGATATCACGCATGCCGCGTTGTTGTAACGCATGGACGCACAGGTTGTTGCTGCATGTTGGTACGCAGCTCCCAGCAGCTGTGGGAGCTGTTTACTCGTTTGGGTTGGTGCCTTCGGGTCCCGGCGCATAGCATTATTCTGGCTCCCAATTTTACCAGAATAGATAATCTTGTTAGCCGTCGGTCCGGCGGCCTTGAGATCCCTGCATTGTGGAGCTCCGGGGTCCTGGGCATCTCCAAGCTGGCCGGATCATCTCCCGTTGGACGATTAGCTGCAGATCAAACTCAGTAACAAGCTTCACCTGCGGCCGCGGAATGCTTGATTAGAGTTGAAAGAAAAGTAAATAGAGAGAATTGCTTATCAGCCGCGGTCTACTGCGAGAATCAGGCCCAAGGCTCTCGGGGAAGTGGGGAATCCCTGTGATATGTAATGGCCGCGGCCTGGACTCGACTGAGAATGTAGTATTTTCTCGATTCATTCTGAAACAACTAGAAAGCTCGCATAATCTTTCTTGGTCGGTTATCCAGAGGCTATTAATGCCCACAGATATTATTCAAGCGAGAATGGCAATTAAAATTCCAGGCGAATTTTGTTGTGAAGAGTGTCGACCAGGTCTTGTCAAGGCAAATTTCCCGGAAGAGATATATAAAGCACGGACCCCCTTGTGTTCGTAAACATTGATCGGAAACCAAGGTTTCTAATTTATGTTGGGTTGTACCTAGACGCATAGACTCATTGGTGGCGACATGGATACTCTGATGAGACAACTCTGAGATATTGTGTATGAGTACAAGGATGTACTCGAGGTGCCGGATGCCTCATGGGCGAGTCTAGCTGCGGGAGCTACTGCTATTGTAGAGTGTCAATACATCTCAATTGTAAAATAACGAGTAAACTGATGGATAGAATAGCCGTCTGAATGCTTTTAGTTTGGTAATATGAGATGAAAGATGAATTTCGACGTATACTTCGTATTGCTGAACATACAACTCCCGGCTGGGCTTTAATGTTGGTAATTTGAGCAGCAGGAGATCAACACGAGGCTCGTGCTGCTGTTGGAAAATATAGAGAAGCTTATGCACCCACACTCAAACACGTCGTGGCTCCAGTCTGGGGAAGTTGCCTCGAGGGGAATGTCATGCTGGTCAAGATCCGCTGACAGTTGCCAAAATTCCTTCTCCTGAAACCTGCATGCGGTGATTACTTTTCACACAGAAAAGGTTTCTCATTTCAAATCCTCCAGCTTCTTAGGACCGCGGATTCGGCTGTTGTGGCAATATTGCGACGGGAGGAGCATGTCTGTGCAGGTGCAGTACGGATACCAGGAACAAGTCCGAGATAACGTTTCACGCCTGCCGGTGGCCGTGTATATCATGGACAAACCTCCAAGATTTGGTGACGGCAAGCCTCAATTACATGGACAGAAGCCGTAAGCTGCCCTGAGCAACTTGATAGAACTGAATGCCGTCTAGTACCCAACAAACAAAGTATGGGGATGTAATTCAAATGCCTCCCACCGTGGGTTTGGTTGGCTGGATGTCTTTGGCCAACGCCAGCAGTGTACAGGTGTGGTAGATGTTGGACCACCAAGGTCAGGTATGTGAGTTTCAGGTGGCTAATGTCGAACCAAGCACTCTGTCGAAAATATGTTTCATCGACACGTTGAGTCACGTCGTTCAACGTTTACGAGGTGCTCGCAAGTCGAAACAAGCCACGTTTTGTAGCCTTGTGGTACTGCTGGAATATTTTAGTAGTGCAATCGTAATTTCGATACACCTAATCAGGGGTCATGCTTGGAGATATACAGTAGCCTCCTCCAGATGGAATGGGGTAGAGCATATATGTGAATAAGAGTTGGCATAAGCTTGCAGGTATATGACCGCCCTGTGATACTCAAAGGCGTACTCAAACTGCTCAAGTTTGGCGTAGACTTATGAGCAAAGGTTAAGTAGACTGATTCGAAGAGTTGCACCCCCCGTCTGTTGGTGACCCCAAGCATAAGATTCGTTTCAAGGCGTATTGCCCTCATGTCCAAACATAAGGCGTGCAAGTGCATGATGGAGACGCAAACATACTTTTGCCCACTTCATACTCCTGCGGACATGTTCCAGCCCTTTTCAGGGGATAAACATAAGATGTTGGCGATGGGCAAGAGTGATATCCAATGCACTCTGAGATAGGAGAATAAGCATCGCTGAGGAGAAAGATGGACTGCTATCTGACGTTAAGGTGGTGGTAGACTTGAATGTAGCATAAGCATGCTGCGAAGAGTGCACACCTGGTTGCGAGAACAAGATTCAAGTCCCCTGAGCATTCAGTGGAATTCCGATAATTCGTACTCGTCTCATTGATCATTGTTTGGTCGGTGTTGACAATCTGATTGTTGGATCGGACGTACGGTGCAAACGGCCGCACTACTCGATCGGGGCACAACCCGACTGCTTCACATACATGGATGGCAACATGTGTGTTTGGATACCCTGAGCTGATTTGCAGACGATGAGATAGATACCACTACCACACAGGCCATCACCACCGGAAATTTAGCGGCCAAATCTCGAGTTCGTGATTGGTGCCTCGCTCTTTGGCTCCGGTTGGTTGTTTGGGAATTACTTGTTGCTTTGAGTACACATGTCCGAAGCGCTGGTAATACGAGTACCGATGCTGGCGGCTGCATCTTGGAAGCGTAGCCAATGGAAATAGGTGGAGTTGTGTGACGGGCGATGTGGTGGTGCGTCATGATTGTCAGGCTGAGGTCAGCTGTGCTCCCCGGCTTCCAATGGCAGCTTCTTAGTGGTAGCTGTGCGCGACAAGCTATCAAGCGTGTATCACGGCGTTTTCTTTGTTTATGCCGAATATGAAAGAGGGAAAGCCCCTTGGGTTTGCACACACTCGCACATGCATGCCACATGTACGGAGTAGTCTGGATGCTGCCTCACTGCGACACAGGTCCGCGGCGTCGTAGCAAGTCGTCTTTCTTCTGACGATCATGTCTAAGACATCGTTCGTGCCTGTGTCGCTGCTTCAGAGGACGCTAGCTTCTCCACTGAATCTTCTGTAGATATGGAGTACCGGTACTAAGACTCTCTCCAATGGCTGCCAGCGAGAATGTCTTTGAGTGCCGCTTGGGTCGTGTGGGGTCCCCGGCATCAGGTTCGCCTGAACGTGGGCGAGTGGGCTGAAAGCTCTGGGCCTCAATGGGATAGGCTCCGATGGAGGCATGGGCGCATTGCGAGGCCCGGAGATGAGGTAAACTGGCAGTAGTGTCAAGACCAACATGCGACGGTCGACGGCGCTTTGCAAACCGAAGCTATGGATGGACAGATCAGCCGGGCTTGTGCTGCGGCTGTGACAGACTGTTTGACTGTGTGTGGACTTTTTGTCAGTTGTTGGCGCCCAGAAACCTGGCCGGTTGGCCACAGGGGCGCTGTCCAATTGTCCAATTCCCATCTCGCATTGCCGTCCCCCCATGTCGTGTGCCCCTGTCAGCCACTTTTGGCGTCTTCCCACTCCAAGCCCCTTGTTTCTGCCACCGAGATCAAGCGAAGTGTAGTCAGATTCTCAAAATGGCGATGTTGAAGCCTCCTTTTCTTCGCGAAGGAATACTGTAGGATGAAGCTGGTAGGTTGGGGAGCTTAGCTTAGTGTGGTAGGGCCGAGAAGTGTGGCATCTGTAGGAAGCCCGGCGGCATCAGACACACGCATCTTTTTCCCTCCAGGGAGTTGTCCGCGTAGTTGGTTGTCTGTGTCCGTTGCGGTTCTAACACGGCCGGCATCGAGAAGACGTGGAGGAGCCATTCTTGCCCATGGGTTCGGTAAATTGGACCTGTACGAAGCACCACTTCTGCTCATCAACGACTCCATAATAGGAACGGAGAAAAAGGAAAGAGAACAAAGGAAGAGAAAAAGAAAAAAAGAACACACAGACGAAGAGGCATATGAACCCGACCCTTGCTCGCCCGGCAAACCGTGCACTCACGCACCCGCCGCCCCGTGAGAGCTGCTCCCGACGAACTCCAGGGTTCGACCACTTTGGTA
The DNA here is from genome assembly GCF_028502605.1 of Trichoderma breve. Classification (NCBI taxonomy): domain Eukaryota; kingdom Fungi; phylum Ascomycota; class Sordariomycetes; order Hypocreales; family Hypocreaceae; genus Trichoderma; species Trichoderma breve. Next base: position 3,056,402 of record NC_079232.1, read on the forward strand.
CATAATTTTCTGGCGCATCTGACGCGGCTGTTGTGATTGACGGTGACGACCGACTTCGCCCATTGGCATGTCCGTCCAGCAAGTGACATGTGAGCACAAGGACTAACAGGATTAGCAGTGCTACCAACCATTACAAAATGAAGCTATAACCAGTTCTTCCCTGTTTCCCGGTGGGGCTCAAAGCCGAGTCGGTGATCAACTCCCGGCTGGTGCTTTTTATTAGTGCACTCGCACAAGTTCTGCGCAGTAGGGATGCTGGTAGCTGGGAATTACCGGCGTCTACTTGCATCTGCGAACGAGCAGGTATTTGGTACTGATGCAGGTACGACATGTTACAGTGCACTAACGTGAGGCAGGTGCACGGCATCAGGCAAGTGCACAGGAAGCAAGAGCTCCGTACTCCCGTACTGCCGTACTTGTACCTGGTAGGACGAGTACAGGTACGGGCACAGGTACGGGCACAGGTACGAGTCCAGGTACTTGCGTCTGCTGGCAGCCGCCCAGAGCTCTGGATGAAGCTCGACGATTTTGTTGTGTGCCAGCTTCAGACCTCCTTCTCGATCGCTCATCTATTTTACTTTAACCATCTACTATACTCTTACACCACCTGCGAGTACTTTTACTCTGCTCCTCCTTACACCCTCTTTTCCTTTCCTACTAATCTTCTCCCTTCATCCTCTCTTGTCTTTCTCCTCTGTTCTATTCTCGTCTCATCATCCTCACTCTTCTTTCTTCCGCAAGGCTTCTCCCCATCGTACTCGGTAGTTTTCGCCCACTTCCTTGCTGCTGGTCATCCAGGCCCTGCAAGTCAACCCTTTCTTTCCTACCCCTGCTGACGTCCCCAACTGTCACTTGTCATATCCCAGAGCTTGCGCTGTCGATAGAAAAACGCAGCTATAGCTCCAGGAAACCTGTCGGCTTCTCGCAGCTTCAACAGTCCCGGCGAATCAGAAATCTCGGCTGCGTCATTGCGGTCATGGTCTCTTCGAATACCTACGAGTAGAGACAAACGCCAGCATAAACGACAAGAGAGACGGGCGGAAGCAGATCACTCACCCACCGCCATTCTACCTACCTCGTCCCTGTTCTCCATCACTGCCTCCGCCGTGGCCCTGGGGCCCTGCGCGCAGTCAATCAGCTGAGAAATTCATCCCAACAGTCTTCGGCTCCGCTTACATTTCTGGGCCATTTCCCTTCTTGATTCAATCCGTCTTCACCTTCATCCAGACGCCTGTCGACGTCCAATCTTCACCATGGCGGACACTAAGCTGGAGGCTTACGGAAACATTGTCGCTTTCGAAGGCCATCCTGACGTTGTGTCAACTCAACTCAGGTTGCTGCCAACCTCGCCTCAAATCCTCATTCTTCCAGCGGTTCAGTGCTACATTGCCAGTGACGATTCAGACAAGGCCTTCGAGGTACGGGCTTATATTCGAAAGGTCCATGACGCTCTCATCACTCGCCAAGAAGCTGCGCGCAGCTTCCTGCATGGCGCGACAACATCGAACAAGCGGTTGGCCTTTCTCAATGGTGGTTCACCGAGTGCCCATGCGCTCTGTATTAAGGCCATCATGAAGCACGAAACAGGCGGAGACCGGGTTGAGGCAGAAGCTGTTTACGCCCAGCTGGCGAAGGGTGGCCTGGCTGGTCTCGAGGCTAAGAGCCAAATACACAGTCGGGCAGGCTCTGTCGGCGGCGAGTCAGTGTTCAACGAAGAGCTCCATGATCCCATAACACGAGCCATGAGAGCTGCTGATGCTTTGGACCGCGACACAGCTAATCTTCAACCATCTGATATGCTCGAACTTACCATGACAACTCGACCACGCAGCCTAAGCTTGCCACTGTATGGCTACTCGGATGGCTTTGGTGACGCAGCTCCTTTTTTCCTCTTCGGCGCGCACGTTGAAGATGAGGTCGATGTGGAGGATAACTCCCCTCTTGCCCCAGGGGCGCCGACGTTTGCTGTCGTGGACTACAACCAGCCGGCGAAACGACCAGTCTCGGTAGAACTCGCACCTGCATCGCCGAGTGGTGCTGGTAAATCCAAAGTGCAGTCGAACCTTGGAGTACACCGTGATACGGAAATGCTCTCCCCGATAGCCCCGACTTTCAATGCCCGCACACGCGATACCGTCACCAGCGGGGAATCTACCACATCCGACATACGCACATCAATTTCGAGCTCCAAGGGAACACTGCAAAGAGTCAGATCGTTGGATAGAATCTATCCTATCAGTGCCAAGTTGAGAGATCTCTGCATCACAGGAGCTTCGCAAGAGATGGGAGAAGGTTCCAGCGTTTTCCCCCGTTCACGCTCTTTCATGGTTGTTGGCGAAGAGAAACCTCCAGCTATCCGGAGATTGAGTTATGTTGACAGGCGAACGGCCTTATCCAAAGGTCGTCGCCCAACAGTCAAAGTTGAACAAACTTCTCTCGATAAAAAGACGACACAAGGTCCAAATTCCGGCGGAGCGTCTCAGCTTCACTTAGGAGCAGACATCGCTACCACTCCAGATGTTCCGTTTCAGCCAATACTACCTTGGGCAGAAAATCTAGTGGTTCATTTCAGAGATGAGTCACCAAATTTACTCCTTTCTTCAATAATCAAATCGTTCAAAGCCGGCAACTATCCTATACTGTCGTCTCCCGCTTCGGTGTCTGTGTACTCTGGAAATGTGTCCGCCCCAACGACTTTTCTTCATCAGCCGACTACATTTGATCAAAGGTCTTATGAAAGATCTCACGACATCTCTGGATTGGGTATAGTAAATAATGATGATTTCGTCTTCACCACTCGGCTTCAACCGCCGCCTGCGAGAGAACGAACTGTCCCATCCGTGAATGTCATTCGGCCGCCAACACCAGCACAGACGCCACCTCCTTGCACAGGAATGGAGGACAAGTTTCACGAATTTGATATTGTTTCAGGACAGACTGCCGTCGCCATCCAGAACTCGCTTAGATCAGTCCTGAGCCTATACTTTCCTCCAGAAGCTGAGGGCTATCGCCAATTCCAATTCTCTCTCCTTCCTGAATTCGACGGTTTATGGAAGCCTGTATTCCGAGAAACCGAGCCCAAGGGCTCTCCGAGAGGAACCAACCGAAGAGTCGATCACATTCTGGCGATAGGGTCCCAGCAAGGTGTGGACAAAGTATACTCGTCAGGAATCATTAAGCAACTAGAGACGATTGGGACGAAATCAAGCGATCGCCAGGGTCGCAGCGGGCGAGTAGATTTCCGGTAGGTCGCTCATGCAAGATATTCGCCTAGTGTAATTGGCAAGAGAAGTGGCTAACTGATCTGTAGATACTTACTCGCCAATGCCATGCAAGCATTCACTGCCCTTCCCCTGACGAATCAAACATCCGATAACCCTTTCGCCAATTCCTACCTTCTGGCGACACTGCTTATTCCCCATCTCGAAACATACTTGGCACTCCACTCGGAAATTCGCTATCTTCTACTAGAGTATCCTCCTGAGCACCTGGCCACCGTACTGGCATTGCAAAAGTTGATAGGCGTGGACCTTATCAAGGTGGCCCAAATTGTTGACCCTAACAACAAAGACTGTTTACCTTTTACCCAGATTGGGGGTCCTACCGTCGGGACCAAGATCAATACCAAAACACCCAATTTGTCACCACAGTCGTCAAGCTCGGATATCACAGTCTCCAACGCAAACTTCCTACTTACATGCACGGCCACCTCCAAAGATATAGCGAAATTCGTTTCTGCAGTCTGGAATATTCAAATCGAAACTTGCGACCCTGAGCCTTCACCCAAAAGGAAGAGTTTACCTGGCAAAAAGCCAAGGCCTGCACCGCTTGATGTCCTACTCACCAAGTTTCCTCGATCGTCATTGTCGACTCGTAGTGGGCCGTCGCCTACTTCGGCTGAACCCACTTCTAGTCCTGAATCGCTGACGCTGTCCTCTCGACGCCAGTCGTTTACGGATAATATCAAGACACCCAAGTCAGAGACCATCTACAGCCGAGCCTTCTCCAGGCGACGACTCTTCCGTAGCGACTCGGCATCGATGACTACCTTTGACCACAGTAGTGACGACAGTGAATTGGATCTAGAAGAGCGAAGGCTCATGCCCATGTTCATGAAAACCATCGAGCCTAAGGGTAATACCCGCAAAGCTCTCAAATTCTTGGGGTTGGCATAATAATCCGCAATCCGGGCCCTAAGCTTCTCTTTTTTTCTTTTTCTTTTCTTTGTTTCATTATGCCGCGAAGCTTTCCTGCTTTGCCATGAGAAGTACCAGGCTGGTCGCCAGGTACTTATCTCGTTCCAACGACTTATGACATCTATATGCCATTGCTCTCTTCTCACGTATCCCATTTTATCCAATTTAAACATTTTCTTCCTCTTCACATTTTAGTTTGAAGCCTTGTTTCAGCTATTTCTTTTATTTGATGTCTTAGTGTTTTAAAGGGAAGCTGGAGTTGTTCGGGGCTGCACCAGAGTGCAACATACAAAATACGGAGATAGACAAGTGTACTGCAAGGTAGTGAGTGGTGGAAAATGAGGACGGTTTAGGACGCGATTCTAGTTTTTTGTTTCTAGCTTTTTTTTTTTTTTTCATTTATTGAAATGTTGCTGGGCGTGTCAGATAATACAAGACGATTCCATGTTATTGATCAAGTTTGATACCTGCAGTCGTCCATTGTTCTTGTGCATGACACTCAGTAGAGAGCACTCCCTCTGCCAAGGAGACTGACTGACGGTGTTGCAGTGTCGTGTAATCGTGTAATTTCTAGTGTTATGTAGATGAGACGAAACCGAATCACTACTCTTACAAGCCAGACACGACGTAAACTCACGGACATACTCTCCTCCATTGCCCATAATCTACATCCAAGCTAAGACAGCACCCCTTGCAAGACAAATAAACTAAACCTCCCCATGTCCTCCGTATTCTTTACGTGTAATAAGTTGACCAGGTAAGTATTCTTCTAGAACGAACCCCCTATTAATCACTCGGCCCCGGGATCCTTGTCATGATGACTGTACGAGTACACCGTCATCTTGGAATGCCGGTACCTATTTGAGATGTGCAGGATGTATGGTCCTTGCATTTTGCACATCTGCTTCATCTTAAGATATGAATGACTCGCCTCATCTTTAATCCTTACCTTATTAATTACTACAAAGTATTATATAAAGTATTCACGTTCACAACCGAGATAGGGACGCAGATGGAATCAGAAATGGAAATGGGAGATGGTTGGATAGTAATTACGGGTAGCAAAGCAAAAGAAAAAGAAAAGAAAAGAAAAGAAACACATCCTTGAAACACAGCATCATGGTCAATCAACATGCGCAATTCCCCTGTGTATTAATGGTACCTCCTCCATTCTCGTAAAAAAGAATGGTTAAAGAGACGAAAAAAGGTACCGGAAAGCCTTCCGGGATTAAGCACCACAAAAAGCTGTAAAGCGACAAAGGTAGGTAGTGAACAAATAATACCAATATAATAAAAAAAACCAAAGCTTGCTGCAAAGGCCATAGTTTCCATAAGCGTCCATTATTCTCCCACATAAAGAAATCTTTGTGGGAGGGAGTCATTATGGGAAAAAAGGAAGGCGTGAAAGTACAGCTAGCGCAACCGTAAGGTCCTCATCTCTCTTGAATCTTGAATTTTGCGCCTTGTTCCCAAAGTGTATCACGTCCTTCCACCCGTATGACCGTCTTCTCCCTTTCCCGTCCGACCCTAATGTGTCCTAAAAAGCAAGCGAGATTGCCACGTTGTGCGTGCGTGTGTCTGAAGGGGCGAGATCCAACGAGACATGATGTAATCTATGCGCAGAAATGGGGCAAACTGAAACCCTAGAATAATGGAGAAAAAGGTCATAACAAACATTGTTCAGTCGTTTCCCAAGGGACGTCACACTGCTCTAATCATCCTGTCACCAGACTCGGCCACGACAAAGCGAACCACACGAAACCATCAAAGAGGAATACATTTAACAGCAGCTGCTGTTGGAAGAGTTGCCGACACCCTGGCCCTGGCCAACGTGCACGCTGGGTTTCGTGTTGTTGGCAGTCGTGGTGCCCATGCGCTCCTTGATCTGGCGAGCCATGGTCAGGAAAGCCTGCTCAACGTTGCTGGCGTTCTTGGCGGAAGTCTCGAGGAATGGGATGCCCAGGCTATCAGCGAATTCCTAGAGAGGGGTCGTCAGCTTCAGCTTTGCAGGGGACCTAGGGGTTCGAGACATGGCAGCCTGGAGACGGCAGCCGCCATTCTGGTGCAGATGACGGTGCGGCCACCAGGCTGCAGTTGAGGCGCTAACTCACCTTGGCAACAGTGTACTCGACAACCTTCTTATCGGACATATCGCTCTTGTTGCCTACGAGCAACTTGTTGACGCCCTCGGTAGCATACCGGTCAATCTCCTGGAGCCACTGCTTGACGTTGTTGAAGGAGTCCATATCAGTGACATCGTAGACGACGCAGATGCCGTGAGCACCGCGGTAGTAAGACGAGGTGATGGTTCGGAAACGCTCCTGGCCGGCGGTATCCCACTGTAAAAGCAAAAAGAGTCTCAGCCATCTGCATCGCATCACCTTGATACGAGGGTTAGGTTTGCATCACTTACGATCTGCAGCTTCACGGTCTTGCCATCGAGTTCTATCGTTCGGATCTTCTGCGAGGGGGGTCAGTAACTGGAGAGCCCACAGGAGACCAAGTCAACGTACGAAATCGACACCGATGGTGGAGATATAAGACTCGGTGTAGGTGTCATCGGCAAATCGCAGCAGCAAGCAAGACTTTCCAACACCGGAATCACCGATGAGGAGGAGCTTGAAGAGGTAGTCGTATCTAGAATGGGGGGAAAGCGGCGTGTCAGCTCATGGCCTCTCCTCGGCAACAGGCGCCGCCATCGTCAATCAAAGCCCATCCATCAACTCAGCAGAACCAAGCATCGATGGAGACGACAAAGCCGACGGACGGAAACTGTTTTTTGCACTGGACTGTACTCTGCGGAGTCGGTTAGCACCCGATAAGACGGACGGTTTCAGGAGATGCTATCGCAATCCAGCAACGGGGGGGCTGCGTACCACTCGGGGTTCATGATGGCGGTTGGTGGTGTTTGTGTTGGAACGGGAGAAATAGAAGCGGAAGGCTTGAGAGTTGAAAGAGTTGCAGGTTTGATCAAAGTGGCAATCGAAGCGGATGGTTGGCTCGAGGTCAAAGGAGCGTCGGCTGGCCAAGTCTCGAGTACGTCAGGGAAAGATGACCTCGTTGGCTGGGCTTTGGGCTGGGAGGATGGGATGGGCGGTGGGAGCGCCAGTCACGTGCAAGGACCTCACCTGTGACAGTGGTGAGTGGCTCATTTGCCTATTATTAGCCGTGGATTGGTGATGGCAGGCGCCGAGCTGCGTTAGCACGGGTACCTTGGTACGGAGGCTGTACCTCGGAGCGCGCAGTTGGACGGCCGCGCTGCTGGGATGCTGCAGTACAGATCGAGTACTCCGTACCGTCAATCGGTTTGGAATTCAAAAGGAAAATAAAAAACCTGCTTCTACGTGTTACTTGTACTCCGCCGTCTGCGACAAGTGCTACCTGGGGTCAGCCTGTACAGAGCATTGTCTTCATGTTATCTTATCTGGGGAGCCTGCCACCAGTATACAAGGATCACGACACAAAGGAGCCTCCATTCGCAATGCTAAGAATAAAATCCAGGTCCCTCTGAACCTCCCCAGTGGGCTTGGTGCGTTTACTGAATTCGTCAAAACTTGATTACTCACGAATAGGGTTTCCTCAATAAATCTGTCTCCTACTTTTATTATTTCTCTCTCTTTTTTCACTCCACCGTATCCCCTCTTCATCGCCGTCGTGTAAGTCCTGGTACGACTCTGCCTGCATTGCCAATTCCAGGCTACCTCGTGCTGCGGCACAAATCACAGTGCACGTTAGGCCAGGCGCGCATGTGATTCGAGCTTCTCTCGCCGGTCTTTGATCACCTGAGATTCAGCCATGCCGCTCAGTCAGTCCTCTCAAAACATGCAGTACGAGTACGAAAAAATGTTATCGCAGGTGTCGTGATTCCGATTCCAGCTGTTGGAATCAGTCGACCAATCCCGAATCCACCCGCATCATGTGCATCGTTATCTATCAAGAGAGTATCATTTCCTTTTTGTTCTTTTGGAAGCGTTCCATTCCAGCCCAGCCTCTCTTCGTCTCCGTGACCCGGAATAGCGGAACGGCCCCGCAACGATGCTCCCTAAAGCAGCCCACTGTAGCCTTGTAAGAGGAGGCGCTACGGAAGCAAGGCGAGAAAAAAATGACGGATTGTTATCCCGGCACTCTCCGTCCAATGCCGTGTGACATTTTCGCATCAACTTATCAAAATCTCTGATACAAATTTGAATACCGCAAACCTAGGCATCAAACAGACACTCCTCACACGCCCCCCCAATCCCATGCGGCTCCTCCCCAGGAGCGCCCACCGCAATCAATGGCCGCGCCCCTGCGCAACACTCTGACGAGCCCAGCCGGCCGCTCATCATTCCGATCTTGGCCCGGCGCTTCTTCTTCAGTTCGCGGCATCACCAGCTTCAGCCCAGCCAATGCCCCAGCACAGATTGCCGCGCGGCCGCCGCCGGAGAGTGTTTTAGAACGGCCACCTCCCGATGCTTTATTGCTGAAGAGACCAGTGTCTGCGCCGCGAGACAGCTTGCCTCAGACGTACTTTGAGAGCTCTGGAGCTGTGTGGGTGGGAGGCCGGGGAGACCAGCCGCCGGATCCAAACAAAGCAAAGCTCGGCAAAAGTAAGTAAAAGCTTTCAAGAGTCATGTACCTACCTGAAAAGGAGAGAAGAAAGAGAAGACAATGGGTGTATAAAAAGAAGGGATATGAAGGAAATGAAAGCTTACTTACACGCATGAACCCTCCCAGCTCTACGAATCCTCCAAGAACGCCTCCCGACGCTCCTCCAATCTCCCCTCCCGCAAGACATCCTCGCCCCCAACATCTCGCTCCAGCTCTTCCCCTCAACGCACCCCCATCTCCCCGTCGTCTCCGGCCGAGTCGCCTACAACGCCGCCCTCTGGACCTCCCCCATCGCCTGGAACCGCGTCCCCATCATCGGCAACGTCAAGCTCGAGATCCTCGCCGAGCGCATGACCTCGGAGCCCCTGACCTTCTTGCCCCGCCGCGCCGGCGCCATCCAGGAGCAGCTCGTCGTGCGCTGGTGCGAGAAGCGCAAGGTCAAGGAAAAGGAGGACAAGAACAAGGGCACGGGTATTTCGCTGCCCTCGTTGCGCCTGGCCCGCGGTGTCGATCCTAAAGAGGCCTTTACGGGGCTCTTCATCTTCGATTTCGATTCAGAGGGCAGGATCCTTACGCATACCATTGAGCAGGCTCAGGAGGGTGGCGATTGGGAGAAGGGCATGGGAGCCAAGTTCGTGGGCCTCACTGATTGGCTACTAGGCGGGCTTCAGGGTCCGGACGATAACCCGATACCCATGTTTGAGAGAAAACGGACGATGTGATTTTTGAAGCGATTGGTGGGAGAGCGTATGTTTTGAGAAACGGAAAGATGAGGAAAGAAGGGACTCTTTGGTCCCCCCGGCGTTGATGGCATCACGATTTGGTCTCTTCACCTACCTGGTCGACCCCGAGGTAAGGTGTATGTTGTAACGATAGCTGCCTGTTTAGAAGGCATTTGTATAACTCTGTATATCCTAGCAAGACTCTCTACTACGTTAGTAATTAGCATCTCACAACCTACTCAGCAATAGCATACAAGTTTATCATATAATGAAGCAACATTCGGTAAATCAAGCCATATCATGTCAATATCAGAAAGCCAGCAGGTACGCGGAATAGACGTCTCTAGTCATTCAAGGCGTGTAGCATAAAACTACCTCTTTTGCACCAGTCAACTCTCCGGTCCGGGGGCATTTCACAATATTCTGCCGCCGAACCGCCTCTGCCGCAGCGCATAAAAAACAAATAAAAAAAAAGAGAAAATGTGGAAAACAAAAAAAGAATTCCCTGCTGTCGGCTTCTCAACCCCCCTTCTCGTTTGTTCCTCTTTTCTAGAACAATGCGGGCACAGCATGCAAATATCATGCTCCGTCTTTAAAAGAAGATGTCTCCCAAATTCTCGCCCTCAAAACCAATCCGGACGAGCTTTTTCAAGCGCGCCTTCTCTTTGGCCTTGTCCGCCGCCTTCTTCGCCTCGGCGAGCTTTTTCACAACCTCCACCTCCGCGAGCTCATATCCCGGCGGTGCATCGTCGTCCTTGTCCAGGTCAATCTCTCCTAGAAGCAAGACGTTCTCGCCTCGCACGAGGAAGATACCGTGCGTTATATCGGCAAAGTAGCCGTACGGATACTCTGATCCAGGGTTATCGGGTCTGGGAGCGAATATCCTCTCTGTCGTCGATTGGAGAACAATGTTGGCTGTTTTGCATTATAAAGACATTAGATGATCGAGTCTTTTTCTTCTTGTGTTCGTACAACTCTTTTTCGCAGTTCTTGGTTTTGGGGGGACTACACACCGAACTGGTCCCAGCTTCGTAATACTCCAATCAACTTTCTTCCATCACGCAGAACCACCATGAGTTTTTCTACATCCGCCTGTTAGTACAAAGCAACCTCCCCAGTCTTCACGTCTCCCATTCTCTGATCTGACGTTGTTCCATGGGAGGCATACTATCGGTGAGGTCCAACAGCTGCGCGGCAGTCGTAAACATCTGCGGCGGCAGCTGGGCAAAAGGTTGAGAGGCCGGAGCCCCAGGAGGAGGGGCGTCAGAAATGGCTAGATTTTCCATCATGATAGCATGAGGCGGGCGAGAAACAAAAAAGGTGTTGTGTAAATCTGGTTCGTGTTCCGGCTCAGGGTTCCATGGGCTGTGGTATTTCGGCGTTCTTTTTGTCTATATCAACATGGCCGCAGGAGGTTCTTGGGAGGGACGAGGCTGTAATCTGGAGAACAGCACATTGGCAGTCCAAGTGAGGTTGGCCGGCCATCGCTGTACCCGCTGTGGTTGAGCGATGCGCTGTCGCCTTATCGATAAGTATATATCACGTGTCAGCGCCGTTGCTTTGAGGTCTGGCCTGCCTACGTCAGAGGGAACGAATTAGGTTTTTTGAGATACCAGGTAGCTGGATGTAATATGCACCCGCACCTGTACCCTTAAGGCGGGCATTGAAACATCGAGTTAATTGGATTCAAAGATGACGCAAGGTACAATCCAATTTGATACGTGGCATTTGGATATATCAGAGGTTGGATGCGCTCTCAAAGTAAGGTAGAAGATGCATTCATCTGGATGTACCGGCACTGTACTGTACTTCAAGAGCCTTGGTTCAAGCAGCCAACAGCTTGTAAGCCGTCAACGATATTACTAAGAGTTACTTACCCGTATCAGCTCATGTAGATCCCAGGGCTGGTACATACAGTGCATATGGTAAATGCTACGAAGCTTTTCATAGGCGTTTACCTTACGCTGAAACCTGTGTAAAATGTTAAATGCTTATAGCCGCTTGCATGAACCCCGTCGCCGGCTCAAGCATCAAGATTGGCAACTCATTTCGCAGGCAGCACGCGATCTCCAATCAAAGCTACGCTCGTCTCGTCGCGACAAATGACGGTTGAGTCATCAGGTCAGGTACTGTAACTGTACATGTACTTGTCAAAAGTGAGGGGTGTCTGGGGCCCAGAGCTAAGGCAGGTACTTAGCTCCAGCGCACACGACAGCTCCCTCGTCATGTCTATGGCATCGATTTCTATGCTCTCTATCATCCAGACATCCGGAACGCGCGACAGGCCGCCTCTCCGCCGTCGTTGTGTAAACAATTAATTTTGTGTATCCTATTTCAAGAGCATTGTGCCTTGTAATACACCGGATATTCCCCGTCCCGTCTTAATATTTTCTTTCTGAGTGGTAGCTTCTATGATAAAAAGAGACCTGCCGACAACGCCTGAGCCGAATTCAAAAACTCATCGCACCCCTGGATGGTTAGCGGCTTTTGTGTGTGTGAGTCTGTGTTTGTGTGATTGTGTGTTAAGGAAATGTTGTAGAGCGGCCGCGGTGACCCAATGGACCGCCGTAATCCGTCAACCAGAAAGCAAGCTTCTTCTATCTTCCTCTCTCTCCTGCTCTTGCTCTTGCTCTCTGGCTGTTCTGTCGTTGTTCACGGTTGCGTCCGAGCTGTCCTCTGTGTGCAAGTTGCTTCCACGACCTCAAAGCACTTGCCATTCTATGGCGTTCCCCGGAGATTGTGAGGGGATAATTAATAAAGTGTACAAGGAGAAAGGAAAAGGGTGGGGATGGTTTTGTAGAGAACGAGGACAGCCGAAAGCACAAGCCCCAAGGCCAGCTTGCTCATGTCCTGTTCATTGAAGAGCGATTCAAGGCTTCTTGGAGCTCAGGTCTGTTGACAAGAACCTCAATTGCCTTGGTGTAGGTGAACCACTCACGCTCTCGCTTGTCCTTTTCCGGCCAATCGTCCAACTGGTCCAGGACGGTGCCCTGGTAAAAGTAATAGCGAGAGCGGTCCTTGGACGTCTTGGGTGGCCGCTTCTCCTCAAAGTTGCCCAAGTCATAGTCAATGTTGACCGTAATGCCGGCCTCCTCCCATGCCTCCCGCACCGCAGACTCCTGACATGATTCATCCGACTCCCATCCTCCTTTGGGCAGGACCCAGCCCTTCCGCCGGGTAGACTGGATCAGGATGACGTGGTTGCGGTCTGCGCTGAGCGGCACGATGCCGGCGACAAGTCGTTCTCCTTGTGAGTTGTACCCTGCAGGAGGGAGATGGGTCAGTGGGATCCCGGGCTTTGGCGTCGGCGGAGCGAAGCAAAAGCAGACAAACGAGGCGGCTGACAATGCAAGGACGGCAGAGAAGCGCGCGGGACAACAGGGGAAACAGGGGAATGCAAAAAGTTTTAGAGAGAAACGGGGATAGAGGGTGCGAGATTGGGGTCTTTGCGAGGAAAAGGTAGTCAAGGTGGTTGTGTGAAACAAGGTGCAATCAATCTTCACTCGAGAGAGGACTTACGTTGTTTGCTCCGCCCGGTCCGCGACTGCATTGACCGATTGTTGGATCCCTCGGCGCTGGAAGCCGAACCCGACATTTTGGAAGCTGCCGTGCCAACGTGCTCTGTGAAGTTTTGTGTGCGCGTGTTGAGGTTAAGCAGGATCTGGTGATGATTGGCCACTGGATTCTAGGTACGGAATAGAATTGGCCGAGGAAGGAAGAAAAAAAAAGAGGTGCCGGAAACGGGGGCTTCGCCGGCGGTCGAGAGCGTCGTAAGGCGGAGAGGCAGGGAGAAAAGTCACAGTGACATGTGCTGCATCATCGTCGATTTAAGAGAGCAGAAAAATGAGATAAAGGTAAAAGGTGAAAAAAAGGTAAAAAGGTGAAAAGGGTCTTTGTTGTGTCGTCCCCGTTGAGATAATGACGGAGGCCGGGGGAGGGAACGAATGCAGGTCTAGGTGTATTTTTTTTCTGCGGCAAGATGGCGTTCTAGACGGGGTCCGAAAGCGATGTATAAGTAACTCGGCGCCGACTCGGGGAACCGCCAGCCCTGGGTGGTGCCTTGGACTTTGGGGGAGGGACTTTCAGTTGGCTCAGCAAAGTGGCCAATATTGGAATACCTGACCTGACCTGACTTTATGGATTTAGCACTGGACTGGACTGGTTTATTCGTCCCAAGGCGGAACTACTGGTACTGGTACCAGTACTGGTACGAGTACTGTAAGCGCGGGCTTGGTGCGGTGTGATTTGATTTGGACTGTGCAAGCCTGAGCTGGTACCTGGCGCTGGTAGTGGAACCAAGGGCTTGCAAGGTTGGGTTGGCTCAAACGCGGAGATGGGGCCAAAGTTTGTCGCGCACGCTGCCTGTTCTGGTACGAGTGAGTACTGTAGCCCGTGCCGTTTTATTAATTGCCCCAGACGGACAAGATTCTGGATCTGGCCTTGGTCCTGGTAGTGGTACTGTACGAGTATGTAAAGTACTTGGTGGCCTGGATATAGTACTGCTACTGTACTGTACAAAGCATCAAGGTGGTGGTGGCGGTTGAGGTTACTTGTAAGTTGGGGGCCACACAAAGCTCCAGTAGCTGGATGCCAATATTGTATGTACCAAATGCTTGGTTTGGCGACGCACGCGCGCAAGCTTCAGCCGTGCTGGCCGGGTGTAAACTCCGTCAGCGCAATCTGCGGCGATATCAGGGGCAGCAAAGCCGGCCACGGCCGCATGAACTAGGCTCAGGCGACGGGGAGGCACACGTGCGTCTGCGTACGCGGTACGGCGAGACGGCACGGGGATTGCGGTCTGGGGGAAGTGTTTGATAGAGTGGCGCCGGAGCAGGGCAATAAAGGGAGTGAGTCAATGAGTGAGTAGAGGTTGGTGAACGGGAAAAAAGGAGTTAGGAAACTCTCCGGGAGCTTGTACTCGTACTTGTTATATAACAACGGACAAGGACAAGGACAAGGAGGGACTCCCACGCGGTACAGTAACGATGGGGGTAACAGTACGAGTAACTCGTCCAGCCAGAAACCACAGCTTCTAGGCTGTCTGTTGCGTGTCTCGTGCCATGACAATAGATGGGAGGGTCCCGGCCGAGGAGGATCCGCGTTAGCTTTATAGTCAAACTAAGGTGCCATCTATGTTAGTGTCATGAGCGGGATGGAGCTCGACAAGGCCTGCCTGCCCAGTCATGTCGTGCGTCAGGGCCGGTGGCGCCGGGACGACGTGAGCAAGGGCAAGTAAAGAAATGACTTTTCAACGACGAGGAACGAAGCTGTCATGATGGAGGCGAAGGCGAGGCGAGTCGATTCCATGCGCTGTGATGTGATATGATGTGGTGCGGCAGGGAAGAGGAGGAAGAGGAGGCAGCAAGGCAGATTGTGGGATATTGACGTGCTTTGCTCTGCTCAGCTGTGCTCTGCTATACAACACGGCAACCACCAACAAGAAACAGGCAAGATAGACGGACAGACACACAGACAGCCCTTCGTGTGTCATCCGGTCCGTAGGTGCAGGTACGAGAGGTACGTGTACGCGTGCGTTCATCAGTGGTCAAGTGTATGTACGAGTAGCAGGTACCTCGTACGCCTACAGTAACAGGACACGCGGGATGAGATTTGATGGAAGAGACATGGCACGGGCCCGAGGCCGGAATAGGGACCAGGTCCAGTGGGAGAGTTTGGGGGTTTCATCCCATGAAGCCGCAGTTCGCCCTGGAGAGGAACGAGGGAAAAAGGTTGGCAAGGCCTGGAAAATCCCCAAAATAAAATAAAATAGCACCGCCAAGCACCCCTGTCCCTACATGCAGGCGACGTGCACCCGATGCCTCGTCCAATGGGCGGCGGGCCAAATGCTCCATATAACAACAATGTACGAAGCGCATGGGCAGACGACGAGCAATGGCCGGAACACTACTGGCAGTAGTACGGAGAGCTATATACGGTAGCCCTGCCAGCGAGGAGGTAGAGAGGCACCACTCAGCTGCCAAGGTGACACATAGGCCCGTGTAATGCATATTGAGCCTTTGGAAGTATAGCAGTTGAGTCAAGACACATGAGCGCCGAGACAGACGGAGCAGAGGTGAGATTGGCGAGGTTTTACGCTCAGGTGATGGTCGACTTGCTGCCGGATAAGCTTTCACTAACTGAGGGCTGAGATGGACTGATCAATGTCCTAGGCCCTCCGTACACCATCTATCTGTCTGAGCACCGACCTACATAGCATATGCATGGACGAGGCGCCATCGTGGTTAGTAGCAGCATTTCCGTTAGGTACTTGCAGCATATATCGTTTAGTCAGGGCGCCCGTCTGTCCAATCATTAAATATAGATAGCCCTCGCCTCATTAGCCCGCATCGAGAAATGGTCGCATGAGGCTTCTGCTGGCTGATATTACCGGCAAAGCTGTGTGCATATTCGGCATGTCCAAACAGCATACCAAGTAGGTACAGGTGGGAAATACGGTGAGCAAAAGCCGTTACCTCGCTGCCCCCTTGCAGCCAGAAGATGCATCCCAACGGCCTCGCCAGGTCCAACGAGATGCTAGAGCGTCGCCACGCTCCTTGGTCTGCCGGGCAAGGGAGGGCTTCGGGGAGTTTGCGTGCATGTAGAGTTCCTGGCTTCCACCTGGCACACACGGCTACTACTGGGATATGCGTGTTACCAAGGTGTATGATATAGTACAAGTAGTATCACAAGGCATCAATGCGGGCGTATCCTTTCTATTATCAGCATGCTAGACGTCATATCGGAAGAGTCGATTAAGTGCTTAGTAGCACAGAATGATCCCATTGAGAAACAGTAGTGACTCAACGACTGCCTCCAATACCTTATACAGGCATAGGCAAATTAGTGTAAGTACGGACGACATCATGGAAACGTACGCGAGATTTACCGCCTAGCATCGGCCGCAGAACCCGAACCCTGGATACAATGCCTATGGGTAATCCGGCAACTGGAACATTTCGGAATCGTGACAGTACCGTAAAAGACCTCAAGGTACGGTTTGATCCTCTGGCGCGTTGCTAAACCAGGCCGATGAGCTGTCATTGTCTCCATCCATCCACATGTTACCTGTATCTTCCAGGGTCCAAGCTGCCAGCTAGTACCGGCTTGAGAAATCATGCCTACACGTACATACTCGTACCTTGTAGTATGCTCCGCAACGTTAGTACATACAGGCGGTTGAACCCATTACAGTACGCCGATAAGGAGCTCTGGAGGCCTTTTGGGGACTTGGTAGCATCAAGCCCGGGATGCCTGTGGCCGCTTTGAGCACCCAAGCCGCACAGTTGAAGCAACGTTGAGGTCCATGGATATGGACTGATGCATGTACCTTAGGTACGCACCTGTGGCCCTCGTGCTTAGTGAGTTTAGCGACTGGACGGACCGCTGAATCTGGCGCTGTCAACGCATCCCGTCACCCTGGCAGCCACTAACACAATCAACTCAACCCCTCACTTGCTCCCCCCTTTGCCCCGCCATGGCGATTCGAGCTTGACCTCATCAACCCATGAGAACCTCTTTTTTTACTCCGCCGAGGCGCGCTTGCGATGCTTGAATCATCTTTCTTTCTCTCCATCTCCGTTAACATGAATTCCTGCCGTCGGCAGCAGAGATAGTGGCCCTGCCCTGCCCCCGTCCAACCAAGCAACTGCATCCTCGCCCGTGGCCAGCACCACGCCCAGCTCCGCCATAAGCCAGCCTGCTTCTACTGTATCGGCATCATGACGGCGGCTAGATCACATACATGCCACCCCACAAGTTAAAACTGTCCCGTCGTCTCTCACCCAGCTGAAGTGCCTGGGGCGGAAGTTCTGCTTGTTCCGCTTGGACTTTTTGCCGCTTCGAACTCCCTTCCTGCGCTATACCCGTCCGCCTTACTGTACCTTACCTTGGGACCATCTCCATCTATATGGAAACGCTCGCATTCACTCCATCTTAACGCCTCACGCACCAACTTGCCTGTTCAGGAAAACTCGAGGTGCCAGACCAGCCATGGACTTAGACGGTGGGCAGACCCCTGAAGACGCCTCTACGAGCGAACTTATATCCCCGATCGGTGAGTCAATAAAATCACAGTCGTTTTTGTTCCTCTGCCTTTTTTTTACAAGACACGTGCGGCGTTCAATGCTTGTCGTTGGCTCGGGGCATTTCAATCCCTTTCGGCAAAGTCTCTGCCTTAATGCCAACCCCTGTCCAGCCTTTTTTTGCCATCCCACAACAACACGGGCACACTCTTATCACGCATTTCCATGTCAAGAAAGCGTGGGATTCGTGCTACTCCAACGGCTTTTCGAGCAGCCTAGTGGCTGCCACCCCGAGCTTTTTGCCTCTCATTTGCGTAATGGCCCCCCCATCCTGTCTTATACCCAACCCCCACTTTGCAACCTCTCGATATTGTTCGTTGCAACATTACTTTCCAATGTTCTCTTTACTGGCTGCCAGTTCATCAATGCGTGTAAGCCGCCGCTACGATGCTGTGTCCAGAGAGACAAGCTGTTTTGTGGCCACCCCCATATAGCACCTTTGTCATCCTTCGAAACAATATCACCAACATCCATTTGTCTCCCGGCTTTGATGTTATGTAACCAAGATTCACATGTAGTAGATATTTGTCAATTTATACAAATACCCCTTCATACGTGATTGCTCTCGATTTCATGGCTGATGTACTATTTTTCAAATCACGCTAACAAATTGCAAAGGATATTCAAACTCCTCAAAATGCGGTTACTGTGGCACTCGAGGACAGAGTTAGTGCCATCATTATTCTTGTTCATGTATTTCAAGTCATTTCACCAGAGACGCGGAATCCAAACTCCTACTCGCCCTAGACTTATCGTAGTTGTTGTGTTACCATCAGAGAGCAAGGATGGATTTCATCTTCCTAGTCACAGGCTAACCCCTTTCCTTGAGCGTTTAGGCTTTTCGTATTATGCGAGTGCTACGTCTCTTAGCCCTCAGTTTTATCTCACCTTGCTAGATCGTTGCTGGAGGCGATCAGGAAAACTCCTATATCGCCCCAATCAGCGAGCGTCCTGTTGTCCTCACTATACTATACGTCTGGATTCGGACCAATTTTACCCTACAAGGGGCCAGCGCCAAACCATTAATCGCTTCAACAAACATGTTCTCGGCGAAGCTTATGTTAAACAAGCTGCTCGTCTGTATCCAAGATCACGCGAAGAGACCAAAAAGCGTGACAATGAGTTTTGCCTAACAGAGCGTATTCATGAGGCTGAGCTAAATCGGGTCAAGACACCGCCCGAGCCAGCACACAAGTGGGAAGTTACCCTTGAAGAAGACACTTTTACTGAAGAAAAATATCTCGTCTATGATAATTATCAGAGAGTTGTCCATGGGGATGAACCGGGTGAAAGGACGAGGCACTCGTTTGAACGTTTTCTCTGCAACTCACCCCTACAGCGTCAAGTCATGGTTGGGCCTGATGGACGAAAGCGCCGCTTAGGCTCCTACCATCAATGCTACCGCCTAGATGGCGTCCTAGTGGCTGTTGGTGTACTTGACCTGCTGCCGCAAAGCGTCAGCTCTGTTTACTTCCTTTACCATGAAAGCGTTCATACATTTGCTCCTGGAAAACTAGGTGCCCTTTATGAAATAGCTCTCGCCGTTGAAGAGGGCTACCGATGGTGGTATCCTGGATTCTACATCCACAGCTGCCCCAAAATGAAGTACAAAATCGACTACGGCCCTCAGTATATTCTCGATCCGGATAACTTGGACTGGAGGCCTCTCGATAAGACCATTTTGGATATCCTTGGCAGGGACACTTATACAAGTTTCTCCACAGTCTTGGGAGGAAATGTTTCTAATACATCTGAGATGCGCTCTGCAGTCTCCACAGGCATACCCTCTAGTGGAGCTCCTGAGACGTCCATGTCTTTGGATGAGAGCCCACAGAGCCCGGAGGATGCCAACTCGGATGAAGACATTGACGAGGAGGTTGACGAGGTGTACGACTCATTGTTCCGATCTAAAATGCCAGGCATCCCTTCTGTCGCCACCATGGAAAGTTTAGACCTGGATCACATCATTCTCAGAATCTTTCCTACAGGTCCGTTGTTTGAGACTTCGGATCTAGTTGGCTGGAGGCACAGCAATATCAGACAGCCGTCGGGCATCAGGCATAGCATTGCACAGCTGATTGCAGCATTAGGCCCTGATTTGATGGGTGACATATGCCTGGATCTAGTGCGCCGGCAAGTGTAGCTGACTGCACTACGGTATTAAGATTGGATTACCCTTTTGCCCTGCTGTTGGTTACTATGTACGTGTAGGATTAGTTAGGATACCATAGCTCTTGTAGCGCCAGTGTGTACGTCACTAGCGAATTTCTGTAGATAAACTTTTCATCTTGCATTTTCGAATTATTAAAGCGCTTTTGAAAACCAAGCATGATGTACGCTTATGTGCTCTATAAATCCTTTTCATTTGTTCAGTTTTCTCTAGGTTAAGCTGGGCGAGCTTGGGAGAGCTCCAAACAGCTGCCCCACCCCCGCATCGTATCTTATCTTATCGTTCACCTAGCTGAGCCGATACAACTTTTTGTCAAGTTCAAAAACCTTTCAGCAACAATCATCACCAGGCCGCCATTCCACGCCCCCTTGGAGCAATTGCGCCGTAATACCTTGTCTCGGCTTCACAAACACATGGAAATACGGTGACAATGGCTCAACAAACATTATTATCCCCCGCCGAGCTCGCGTATCTCCACAGTTCCCTCTCCCTCAGCCCGCCCATCCGCCCCGACGGCAGAACATCCAAGCAGTTCCGGCCCCTGACAGCAGAGACGGGCATCCTGCCCGGCACAAACGGCAGCGCGCGCGTCTGTTTATCAGACGGCACGGAGGCCATCGTGGGCGTCAAGGCGGAGATTGAGAAGACGGTCGACCCGCTGGGCGGCGAGCACTACCAGGAGTACGTCAAGAGCGCGAGCGGCGTGGGCGGCGGCGATGCGGAGGCAGACAGGCGCGAGGCGAGGGGGGAGTGGCTCGAGATGACGGTGGAGATTCCGGGCTTGAGAGATGACGATGCGGGGACGGTGTTTTTGGCTGAGTT
Source organism: Trichoderma breve (assembly GCF_028502605.1). Taxonomy (NCBI): domain Eukaryota; kingdom Fungi; phylum Ascomycota; class Sordariomycetes; order Hypocreales; family Hypocreaceae; genus Trichoderma; species Trichoderma breve. The sequence continues at coordinate 3,076,983 of NC_079232.1, forward strand.
GTTGAGGGAGGCGTTGCTTGCGGATGGGGAGTTTGCGAAGAAGCTGTGGATTAACAGACGGTTTCACTGGAGGCTATATCTTGACGTGAGTAGATGGAATTTCCCTCCTCCTCCTCTTCTTTTTCTACGTGATTTTGGTGTTGTCTTGGGTTGGGTTTATATCATATTTTGAGTACTAATGAACTTGGGCTATAGATCCTTTTGATATCACCACCGCTTTCATATCCCCTGCCACTCCTCTCCCTCACAACACATCTCGCCCTCCTCGCCACAAGACTCCCGCGCCTCAAATCAGAAGGTGACGAAGACCCCATGTTCGACGACGACTGGGAGGCCGCCCCGTTCCTATACCCTCGCGAAGGCGCCGCCACGGGCTCGCGGCCGTCCATTACGCTGCTGGTCGTTGCCGTGGGCGACAGCATCCTGTTCGACCCTTCCAAGGAGGAGCTCGCGGTCGCTGACTCCGCGCTGGCTGTGTCGCTATGTGAGGTCAGGACGCAGCGCGAGCAGGGCGGCATGGAGGTGGACTCTGGGCGCGAGCTGAGGCTGGTGTCGATGCGGACGATTGATCCTCCCTCGAGGCTGACGCCGCCTGGGGTGCCTAGCACGGCTAATTTGGCGGCAAGCGGGACGTCTGATACGACGCAGCAAAAGCAACAACAGAGAGCGGAGGAACACCCCCAAGAAGGCGTCTGGAAGGCGCCGTTGGGCGGAACTAGGTTTGCCGTCCTGGATAGCATTATGCAGGCTGTCCTAGAAAAGGGGGGTGTTGCAGACGAAGTCTTGGATGGGCTGGAAGGAGTAGACCTGGCGTAAAACATGTTTGCCATATTCTGGGCTGCGTTTATTGTTTGTTTGCTTTTTTGCTATATACTGGTACATCTACATCATGTTCGGTCTCACTGACATTGGGGGAATTTGCCTAATGCCTAACGTGCGGGGTTTTACATCTTAGTGTTACAATAGAAAAGGGCATCTCATATGGCCCTGCCAATCAATGCACATATAATGAATCGTATCATGATGTCCTCAAAAGATGCCCAGCCACTTCTTCTTCTGCTCAGCGGGGGCCTCGGCCTCGGGCTGGGGCGGCAGCTCGCGTCCCATGGCGGCAGCCTCGAGTTGTTCCTCCGACTTTTGCTCGTCCTTTCCAAACACCATCTGCACGGGGTCCTTGGCCTCGATGCCGTGCATCTTCATAAAGTACCTGCGCTTCGCAACGTCGTCGAGGTGTCGGGTCCGGTGCTCAGTGGCCTTGAGGGCCTTGTCCTTCTCGTGCATGAGGATGACGTTTTTCCATTGGGCGAAGAAGTAAGTAGGCTGGTGCCACAGGTCGGAGATCGGCGGCACGAGGTCCTTGAAGGGAGAGTTGTAGGCGTAGTTCATGAAGAAAGTGTATACACCCATGGCCAGAAGCGCGCCCTAAACGCAGATTAAAACAAAAATGTCAGCCCAAACACCGCACACAACTACCAGTGGCAGAAAAAGACCATATCCATTGCTCAGCCCGTACCATGGTGATAAAGGTGTGCAGCAGCCTGCTGTGCCAGAACCAGTGCGTCCACGTCCCCTCGGGCGCCATCATGCCCGGGTAGTTCCTCTTGTTTTGGGCCGCAATCTCGTCCTCGGTCAGGGCAGGGCCGTAGTGCTTGGGGACGGAATTGCGCTTAAGCCTCGACCCATGCGACGGCGGGTTGAACTTGGCCGGCTTCTCCAGCACGATGGGCTTCTCGGTCGAGATGAAGCGGACGTGGATGTTCTGCGAGAGGGGGATCTGGATGCCTCGCCAGAGCGGCCCCTGCAGCGGCAGCAGGAAGCGCGGGATGACTGCTCTCGTCACCATTGTGAGTGGCTGACGATGCAGGAGATGAGTAAGTGTGTTGTAGTGATGGGATCTGGTAAAGAAAAAAAGAAAAAGAAAAGAAAAGATGAACCACCCGCCCGTCAAGAGCCTTGGTCGTTCTCTTTTTTTCACTGGCGTTGCTATGAAGCTCTGCCCATCCCACCAAAAAAAACTAGCGGATGTTGAAAAAAATGGGGACCCCCAGGAAAAGGCTGGCGGTAGAGACTCAGAGCCTCTTCCTTTGCCGATGTTTCTCCGACAGAGAGTGAAGCTGAAAAGATGACAGGGAAGCTGCGGAAAGAAGGAAAATCCGGTGGAGCCGGAAGAGAGAAGAGCGAGAGAAAAAAAATCTGGCAGGGAACAAGGATGAGTACAAAGAGGAAAGCCCACATGCTGTGGCGCTTTCCCTTCGACGCCGCTTTGGCCGCCCGACTTTACCCGGGGAAATCGCCCGACGAGTGAGCGTGACTGTGTAATTGCGGGCATCTGATTGGCTACCCACCAGCCACACTTGTGGCTGATCACCGCCGGTTCTGCAGCACCATGGTGTCATAAACTTTTTTCCTTGAAATTTCTGGTTTCCTCCTGTTCCTTTCTTTTCCTCTCCTATACTTCTCTCATACCCTATTTTTCAACCTCACAAAATTTTTGTTTTCCAAAGTAGTTAACCGGCTTAGGTTTCTCTTTGGACTTTTTCAACTCTCTCATCTTTTCTACCTAACAACTCTTTAATACCCATACTTCAAAATGGCTGGCGGTAAGTTTTTGGTGCTGCTCCAACTCGCAGAATCCGGTTGCCGAGACGTTTCCGAACAAGACGTGGGGAGTGCCATTGAGGCGGGCCACGACGGTCGACGACTTGGACGCTTGGTGTTTTGGACCTTTTGATGAATGATGCACGCAAATATTACTTTTTTGTGTGTTCATGTCGCCGGCAAGAGTGCTGAGGCCGCCTGGCGCAGTGCGTCATTTTCAAAGGCGGCTCGCATGTGCCTTACGATGACGCCCAGTGCAAAACACCAAACACACCTCGGTCCTTGGTTGTCGACTCAGTGCAACACCGATTGGCTCTTCTCACGTCCTCGACCACTACTATTTCTCGATTCAACGAAAATCCGGTTGCTAAGACGTTTTTTCTCTTCAGGTGATACTAAGAAGGGTGCCAACCTCTTCAAGACCCGTTGCGCTCAGTGCCACACCGTCGAGGCCAACGGCGGCAACAAGATCGGCCCTGCCCTGCACGGCCTCTTCGGCCGCAAGACCGGCTCCGTCGACGGCTACGCCTACACCGACGCCAACAAGCAGGCCGGCATCACCTGGGACGACAAGACCCTCTTCGCCTACCTTGAGAACCCCAAGAAGTACATTCCCGGCACCAAGATGGCCTTTGGTGGCCTGAAGAAGGACAAGGATCGCAACGACCTCATTGCGTACGTTCCCCCCGTTCTTTTTTTTCTACCACGTTGAAACTAATTGTTGCTAACACTCCTCGTTCTAGCTACCTCAAGGAGTCTACCGCTTAAGCGATGAATGAAGAAAAAGAATTGTAATGACAGAGATATCAATAGACGGGGTGCCGCGATTGTACTACTATAGATAAAGTTAGAATAGTCGAAGCACCATCACTGTGCTTGTACCATTAATATCCAACTCCGCTTTTTCAGCGACTGGACGCTGCTTTGGCCTTTTTTCTTCGCTTCATTCATGACGGTGTGTGAGATTGTGAATTTTCTCTTCAGTGTGTGTAGTGGGGTGAGCATTTTGGAGATACAGGATAGGGTTGAACGGGACTCGGTATTGGCTGACGGGATCCCGAATAGCCTTGTGCCATGTGTTACATTTGCTACCCTCCTGTTGCGGTAATGCCCGACAGGGTCTCGCTGCATTGATCGGACGATGCATGTGCCATTACCAGGAATTGTGGTAAATCACCATCGCTTCGTACTTGTGTACATAAATCAACACTATATCTATATGCATGCGCCTGGTATATCTACATCGCCGTTATCTAAACATGTTTCCCCTTACTCCCCCTTTCCCAGCTTCCTATCCAGCTTCCTGTACGAGTCTGGGTTAAGCACGCTACACCGCGTATTCTCCAGCGCATGCTCCCAGTCCTCCTGGTCAATCTCCCGCGCCGACTTCTTGCCCAGCATAAACTTCCTCAGCGCGGCCTCGGCGGCCTTGATGTGCAGGCCGCCGAGATCCGCGCCGCTAAAGTCCTTGCACCGGGGGTCCAGGGCGACGGCCGGCAGCCTCGCGAGCTCGGCCTCGGAGGCGTTGGCGTGGGCCGTCTTGTAGATGGCCCGAAGAATGTCGACGCGCTCCTCGGGGGTGGGGAGATCGACAAAGAGTCGCACGCTGAGACGTCCCGGGCGGAGCATCGCTGCGTCGATCATGTCTGGTCTGTTGGTTGTGCCCATGACGTAGATGCCTGAACGATCCTGGGCGCCGTCGAGCTCCGTGAGAAGGGCGTTGACGACTCGGACGCCGGCATCTGTGGAGGCGTTGTCTCGTCGGGGCACGAGCGAGTCGATTTCGTCGAAGAAGAGGATGCAGGGCGTGGAGGAACGGGCTCGCTGGAAGAGCTCACGGACAGCCCGTTCGGACTCACCGACGTACTTGTTCAGCAGCTCGGGCCCGTTGATGAGGATGAAGGAAGCCTGTGCCTCGTTGGCAACGGCCTGGGCGACGAGAGTTTTGCCGCATCCGGGGGGTCCCCAAAGGAGTGCGCCGGCAGGACGTCTGAGACCAAATTCCTGGTACAGCTCTGGGTTCTTGATGGGTCCAATGATGGACATGTGTAGCTGCTCGCGCACCTTTTCCAGAGCGCCGACCTGATCCCAGGTTACACTTGGGATCACGGTGAAGCCTTCTCTCCGGAGAGATGGGGTGAAGCCCTTGATGGCAAGCCGGAAGTCATCGAGTGTCAACGGCTCTGTGGGTATCGTCGTAAATGCGGGCTGTCTTAGATCTAATGAGATGTCTGATACATCCATTTGATCTCTGTGGGGAGGTCGAGTAAGTATCTCGAGCTGCCGTCCATCGGGGTCCTCTGTATTGAGAATTCGCTCCTGTGCTGCTTGTTCCGCCAATGTTGTGACAATAATAATGTCTGCGCCGACGAAACCGTGCGTCATCTTTGCTACCTCTCCGAGGTCTAAGTTGTCGGATAGTATCTTCTCCCGTGTCACCACCTTGAGAATATCATGCCGAGCATCCAGGTCTGGTACCCTCATTTGAATTGTCCTTTCGAATAGGCCGGCTTCAAGCGCAACGGGGTCGACATCCGTCAGCCTTGATGTTGTTGCCATTGCCAAAACGTTGGCCTGCTCTTGTTGAAGTCTTTGCATCTGCCGTACGAACTGGTTGAGCATCTTGCGGCCGTGCTCGTTGTGATTAGAGCTTCCCGGGTTAGGTATGTGCCAGTCAAGATCCTCGATGAGAACGATACTCGGGGCCAGCCCGATGGCCGTATCGAAAGCCTCGGCCAGACTCTTCTCTACGCGCTCAGGGTCCTCAAAGCAGCCATTGAGAGTTATTACAGGCACTTCGAGGTTCGCTGCCACGGTACGGATAAGTGACCTTTTGCCAGTTCCCGGAGGACCGAACAAGAGCATTCCAGGTACTCTCCTCCAACCATTTCCTTGGTAGAGTTCTGGGCACTTGAGCAGATAGCGTGTTTGGCGCAAAAGATGGCGGTGCATCTCGCCAACACCTCCCAGTGGTAACGGGTCTTCTAATTGCTCAACTTTGAAGCGGGTAGATTTGGGCGACTTCTTCTGTACCGTCTTGTCCTGTCTCTCGGCCTTTGGTGCCTCTTTCGGTGCGTCGCCATTGATTGCTGTCTCGGTACCTGTATCTGGGCCACTTACTGTGCCGTCTCTCTCGTCGCCCTCGGTCTGGATACGTCGCTTCTTGGCTGCAGGCTGCTCGGTGGTGCCCAGAGGTATAGGGTCGACTTGCCAGTGTTTTGTCAGCTGTCGGTTGAGTAGAAATCGATCGTCGTCTACTTTTTTCGACTCGGCCTCTTCTATAGCTGCCTCTGAGTCGTCCGAATCCTCGAGTTCTTCTTTGCGGAACTGCAGTACCCGATCAATGGAGTCTTCGAGGGGACGCTTCTTCTGCCTGGAGAGGCTCGAATTGGATCGTTTGATGGCATCGTATGCCGCGGTGATGGTTTTGAATGGCTTGCCGTCGTTGGCCTCTTCCAATTTTTTTATAATCTGGTAGACGTCTCGATCAAGGCCTTGGCGCAGGTTCAGTCGGGACTTGAAATTGGGCGCCATGCTGGCTGTGGCGCTGTCGCAAACGCTCTTGAAGAAGATGAGTTTTGCTTCATGGCTTGCGCAAAAAATAAAAGTTGCCCTGTAGATTCAGCACGGCGCGGGGATGAGATTTTGTATCACGGCTAGCCGTACATGGCAATTTTATCAATTTAGCGCAAGTTGTGTACATTGAAGAGTACAAGCACATGAGCACTGAAGGCAAGGCATTGAGGAGCCTTATTGCGCTACTTGGGACGAAAAGAAATGCTTGACTAATATCAAAAGACTTTCCAATGCCAATTATCATTTCATCACAACTCTGAATACATTTTCCCGGCTCTCAGTCTCTTTCGTGGACGCTCTCAATCTAGCCTAAAAACTGTGTAAATCTCGACCAAGTGAGATTCCGTCTCCGAACCCCTGTTTATCGATAAAGCTTTCGGCGCCACATGATACATCGAGACAATGACGACAAGGGCCTGTCCGCCGATTATCGTCCCGGCTTCTGTTCCTCTTCATTCCCCGTCTACGGACTCACGGTCGAGCAAATAAACAAAAACAGCGGCCGAGTCCGTAGCGCAAACACATAATCTCTCGCAATGGGTGGCAAACAGAGCAAGATCACCGACCAGGACAAGTACGAACCCCGACTCCGCCCGTCATGGCCGTTATCGCTGCCGCCAGACCGTTTAACTGACAAGAGAGAACTCCAGGGCGATTCTGGACATGAAGATCCAGCGCGACAGGCTACACCAGTACCAGCGCCGCATCACCGTCCTCACGGATAAGGAAACGGACATTGCCAAGCAGATGCTCGCCAAGGGCGACAAGAAGCGGGCGCTGCTGGCGCTGCGGCGCAAGAAGTATCAGGAGTCGCTGCTGACCAAGACGGATGCGCAGCTGGAGCAGCTGGAGAGGCTGACGGCCAGCGTCGAGTTTGCGCAGATACAAAAGGACGTCGTGTTTGGCTTGCAGCAGGGCACAAAAGTGCTGTCTGAGATCCACGCTGAGATGGGCGGCATTGAGCACGTGGAGAAGTTGATGGGGGAGACTGCGGATGCGATTGCATACCAAAATGTATTTATTTGCCTTGTCTTCTTTTGCGCATCTGATCTTCTTCTTCTTTTCTTTATGCTGACTGACTATCACAGGAAATCAGCGAAATGCTCGGTTCGCGCATCACCGCCGCAGACGAGGAAGAGGTCGACGAAGAACTCGCTGCGCTGGAGGCGGAAATGTCCGGCGTTAACCAGAAACTCCCCACGGTACCGAGCGCTCAGCTTCCCGTTTCGGAACGACCGGCGGAACAAGAGGAAGCGCAAGAGAACCGGCCAGAGAGACAAGCGATGCTGGCTGCCTGATTGATTGATTGAATGATTGACTGAATGAATGACTGTTTGGTATGGGAGTATTGGCATGTTGGGGTTCCGGATGATTATTAGACATCTATTTCTTTCGTTTTTGATTGGGTTATGTGCTTGAGTATAGATGGCAGCAACACCATGGCGAGCACGGGATGGCGTTTTTGTATCTTTCTTTGCTTTTAACTTCTTCTACACCTATACAAGATTTCCATTATTTATCATACTTGATTCTCATTTTGGCCATGTTAGATCCATTCGCCGGAGGGCTTTTTACATTAGCTGCCGTATTTGGATGTCAGTTTCTTCATAATTGACATGGCTCCTCCACGATATCCCGTCCCAAAAATTGAGTAATGGTTTAAATGGTGATATCTGTGAAAACGATTAGCTCTGCTCACTTCCATCTTGACATACCCATATACACTCATAAATCAACTGCATTTTAGTACTCACAATTCATAGAGGATGACGCGATCATCCCACTCCTCCTTTGGCTCTGCTTTGGGCACGAGCTTCTCATACTCGCTCCAAAAAGAACCCCCATAGCCGCCAAACATCCTCATGATGCCCAGCTCGTATTCCGAATGGCCATACACGCAAGAAGGATCGAAAACAACCTCTTCGCGCCCGCCCTTTCCGGCAATCTGGCCCGCCGAATGATTCCCGCTCCAGAGATCGCCGTGAATAACAACGGGTGTGATGGCGATGCGGTCATCCCCGATAAGCCGCGGGACGACGCTGCTGGCAATCTTCTCGACCATGTCGGCCGCCTGGTCGTCTGGTCCGTGATTCTCGATGATGCGTCTCATGATGAAGCGCAGTCTATTCTCGGCGTAGAAGTCGGCCCAAGAGGCGCGCCACGAATTGTCCTGCTCCGTATCGCCGCAGCACGTCGGCACGGGGAAGCCGAACATAGCTCTGTCGAAGCCCTCCGGAATGGGCGCGGGGGTTGTATGCAGCTTGGCTAGCTTTGCGGCGAAGGAGATGCCGGAGCCTTTTGACACGGAGTAGCCAAGGTTGAGGAAGTCCGTGGCAAGAAAATACTTGTTGGAGTTTTGCATGGGGCCGTGGCAGTATGATTTGGGGCAGAAGTTGGGGACGGCGTCGTGGATTGCGTTGAGAGAGGCGTGTTCGCCTGTAAGTGAGAGAACGAGGGGATGTTAGCTTTGAGAGATGGGAAAAGACGGAAAGGGGAGAGGATGAATGAGAGGGTTGGACCTTGGAACATTATTTTTGCTCCCTCGCCGGAGGCTGTCTTGACGAAGTAGTCAAATGGCTGGCCATCTTTTGTGGTGGAGAGTTTGAAGGTTGATGAGAAGCCTGATCCTCCGACGGATGAGATTGTGGTGTTGTCTTTGTCTAGGTCTAAGGCCGCGAGGATGGCAGGGTCAATTGTCGGGGACATGGTTAATGCGATATGTTTGAAATCGGCGATTATAAACTTAATATATTAGTTCTATAGGTGACCTGCGATGTGTTTGATGTTGTATTATTGAGATGAGATGTTTTGTAATATGTGAATATGTACACTGGATGAGTATGTGAGTGACGTCAAGATGCTGCATGAATGGCCCCATGAAAATCACACCCAACACAGGCAAACTGTCACAATGAGAGCATCAAGTCATCTTCGATGTAAAATAAGGTATTGATTTTAATAAAAATAAACATAAACATATGAAAGGCTCTAAATTCCATCAAGGGGGGTATTTCAACAAAAATTCCATCGCTAAGACCCAATATCCGCTCGTATTATGTATCCTCCCTCCTTTGCCAAAATCCCTTTCCCCTTCCTTATTGTGTGTGTCTGTGTGTGTGTGTGTATTTTGTCCGGCCTGGCCGCTCCAAGTGGGGCCGGACGCCGAACCCGAACTGATCGGGAGAAGCGCCGTTGGTGCATTTTTCGCGCCCGTTTTATATTGTATTCGCTCGCTAGGTAGAGAGAGAATGAAACAAAGAAAATGTTGAGACCGAAAGTGTGTAGACCCTATAGTATCCAAAGGATCTTTAAAAGACGTATTCGCTTTTTGTGATTCGAATGATATCGGTGAGTGAGTGTTGTCGTTTACTGCTTCTCGGCCTTCTCAACGTGAAAAGACGAAGACGAGCTGGTGCGGCCTCGGGGGCTGACGGGCCTCGACTGAGCAGGGGTGTTCGTCTCGGAGCAGTTGGACGACTCGGGGTAGTCGAGCTCACAGGCGGGCTTGTTGTAGCAGTAGTGGCAGGGGCAGGCGACGACCTTGTTGATGGGAGGTCGGGGGGTGCAGTGGCGGGCCCACCAGCTTTGTCCTTGAGAAGAAGGCATAGTGATTGTGAAGTTGTGGAGTGAGTTTGTTGATGAGAAAAAGAGTTGAGTGAAACCGGGTTAGGGTTTGTGAGTGTTGACAAAGTTGTTGTGTTTTGTTGTGTAAGAGCTCGATGCTTTCAGTGGAGAGCTGTGTAATAGACAGTTGAGTCAAGTCAAGTCAAGATCGAGTTTCTTCTCAAGGAGTTTGTAAAAGATGGAGAAGCTTGTTTGTGAGTGTGGATAGCAAAACATCAAAAGCAACGGGGAGGACCCAGATGAGTTTATATACAACTTATCCTCGCCCCCCATCAAGGGTGACTCCGATATCAAGAATTTCATTTCGCCATAATTGGAAAAAAATAGAAAATACCCACTAGCTGATGCACAAAAGATGACTGGACGCCACATACCCGAACACTGCCGAGAGACACACACACCTCCCCTGTAATCTGCAACTATACCAGAAACGTGTAGATTACGGTCTCGGCGCTCGGTCGGTATTTCGCAATTGGCCTCTTTTTTCTCCGATGCTGCAAAGACGCCTTGGCTTATCAGGGTCGGGTGGACCAAAAACACGCGCCGTCTGAACATGAAAATGGATCACATTACTATTACTCTAGTACTATCATAGGAAAAAGACAACTTCCAAAACAGAAGGACCTAGATAGTGAGGATGACCAAATTTGGGCCGCGTTCGTGCGAAGCTCAAAGTCCTCTCTCAATCAATCAACCTTCTCAACTTCATTCAGGCTGGTTGCTGCGTGATCCACTGCGGCAACTAATCCTAACAGAGCCAATGCTGCCTCAATAGGCCCTGTGTCGATCTGCCCGGTTACAAGTAAAAGTCAGTGACTAAGCCCTGCAAAACTTACAAATTGCGCTGCTGCTATGAAGTAATAGTGCATGAGCTGCATAAGCTATTCCGCCTGGTTCATTCCAAATCAATCAAGCAAGACGCGGCAAAATCCGTGAAAGTTGCATCAATTTCCAGAAAGCAACAGAAAACTCAAGAAAATCAAGGAAAACACAAACCCAACTGCCGCCCGTGTGCAGGATACGAGTATTCCTCTCAGGCACCAAAAATCTCCATCTTCGGCATTGTGTTCCCACTGCAGGCCACACCCCTGCTCTAAAAAAAAAATCGCAGACGTGTGCCGTGTTGCCATTCATCCGAACCAGCAAACATCGAGCAATAACCGAACGACTTCCGAACCACCGCCCTCAAAAATCAAAATTGCGGCCCGCCTTCAGCTCCAGCTCCCAAGCTTCCCAACATGGTGGCGGCTATGCATGAATAAGGTACCTAGTTTCATAGTTAAAACGATACGAGTACGCGTGTAACAAGTAGAAGACTCCTCTCATGAGTCCACAATCACCCGATTTCTTTGCCTCTCTGGTCGATAAATCGATGCACTTCCCTCCCGTCATCTTCCGTAGACATGGGCACTTATAATGGACGGGATGCCTGCCCTGAAAAGACCAGACCAGACCCAGCACAGACAAAAAATGACCCTTCTCACGCAAATCTTGCTTCTTGTTATCGTCGTGAAACTCCACTACCTTTAGGTGCTGACATGGCGACTCCTTCTCCTGACTCTCGCTCGGGATCCGAATAACCCTCCCCTAATCGAATCAGATCATCCTCGTCCAATCTTTATCTCATCTGTCCGGAAGTCATCCCCAACAAACAAAACACACGCGAACCCGCACAATGCTTGCGCCATAGTCATGGTGAAGTGTGGCAGAATTAAATAAGGCTTTGATTTTTTTTCTCTTTACCTCCCCCTGGTTTCTCACCTACAACGTAAAAAAGATACGTCGATACATGCTATGAACAAGCAAGAGCAACAAAATGCCTTGACCGCCGCATCATTCCCGAGCCCCTGCTCATTGGTTGATTTGCTCCCCTGCCACCCAAAAACAGATATTACAAGGAATCCATGCCATCCAGTCTTACGACTCTGTTGTTACCGTCTAGATACCCAGGGTGAACTCAACACCAACGTCAATGTCGCGGGCTATATGTTTTAAAAAAGGTTTATATCGTCAGCAGGTGATTCTTCTCTTTCTTCTTCTTTTTTTATATATTCTTTTTCCTTTTCTTTTATTGTTCGTCATAGAGTTGGGTCGAAAACTTACCCAGCTTGACAACCTTGGACAGCTGCACAGCCTTCTCGGCGGCGCTCTGCAGGTCATCAATAGAAAAGATCTTCAGACCAGACTCGTTGATGATCTGGTGGGCAAGCTCGACGTTGGTACCCTGCAGACGGGCAATGATGGGGATCTTGAGGTTGAGGGCCTCAACGGTGCGGATCAGACCAGTGGCGATGGCGTCACAGCGGACGATACCACCAAAGATGTTGACGAAGATGGCGCTGACCTTGGGGTCGCTGGTGATGAGCTCAAAGGCCTCTCGGATGGCGGCGGGAGTGGCACCACCACCGACGTCGAGGAAGTTGGCGGGCTGGCCGCCGTTGAGCTTGATGATGTCCATGGTGGCCATGGCAAGACCGGCACCGTTGACGAGGCAGCCAATGTCACCGTCCAGCTTGATGAAGTTGAGGTTGGACTGAGCGGCACGGACCTCATCGGGGTCCTCCTGGGTGGTGTCGCGCCACTCGAAAACCTCCTGCTGGCGGTAGTCGGCGTTGTCATCGAAGCCAAACTTGGCGTCCATGCAGAGGACCTGGTGGTCGGAGGTCTCGGACAGGGGGTTGATCTCGATCTGGGTGGCGTCACGCTCGAGGAAGATCTTGTAGAGCTTCTGGATGGTGTCCTTGGCGTCCTCGACGCACTGCTCGCTGAAGCCCAGGCCGGTGGCGATGCCGCGAGCAATCTCGTCGGTAACGCCGGTGTTGATGTCGATGTAGGTCGTAGTGATGGCATCGGGCTGCTCCTTGGCAACGGTCTCAATGTCGACACCTCCCTGGGACGATGAGACGATGACGGGGGTCTGGGAAGCACGGTCCATCAGGATAGCCAGGTAGAACTCGCGGCGGGCAAACTTGCGCTCGCAAATGTAGACGGCATTGCACAGACGGCCACCGGCGCCCGTCTGCTTGGTGATGAGCTTGTGGCCAATCATCTGCTGGGCAAACATCTCGGCCTCGTGGGGGGAGTAGATGACACGGACACCGCCCTTGAGGCCGTTGTCGAAAGTTCCCTTTCCTCGTCCACCGGCGAGGACCTGAGCCTTGATAACCAGGTCGCCGGTACCAATCTCCTTGGCCACAGACTTGGCCTCGGCGGCCGTCTTGGCCACGGCGCCCTTGGGAACGCCAACGCCATACTATTGTTGTAGAAAAAACAGAGTGCCGTGTCAGCCGGATGCTGCCGCGGGAGATGCCCCCGATATGGAGGGGGAGTATTATATTAGAATGAGGTGATTTGATTTACCTTTCTCAGGAGGTCGGCGGACAGGTACTCGTGGATGCTGAGGGCTCGTCGCTGCTGAGCGATGCCGGGCAGTCGGACAGAGGGGGTGGCGTTGCGCTGCGAAGGGAGAGCAGAAGCTCAAGCGTTAGAAGCTGCTGTCAAGATGCAACCCCAAGGAGGGGCGGGTTTTTTTATATCGGCCAAGGGGGGGTAAAAAGAGAGCAACTTTTGCGACGTTTTGCGTACCTTTGCGGCACTGAGCGCCGACGCCGCCGCGCGGCTACGGCCAATGTTGAACATTGCGATGAAGGGGCTGGCGGCTGCCAAATTGAGTGGAGAGAGACGGTGAGGAGGGAGATGGAGGGAGTTCGTGATGAGTTGTGGTTTTTTTTTTTTTTGGCGGTTTGATATGCTCAAAGACGCACAGCTCTCAATGCGGAAACCGATTTCCTGGCTTGTTCGGCCTAAGCTGTGACGGAGGTACCCGAGTTTCGCCGACTGGTGCGGAAAATCGTTGCGCCGGGGCGAGACAGCTGCCGAAGAGCCCTGTCAAGCGCTGTCAGGTGTCAGCAATGTATCGGAGTACCTTGGCAAAGTATGTGCAGACGCGGTGGCAATTGAGTACCAGTACCTGTTCGTCTTGAGCCAATTGGCGGTGCGTGGGGGGGCCATGCGTGAGGCTTTTGATCTTTTGACTGCCGCATCATGTGGCTGTTCCGCCGCCCTCCGAGCCGAATTGAGGCGCAACTTTGTATCATAGCCAGGATCCGGGACGCTGTTTTGCAGCTTGTTTTGCACTCAATGCTTCTACTTAGTGCCTGATCCACTGAATGGCCGCTCCGGAAGACTTGTACTCTTTGCGAATCATTTGGGAGTTGGGGCTTTGTATAACTTATATCGACTGCCCAGCAAGTGACGGGCCTCTTTCTGCTCATCTATTAGCATCACATCTCTCACCTATCTCTTCGCCTCGTGCATTGATCCATCCAATCCATGCAAGGCTTCAAGATCTCATGCACGGACGCCCATCACACACATACCGGCATCGCATCGCATCGCAGCTAACATCCAACCCTTCTACTTAATCTATACACCCACCGCTGCCCATGCATCCAACTTCTATTCCAAGCCACAGTTCAAAGCCTCCCAACATCAATCCTTACTTGAACAATTTCCCAACACCAATAACTAAATACTACTACACACTCCGGATTTAATTTATATGCACTGCAGGTAATCAATAAACATTCCCAATCTAGATCCAATACTTCCCCCCAGCCACCCTCCCTTACACTGTGCTCGTAAGCCAGCCATTCGCAGTCGAGCCTCAACCAAATGGCTTGCAGCTACTAGTCTAGTTCAACCTCCAATTCGGGCAATTTCGCCCAGCCCAGCTAATAAAGTCCGCCCTCTCTCCTTTTTTTATGTACCTTCTTTCTTTTCCCCTGCTCCCAGCTGGGTCTCGTTTGTCGTATTTCCCCGTATCATCGCTCGCCATTTGCTACAAGGGTCGTGATTCCTGCATTTGCTGCTAGTTTCTTTCTGTTCTTTTCAGCGCGCCACCGTGTTAAAATGGCTGCCTTTTTGGATCGATGCGGCCCGGCTCGCTCTGTGACCTATCGCGTCAAAGTCTGTAGATTTTTCACTAAACAAGGTTGACGGATGTAGATCTAGAATATTATGCTCGGGTTACAAGTAGAATGCGGTTTCTCGTGGGACTTAAGAATAAGAAGCAGCCAAGCCCGCTTCCGTTGGGAGTAGCGGCGGCTCTCACCTGTTAGCCGCGAGTCTCGATTCCGTTCTTGTTGCTTTTGTGCTCTTTGTTTGCTTGCTTTGCTTCAAGCTGGCATGTGGCTGTTGCTTGCCGCCCTCTACGGCATTTGACATTAAGATCCTTCCCATCCAACGGCATTAAAACTGCTGGGATAAAAAGCAAGAGGCCGTCACTTTCCACGTCACAGCTGTCGCCTCATTGGCCATAGCTCGTCGAACCTGCCCTTTGAATCCTGCGCTGGGGTCAAGTTCGCGGCTTCCTGCATATAGGCCCAGTATCCTGGTGTAATTCCGCCTTTCTTTCTGTCTGCTGTACCCTCGTCGCCCCAGTTACACGCTCCGCCATGTTACTCTCAAGTCTACAGTCCGCGAGTTTCACCATGGTGGCCAGCTTCGGGCTTGCCTTTGTAACGATTCTCACTGTGCTTGTGTGGCTCCGGCATCTTGCTTCAGATATCAGAATCAGGAAACTCGGCGGTGTGAGGGCACCAATCCTGGCGGGGAATTTGTTGTCAGGTAATTAATTGGCTTCCCTAACAATATTTGTTTGCTCTCTCCTGATCATCAGCACAGCTTCCAAGTTATACTACGAGATTGGCAGGAATCAATACAATAACAACCTTGTCGCTTGGTGTACGGCGCAGCTGGACAACCTGCCACCCGGAAAGAGAACATTTGCCGAGTTCAGCTTGACGGGATCCAAGAGGGTCCTCATCACAAGAGATCCGGAGCAGATCAAGGCGATCTTAGCCACCAATATCTCCAGCTTTGGCCATGGGCCCATGTGGCACAAGCTATGGCGGCCCTTTCTAGGAGACGGCATCTTTGCTGTAGACGGACAGCTTTGGCACGACAGCCGCGCCATGATCAAGCCCATGTTTGTCAGGGACAGGCTGCGCAATCTTGCCATCTTTGATACCTGCACCGACAAGCTGCTGTCAAAAATTCCCTCTGCGGGAGTCACTGTCGACCTCAAGGACCTCTTCTACCGGTGGTCGATGGACACGACGACGGAATTTCTGCTTGGAGAAAATGTCAACAGCTTGGATTTGTAAGACTTGTTGATTTCTTAATTGATGTGTAAAGTAGAACGCTAATATCAGCTTCCCTAGTCCCGACAATGATGTCTTGAACGCCATGCATGTTGCACAGCGGATTCAAATGTTCATCTTTGTCCTCAAGTGAGTATATCCATCAGTCTTGCGCCAGAGATGATTTGAACTAGGTGCTAAAAAGCTGCTTCCAGCCCTATCGCGCCGTTGATCCCAAAAGGTGACTATCACCGAGCCATTAGGAAGTTAGAAGAGTTTATCGAGCCGGCCATTGCTCGAACCCTAGCCATTCCTCAAGTTCGACTTGAAGAGCTCTCCAAACTGGACATGGAATTCTCATTTTTGCACAGCATCGCACGCTACACCAGGGATCCCAAAGTCATACGAGATCAGATCATGTCCGTACTCCTTGCCGGAAGAGACACCACGGCGGCAACTATGTCGTGGGTAATGTACGAGTTGTCCAACTATCCCAAGCTCTGGGCTAGGTTGCGCAGAGAGGTCTTAAACGAACTAGGGAGCCACGGAACGCCAACGTACGAGGCACTCAAAGATCTGACATATGTCAAAAACATCCTCAACGAGACCCTTCGGCTTCATCCGGCAGCTCCTCTCAACATGCGTTCAGTACTAGAGACGACAACCATCCCGGGCCGACCAGGCGAGCCGGGCATTGTGCTGCTCAAAGGAGACAGCGTAACGATCAACACTCTTGGGATGCACATGTACGCAGACTTGTACCCTCCTGTGTCTAATACGTTTGCAGACCCCAGGATATTCAGCCCCGAGAGATGGGAGCACTGGACGCCCAAGCCCTGGACGTATGCTCCGTTTTCTGGTGGACCAAGGATATGCGCCGGGCAGAACTTTGCTCTGACGGAAATGGCGTTTTGCTGTAAGCTGCGTCTCCCTCTTGTGTGTGTGCATCAACTGACTGTTTATTTGTTCTAGTGGTCCGCCTGGCTCAGCGATTCGAGAGCATCGAGTACCGCGGTGATTGGGCGGCTCAGAGGCTGCGAGCAGACATCATCGGCACACCAGCATTGGGGGTTCACGTGGCCTTGTATGAGCCCGGTGAGAAGCCAGATTTACGATTCAAACGTTATACCAATTAGAAGGTTTTATTATGCCACATACAGCTGCAGTTTATATATTCTATACCATACCCATATATTAGTTACGCCATGAAGAGCAATACAAACCAACAAATACCATATAACGCCTTTGCCAGTGCCATGCGCCCATGCATACATGTACATATATTACTCAAACCCAGACCACACCGTCCCCAGCACCCTCCCCTTATCGTCGAGCCTAACTCCTTCGCCTCTCAACAGGCTCTTCTTCTCCGTAATCGTAATCCCTTCCCCGTCCTTGGGCCAGCTGCCCTTGAACCCGCCCAGCGTCCCTCCCGTCGCCACCACGCGATGGCACGGCACTTCCGGCGCGAACGGGTTCCTCCGCAGCGCATTGCCCACGGCTCGCGGCGACGTGCCCAGGTGCGCCGACAGCAAGCCGTATGTGGTCACCCGGCCGCGCGGGATCTGGCAGAGGGCTGTCCAGACGCGCTTCTCGAAGGGGGTGCGTTGACTTTGGGCGATGCGGAGGAGCTGGGGCTGCATTTCTGCTGGGACGTGGATGGTGGTGGATGTGCTCTTCTGGGGTTGCTTTGTGGTTTTTCGGACTTTGGAGATTGAGGATTTCATTGTTGTTGTGGTTTTGCTTGGTTTATTGAGTTTTTGGATGGTTGGTGCCATGGGGGATGTGGTGATGGCTTGAGTTGTGTGTGTGAAGTACGGTAGTGATGAACGATGATGAGTGTCTGTAAGTCGTGTGTGGTTGTGCGTGTAAGTGCTGTGATTTGAGTGTCTTGGTGTAGTAGAAATGGTATTTTGTTTGTTTTAATGTTTTATTCTTCTAGTATCGATGAATGATGTTTCGAAATGAAATGAATCCGAGTCAGGATGGTTCTCAAGGGAATTTATATACGTCCACGGGCGAATTCGGTCTTTCTAATTAACTGTTGTCGCAACACGCAGTAGTTTGTTGGCGTCGCGATATTGAAAGCAACACTGGACGCCAGGTCACGTGGCGTTGCTTAGGAACTGCGATGACATCAGCGGGTGAAGGGCGCGCTCCATACATGAGTGGAATCAAAATTGCGTTGCGATAAATATGGCATAGAGGTTTTCAAAATGGAATTTTTATAATTGAGTTTAATTCTGAATTATAAATTCACAGGGAATCTATGCAGTAAAAAGCCTAATCTACGTCCATGAGCTTAATAACAAAAGCATTATATATTTCATGTCCATCACGACGAGGCCGACAATTAATTATTCAGAGTAGTAAATTTAACATTCATACGATCAATGGCCACATGTGCCTCTAACCTAACGCCGGTATCATGCCCCTATAGTGCTATTGCCTCTTTGCTCCGTGTTCGTAACTTGCTTGTATCGGCACCATTATAATCAAACCCTTTCGTGGATTGCTGAGGCAAATCTAATTCAGAGACTTGCCTCGCCCTAATATTCTTTCTCTCTAGTCGTCATCGTACAATATCTTCGTACATCGGCCTTGGTAGTATTCTCATGAGCCGTGGCCTTTGTCCTGTTCCTCTGTGGCTTCACCAGCGCCTTAGACCATAAATGACTCTCCGCAGCCGCATTGCTCCTCTGCTACTAGTTAGCTTCTG
Source organism: Trichoderma breve (assembly GCF_028502605.1). Taxonomy (NCBI): domain Eukaryota; kingdom Fungi; phylum Ascomycota; class Sordariomycetes; order Hypocreales; family Hypocreaceae; genus Trichoderma; species Trichoderma breve. The sequence continues at coordinate 3,095,643 of NC_079232.1, forward strand.
AATTTCGTAGAAATATGTGGCCAATGAATCGGCATGACGGGATTGCACGTACTGATATTGGGGTTCTTAAACACAAACTTCTGACTCAGTTTATCTTCCGCCCAGTCCATTTCGCTGCCGATGATGCTGAAGAGCGCCTTGCTATCAATCAAGACCTTGACGCCGTCTTGCTCCACCAGTTCATCGAAAGCGCCCGGCTTGTCGACGTATTCCAGCTGGTAGGCCAGCCCACTGCAGCCTCGGTTCCGTACACCGACCTTGATGAGCTTCGGGTCGGGTTGGTTGAGCAGTGCGCGCAGCTGTTCCACAGCGGCGGGTGTGAGCTTCATGGCTGCCTTGCGCGCGCGGAGCTTGGAACGAGGTCGGGTAGCAGGAGCAGGTTGTGTCTTTGGCGCATCGGTCTCGGCGGTTTTGGGAGATGGAGGAACTGAGGAGGTCGTTGGAGAAGGCGACTGAGCCTCAACCTGCGGTGGGGCCATCGGCTTGGGTACGGCATCGTGTTGAGGCGGCGGCCGTGTCTCGTGGACACGAGGAAGGGCCTCTGGCTGGGCATGGGATGACTTGGAGAGGTTGTCGCTGGTGGGAGGCTCGGGGATCTTGGACGGCAGCGGATAGGAGTGGTAAGCAAAGCCGGCCACTCTGGATGCACACAGGTGGCGGAAGGACGAGCGGCTGAGGCGCAGCGCAGCGCGGCCGGTAGAGAAGGAGACGTTCATCATTGTATCATAAAGATGCTGCCCGAATGTGCATGCTTGGGGAGTGTGGAAAAGGATTGGATTGGGGTCCGGAGGTTACAAGGTGGGGAGGGTAGATGCGGATGTTTGAAATCAATTTCCCGGCTCAGCTCAGGAACCCTGAACGATTATGACATGATCTTTTTGCCGTCGTGTACCGCCGTGCTTTGTGCCCGCAGAGCGTCGGCCGAGCCAATCGGCGTCCGAGAATTAGTCAGTGGCTGAGGGAAAATGTCGGAATAGCCATTTTTGGTTTGCCGCTACGTACCTTGCTTTGCTTTTGGGCGTGGCGAATGACTAAGGCACTAACAGAGCTTTGACAGTTGCACAGCTATGAGCTACGAGGTTGGATGCAATATAGCAATAGGTGGAGCTATAGATTCAAGATTGCTATTCTGAGCCTAGATATTAGGCATTACCAATGTCAGTGGTTGTCTTTGTCGACGTGATTTGACTGTGTTCAAACGGGTTGGGTTCTCTTTCTGATAAAACCCGCGGGTGTTCACCTTAACATGTCTAAGTCCACTAATTACAAGCTACAAGATCGAACTGAGATACGATATATGCCTGATAACCTTAAAAAGTAGATGGAGTGGGTGGAGGGTACAAGTCCAATTAGCAACCCAGGACTTTTGGTTCAAAAGGATCACTATTGAAATTGCTACTTGAACTGAGCCGTCTATCATATAATTGCTAATTGCCGGGTAGGAGAAGTCAAGTAGAAGACACTGAGACGGAACCCGAAACAAACTGAATGAATCTGTATCTGATATTACCCGAGAGCAACTCATAATACAGAGTCTTCAGGTACTAATGCCATTGCTGCCACGGAAATCGAGACATAGGCCCAAAAGGATGAACCGGTGAGCAATTGTGGAAATGGTCAATGCCACTAAATGCTGCAAGGGCGCCAAAAGGAGTATTTCCCGACGACATGCAGGTGCAAGAGGCTGGCTGAAAATGAACAAGGACAACAAAAAAACACAGCAAAGACGCCCTGCTATGAGCCCGAGAAAATAAGCTGCATGTAGTCTAATGTCCACCTCGATCTCATTCAGCCATGATCGACACGCCCCAGCCACGTCATATGCAGCTGCATTGGCAATTGCATGGATACGAAAGTAACCATCACGATGCCATCAATGGACTAAGCATTGGGTTGACTGGGGAGAGATTGAGTTTATCCCTTTTCATCTACGGATACGACGCTGTCATGTAGCTACCCCTGCCGCTAGCTCTGCCCAGGTGCATTTCAGCTTTGTAGCTCCCAATGGAAATGCCGACCAGCTGTGCTTTTTGTCGTCTCTGCCCGCGACTCAGCTGGTTTATTGCATGGCAGCTTTGCCCTTTTTCATCCCGAGATGGTGGACGAGTGGAAATTACGGTGGGAAAATCGGCAAATGAGGTCTTCACAATGAGATCATGGCTACATGGACTACAGTTAGGTCTTCTATAGTCCTAGTACTATCATCTAGGTCCTAGTGCTGCGATGGGAGTATAAATAGAGATGTAGTAGTTGGTAGAACAACTCTTGTCAACCCTGTCCTCCTTTCAGTTCATCATCAACCAAGAACTTTTACACTCCATGGCTGTACACAAGACATTGGTTCAGGCCCTCGTGGCTTCAGCCGCGATGGCTAGTGTTGGCAACGCTCATGCCATCGCCGTCCCTGCTGGCCAGCTAGATGCCCGCACATATCCGACTCCCACGTGTGACCCAAGCCAAACAGTCACACAGACAGAAACCAAGACAGTCACCTCGTGGAAGGCCCTGTTGACGATTACTCTGGGCGGAGGCACCAAGACGGAGACCAAGACAGAAATCTGCACCGTCACCGACACGGAGACGGTCACCCAGACAGAAACCTCTACCACTACCACCACTGTCACTCCCACAATTACACCCCCAAGCTGCCCGACACAGTGTCCGCCTCCTCCATCGTGTAACAACCTTGGGTTTGACTGGGCATACTACAACAACTCGGCTCGTAACACCGACACAACATACTCTACCTTCCATCCAGACTCTTACAAGAAGACAACTCCCATCTATGTGGGCACCACTTCATATGTTGGCGGTCTTTATCAGGACACTGGGACAACTGGCCCCATCTACGATTCCAGCCGAAACTTTAATCTCGACTTCTTTGCCCTGAACCACCACGCCTACATCTACGCCTGCGAGGCTGGCACATATAGCGTCGACATCCCCTATGCAAACGACGCTGTTTATCTATGGACCGGTGCAAATGCCTACTCTGGCTGGACAGACGATAATGCTGTTGCAAAGGCCCGTTACAATCAACCAGACCATATCGCCGGCAAAGCTAGCTATAAATTCGACATCCCGGCCAATACCTATGTGCCCATCCGCTTCTTCTATGGACAGGCGCAGTATGGCGGAGGTTTCAACTTCAACATTACGGCTCCGAGCGGACAAGTCATTGTGAGCAATCAGGAAACGTTTAGCCCGTATGTCGTACGGTATTCGTGCGATGGAACTACGGCGCCCCCGTTTCCGGCATTTGGAAAGGAAACTTGATTAGCTCTGTCACATCTTTAGGAGAAGGTATCACGGGATATACTGGACGTATTATGTCGAACCTATATCTTAAATAAAATGTTATCGCGTATTCACTGAGCACACACTTTGCTTCTAATATCTATGCAATGAATTGACGGATCATCTACAAGCTATGAAATACATGCGAATGAGTTTCTTGAGCCGGCATACTCACTTTGTTAGATATGTTGTCGCACTATATCACTTTGTATATGAGGTACTTCGTCAACTTCCAGTCGATTCTTCAAATCTAAAACCTTCCTACAAATATGTCTACAGTTACTACCTTCCAAGGTTGCTGAGCACCGCGCTGGAGGGGATCTCTGCACCGGAATATGCCTCGAGGAGGCCAGTCAATAACTGCATTAGGCAGATGTTGGTAGTACCGCTCTCCAGGAGTGTGTAAGTCATTGTCATCCAAGCAGTCAGCAAATTCACGGTTTCTCAGTCGGCTTCGGTTTCGCGGGTTTCACTTTGGGATGTTTTCCCTCGATGTGAACATCTTCGACTTGTAGGCGAAACTCCTTGAGCGCGGCCTCTGTGGCATACTCATCAAATCTTCGAGAGATATACGCCTTGTCGTACTCTTGACGCTCCTCGCCAGGCGCCAGAGGAGGGGGCTGAGAACACTCACCAAGTTTTCCATAGCCGAATTGAGATCTGTACAGAGACGCCGAAATTGGTCCTGGGCGTTCCCCACCCTGCAAGTGTGCGATGTTGTCGAGAAGCTGGTTTATAGACGCACCAAGAGGACGCTCATCCGAGTCAGATGAAACAGGCTCAGTTCCAGACTCAGATTCGGTGGTGGTTTCTCCATCTCCAGATCCTTCATCTCCAGGTTCTCGCCAACTTGCGAGCCATTTCAATGGCCTCTTCTTCGAAATTCTCAAAAGCGCGTCGACAATCAAGTGGCATAGCAATTGATGTTTGTACACGCCCATTGAGGCTTCTTCTCTGTCCCGTGGCTGTGGCTGTACCCGCCGCTCTGGATTTGGCTCTGATGGTACATGTAGAGTGGCGGGCGTTGATGGCGGTGATGGCTGATCCAGCCACACAAAGACACTGTCATTGAAGGCAATCATTTTAGTTTCACATTAGTACTCCGGACATCAAGTCTTTCTTTTTCTTTGGTCAAGGTAGTAGATGCCCGGTTTTTAGAGCATATGATATTATCGCTATAATTCTCTAGCATCTGCTACATACGTATCTGCTATTATAGCTCCGGACTATACGCTCCTCTAGTGGCCGGTAGTTTTCACTAGGCAGCTCCAAGTTTGAGACCAGATTGTTGAATTAGCCGCTTCCTGTATTAGTCGATGGATAGTAAGAATTCCAGTTACCTTCGTAATATTTCTGATGGATGCACTCTGCCCTGTCAGACAAGCTTTGATGCCCTGTCAGATCCAGATCTCGAGTGGGCTTCAGGCACCAATTTGCCCGATATAGCAAACCACGTTGCGAGTGGCGTCTTATTCAGTGGAGCGCACTACGTCGGATCCAGCAACATAAGCCTCTGGCAAGCCTTGGAACCGCCTAGCGCAGCCCTTGGCCAGGCACCCGGTCCCTAAAGTTTCCATCCTTCATCAATCCTCGATCAACAGAGGCATCAAGGCATCGGCGCCATCAAAACATTGCATCTCCACAAAGTCCACAAAGTCCCGGCAGTCATGGATGAGGACTTTAACCCGGACGACTGGGAGTTCGCAGTTCCGCTCCCCGCATCCCCGGGGGGCACCGTCCCCAGTATTGAGTTTCCACCGGAACTACTGAAACCGGATACGTGCGTGGTCAGTCTTGAGAAATGGTGCAGAGCTTGTGGGGAGCCGATGAACAGTGGAGAGTCGTTTGTATCTGGTAAGTTGAACCGACTGTTTCCCTCTTCCATGTCTGTTGGTTGGTGGGTTTTCGCTGATCGGCTGAATGTACATAGTCTTCCTGGATGATGGCAACGTCAGAATCGTTGGCGCTCAAGAATATCCGGCTCGTGAAGACGAAGACGAAGATGATGGGTCTGACATGCGGGCGGTCCGTAGACCCTTCTTCAACTGGGATCCCTTTGGTAGGCGTCTTAAGCCCAGTCACCTCGAGAGTGCCACGATACACACCGAGTGTTTTAATCTGTTCCGACGCAACTGCCCAGATGACCAGGTGGCGCCCCGGCTGTTGCTTGCGGGACGCTGGAGAAGCCCTTGGGAGGGTGCGCCGAAATTCATATTGACCGTCAAATCCGATGTTACTAGCTTGATACGGCTGGCGGCGATAGCATGCAATCTACCGCAGTTGGAATTGATGCCAATGGAGCTCAAGCGCCTGGTGTTTGAAGAGTTGATCACCCAGCCGTGCGCTCTTACTCGCTATTACTCTGTTACATCGCTAGCCGCCGATTCGAGCCGCCGGCCTTTGGACGAGCAATTCTCAATGCCCATTGCCAAAGTTGCTCATTGGGAGCGAGGCCAAGGCCCGGCGAGCGAGGAGGAAGTTCTTCCACCTGTCATTCGAATCATCATTGACTCTCAGGGAATCAGCCGCATCGAGAGGCTTGCAAAAAGGCCCGAAGCACTTTCACAGCCATCGGATACTGAATTGTATATTGTGGAGAGTCAAGAAACGCTAAAGCACGTTCAGGTGCAATTTCAGGTAACTCACTAATAACCGCCCCAGTTCAACTATGCTTGTCAACTATCGGGCTAACGACCAGACGATAGTCAGGATTAGCGCGCCTAAGGCACTTTGGAGATGCAAAAGCAACATATCTTCTTCCCTGGGACACACCCTCACCTCCGGTTGTAGAACATTTGCTAAGCCCAACAGCTGGGCGGCCCAGTCATGCCAGAGTAATGCAATTCGCAACCATTGACCAGTCAAAGATATCAGGAATTACATTTTTCTTGACATGGGCAAATCATTATGCTTCACCTAGGCCGGCTGGGCCCCAGTTCTTTATGCATGCGCACACCCCCAAGGAACCTTCTGCTAGATCAACATTCGATAAGCTCCTCTACCCACAAGACTGGGCTGGGGTTTGGAACTATGTGCCGTTTCCACATAACGACCGATTGATTTGTTTTGGGATTGAACACGAATCTGATACGAATCTCAAGGTCTTGGTACGAATTTATGCCTCTATTAGCGTCTTATTGTCTGGTCTAACTTGTTGCAGTTTCGATTTGAGAAAGCCGGCGATGTTATGGTTGGTATCCAGTATGACCGATATCCCAACCGCACCCAGACGGTGTGGGCGGCAAGCAGCAAACTGCAGCTTATTTGCGGTCTATCAGAGTCCGGCAGCGTCATCACACTGGACGCAGAAGCCGATGGGAGCCAAACACCAGACCGGCCTTTCAGACTGCCCTTTAGGCAGACCGTGGTGCCATATAGTCACGGAGGATGTTTGTCGTGGGCACCGCTGGAGCACGTTGCACGTCTACGACTTTTCACGGACGAAGATGCTGGCATCTGCCGGGGTCTTTTGCTAGAATATGAAGATGGTGGACAAAGAGCTGTTGGAGAATGCCGAGTTGGCCTTGATGTAGAGCGGGCCTATGAGAGGCCCGTGGGCCTTTGCATTGGGCGGAAGTCGGGCTTTTCTCGCTGGAGTATTAGAGTCAGAGTTGATGGGCAAGCGGAGCACATGCATTCGGAAAGAAATTGGCAATGTTACCCAATGCGCGGCACTCTGGTTTCTTGGCAGAAGCGGGGGTTTTCTACGCTCAAAGTAGTTGTTGATGATGATGGTGTTGATAATGGTGGTGGTGGTGGTGGTGGTGCTGCTGCTGCTGACGATGGTGTTGATGATGATGATATGCCATTTTAGAACGATTTGTTTGGTTATATATATGAAAGGCACAGGATTGGCAGATGCCATGATTTTGGATTATAGATGGATATTGGCAACAGGATAAATTGACTTTTCTTTGATGGACAGTGTATTGCTCGATTGTTATTAACTCAAGTAGTAGATACTACCTAGGCAGTTTGCAAGCAAATAGACTTGCACGGCAACTTACAAACTCAGTACTGTGTACTTGATGTATGTAAACTCAAGTTGTTTGAGTCACAGTTCTCAACAGTTTGATCGACATCGAACTGTCTCGACTCTGCACTTACATGCCTACCACCACAGCATTCGCAACATAAATTGGCCACTCCAGCCGAGTGTAAATAACCAGGATGACGTACAAATTTTGTATCCCGCCGCCCTTACTATAACAATAATTGAACTTGGATATACTGAGGCCTTCCAACTCCGTACTTGGTACGTACCTGCGTACCCGCGTACCTGCCTCTTGTACTTCGCAACTCTCAACACCAACAGTTGTCAACCCTGTATGTAGACAACTAACATCACCACACTTCAACAACAAAACAATAGAAATAGGCACTTTGGCCGAGTGGTCTAAGGCGCCGTGTTCAGGATTTATCTTGCTTCGCGGTCTAGTAATAGGCGAGGGTTCGAATCCCTCAGGTGTCATTCTTTTTGCCCATCTCTCTTAGTGTCCAACCCCTTTACCGAACAGAGTACAACTTGCGATTGGTGGGAGCAGGTTTTTTCATTTTTTTCTGGTCTTGTTTTTTTGTGCTGGAAATTCTCACGCCCGCTCTTTGCTTACATTCCCTGCTTGCTACTTGGTGGGGGGGGGGGGGGGGGGGGGGGGGGGGGGGGGGTTCGTGGGACGCTGGAAATTGCGAGTAATTGTCTTGTCACACTGTCTCCTTTTTTTGCTATCCTGCGAAAATATTCTGTTTTTGCAATTGTCAATCAACAATTGAGTCACTTTGCAATATTACACTTTCATAGATAGAGGCAAAAACCAAAATGGCACGAAAGGGGCGACTTTGCACATCTTCCCACAAGGACCCAAATCCTATCCGAGGGGTGAGTACGGAGTAATATGGAGTCAGGAAAAGAAAAAAAAAATCCCCCCATCAAAGATGACCGCTACCGTACTCCGTAGAAGTACCAAGGTACCTCGCTATATCCGACAGCGCGGCCGGGCGGTGCCGTCTTGGCCACGTTCCCATCGGCAGCTCGCCGGCAATTCCTCTCTTGTTTTTTCCTTGGCTTACGCACAAGTCGAGAAATTGTCCGAAAATCCGCGCCAAAAAAATCGTTTTTCATGGCGCTACGGAGATAAAACTGGGTATAACATTAGCTCGCTCGGGTATTTCGATCTACGGCGTGTGAAAATACACAAGGCACAATTCTAGCCTTTTCTTCTTTCACAAAAATGAAAAGGCTACTTACTATAATCCTCCGTAATCGGCTGTCTACCAGTGGCCAAATGAATCATCTTTTCTCGACGAAAAAGAGTCCAGAATCGTCGTCTGATGATCCGAGTGGGCCTCCAGCCCGTGAAAGTGGCGTGGCGCTATTTTATACGACAACGTTAACAAGAAGAGAAAAATTATGCATGGAAGAATTCGAGAAAGGCTAGCACACTGGCGCCAAGCTAGGAGAAATCCATCAGCTAATGGGTTCCCACTTCAAACAGGAGCAAGAGTCAGGTCATCACAGCTCTCTCTCTTATCAGTGGGTATGAACAATGCTTGTAAACATGCTGTGAATATTGATATTTTTGTTTGTAAAAAGTCATTATAATACATTAAACGCGTGGTATCTACATCCGCTCCATTACTGTACACTATACACAAAACTCCCCCTCTCCGCAATTAGTTAGCCTCAGCCTCGGCCTCAACCTCCTTGGTGGGAGGGAGGACGGGTGCCTCGCGGTCAAGCTCGAATGACTCGTCCTCAATCTTGTCGTAGTGGTGGAACAAGGCGAAGAAGACAAAGGCAGTGACGATACTGGCGCCGGCAACACCAGTGTACATCCAGATGAACTCGGGGTCCTTGGACACGGAGACCAGGGCTTCGGAGATGGCAGAGCCAAAGGCGTTGGTGAAGAGGTACAAACTCTGGACAAACGACTTCATGCTGGGGGGAGCCTTGGTGTAGGCATACTCGAGACCGGTGACGGAAATGAAGATTTCGGCCAGACCGACAAAGACGTAGGCAGGAGCCTGAACGGCAATGTGCACGTTGTTGGGGAGAGTCTTGCCGTCGACGTTGGCGGCGTCACACTCAAGGGGGCTCTTGTAGCAAGGGCCGGCGTTGTAGATAAGGTGCTGGACAATGGCAGCATAGCCAAGGCACATGGAGATCCAGACGAAACCGAGGGTTATACGGGCAATGGGTCGGATCTTGATACCAGCCTTGCGCAGGGCGGGGTACACGAGCATCTCGAGGAGAGGGGTGAAGATGAGAATCGAGATGGAGTCAAAGTTCTGCATAAAGTCGTTGGGCATGCCGTGTCCGTTCATCTGGCCGGCCTGGGTGACAAAGTTGGTGGAGAATTGACCGTAGCCAACCCAGAAGATGGGGTAAAAGACAAAGACCTTGCAGGCACGGATGGCACGCTTCAGCTCCTCGACGAAGTGGTCGTTCCAGACAACAGGCTTGGTCTTGCCGTGGGCAGCGCGCCATGAAGGCTTGGCGGCATCCATGTTGCGGCTGGCAATCATCATGCCGAGGGCCTTGAAGGCGTCGGTGATGATGGAGCCCTGCGGGGGGTGGATAATGTATGACTTGCGGCGGATGACGAGGATGAAGATGCCCACGTTGAACATGAGGAAGCACATGAGGAAGGCAGTCCAGAAGCCGCAGTACTTTTCCATGAAGGGGGTGGCGATGAGGGAGAGGGAACCTAGGTTGATGCACCAGTAGAAGATCATGTAGATGCGCTGGTAGGTAATGGCAGGGTCAATGATGATTCGCTCGCCAGACTTTTCCGTTCGGATAGCCATGGTTCGGCGCTGGTACTGGTCGGCAATCAGAGGGGCGATGTTGGACTTGATACCACCGGTACCGAAACCAATAATGATAATAGCAACAATGTATCCAGGCAGGCCGGCATTGGCAGCATGAGCCGCAGGCAGAGACGTCGTCCACAGGATGACGAGACCGACCCAGTAGACACCGCAGAAGAGCATGATGGCCTTGTACTTGCCCAAGTACTGATCAGAGATGATGGCACCGAGAATAGGAGTCACTGCACAAGAGAAAATCCAGAATTAGCAAACGCTTCCTCCTTGATGTAGCTGATGGAAGCTCATTGTTTGACATACCATAGCAGAACCATTGGAAGAACAAGTTCAGACCAGTGGCGGCCTGACCACCCATACCCAGTCCAGGAGCATCGGTGGTGTCGTTCTTGTCGTTGCTAATGTAGTTCTGGAAAAGACCTGAAGCACCGTAGTAGGTGAAACGCTCCATAAGCTCGACAATGGCGATGAGGAAAGCAGAGGCGGGCAGGTTCTCGCCAACACGGCGCAGCGTCCGCTTCTCAAAGTCATTGGGCTCCTCGCCATCGGCGGTGTTGCCCTCCTCGGCACTCTCCGGTGAGGAGCTAAAGTCCTTCTTCTCATCAGGGTCGGAAGCAATGAAGCCTCCGGCAAGATCGCGAGTCTCGCCGTGGGGAACACGCTCGTTGAACTCCTCGTGGAGCCTGTCAGGGCAAGATATGTAAGCATAAGACTAGACGGTGTGAAGCAGGAGAAGAAGACGAGGAAGAATCTTCAGTCCCCCATGGAGACATACTCAGCAACGGTATCCTCGTGATTGTTGGCCATGATTGCAATCTGACTATTCGTCTACACCTCTACTGTTCCAAACCCAAGGCAGGCCCTTTCAAGAAACGACAAGACCAGCCAGGAAGTGAGCAAGGGAAGAACAAGAGGAGAAGGAGACGAGTAAACTGCGCAGACGAGGGTGGGATGCCACGATTTAAAGGATTTCGGGGCACTCCAGTTTCCAACAGTCCACTCTCTCCAGTCTCCAGTCTTCAGATACAACGTTGTCCGCCACCCAGCTTCGCAGTCTGTCTCAGGACGGGGACGAGAGAGATACAGAGCTGCCCCCCAACTTCTTTTGGCCCTAGCCAGGCCGCGGTCGTCTCGCTTCGTGCTTCTTCCCCACGGGCCAGTCCATGTAGTTTTAGTTTCCAGCAAGTCTGTACACCCACGCGGCGAGGGCGCTGACTTTGGCAGTTATCCGAGACCGTCAATCGTCATAGGAAGAGGCAGACGCTGTGATTCGTGTAACTGAGATGCGGTCCCTCGCCATCAGCCCCATCGAACGGCAAAGACCTGGTTGAGCTAGGCCACAAGCAGCCGGCTGGTGGTCAGGGGCCTCCCTTGCTTCGTCTCTCTTTTTCCTTTTTGCTTGTCTGTGGTTGATTCTCGCTCAGATCGAGGTCCACAGCCTAAAGGCCCGAAACGAGCAGGAGGGCCACGCGAGTTGCCCGCCAAGAAAAAAAGCCATGCCTGGCAACTCCGTGGCCGCCGCTGCTTCCAAGCCACCGGCATGTGGCGTGCCGATTAGTTAGGAGCATTTGCGGGTCGGGTTCATCGTTGCTGCTGTTGGAAATTGGCCGGAGATAGATGCAGTTGAACGGTTCGTGTGTGTTCTAGCAGTCTAGCAGGATAGTTAGTGGCTTGTAGGGCCTGAGATGCACCGAGGCAAAGGCTTGCAGATAGTGGCCCAGGGCAATTGCCTAGCGCCTCCGCCAGGGGCCACTTGCCTGGGGCGAATCAGCGCGCGGAGGGGGCGACCGAGATGCGCGTTTTTGGAAGAGCGCAGCCACTGGCCTGGGAAGGTGCCGGCAAGGGAAAAAAAGAACCGAACCTTGAAGCATGCACAAAACTCAATCCCCAATAAGCGTAACCGCGATGCCGAGTTCGCAGCAGCAGGATTTTTCTTTTTTTCTCCCCGGCCGTGGCATGATTCGTGGACCTTTGACGACTCGCCAGGGCTCTCACGTGTCAACCCGGTGCTTGTCTTTACCACAGACGGGAGGTGGAAAGTCAAATGTCGGACGACCTGTTACTTGAATGGACTTGAATGGACTGGTACTTGTGTGTCGACAGGTTGCATTCGATTCGGGGCCGGCAAATGGTACAGTAGGTCAGGTCAGGGGACGGGAGTATTTACGAGTACCGTCGGGCTAGCACCAGCACTGCCGGTACGAGCCATGCGCTGCAACTGCGCTACAGAAGGCGCCAGGCGCTACTGTACGGAAGCATGCGCGAGTACATACGAGTACAGCAGAAACAATTTGGATCAATCCATGGAAGACGGAATCGGAAAATGCATTTGATCTAATTGCACTATGCCCTTCGTGGCCGCCTCAGCACCTCTGTCGGGCAAGGAAGCCGAAGGGCGATTAACCTGATCAGTTCAGGCCATGTCAATCGTCATCAGCAATGTCCGTATTACATACGAGCACTGCGGGCATAAACGGCTCGAAATGAGGCTCAAGATGAGACACCCGACGTCGACTGCACTGCAATGTCCGGCCTTCAGCTCATCTCAGGCGGCAACCTAGGCATTGAGGCGCCATGCTATGCGCTTTGACGCGCAGACCGCCAGAGCCTCGAGTCATTCATTTGGCGATGCCTCGGGCGGCGATGCGCCGAACATGTAGGCAATACCACACGCTTCGTGTATGTTTAGCGCGCCATGCAGGTACCGTGTACGTATGAGTTGCCGTGCTAGGCCAGGCTGACTGCCAGCTCAGCCGTCTCGTCAACTCCGTTCCGCCTGTGACTGACACAATGCCTTTCACTCTTATTCTTAGCCTTCCTCACCATCCAGCCGCACCACCGTTGCTAATCCCTCAGCTCAGGCGCCTATTTCTGTCTTGGTGGCGCAAGCATGAGCATTTACCTACTACGGATTGCCTAGCGTCAGGTACAAGTCCATCATGCACACTGCATGTGAAGAATCTCATGATGTGCCAACTTGGATTGTTTAGCAGCAGCACAACTACTGCACGAAATACCAATGCTTGCAATCATTCTTCTAGAACACGGTGGCAAATTGACTAAATACATACATTCTTGTACAGGAACGTGCGATGCGGCTGATTATCAGTAGGTAGTCATCCTTTCGACATCTGTCATCCATGCACCAAGTCTACACTTCGTATTCAGCGTATATGTGGCATCGATGGCACCACCTCGCAACCACTGTCATCGAACGGCTAATCGGCGCCCTCGCCAAGGGGCTTGCGGAGAGGCTTGGGGAACTTTTTGACTGACTCCTCCATCTGTGCGCACCCTTCATCACGGCCTCCACACGCGTTCTGCGATGGTGCGGAGGATGGAATTAAGGGTTCTGGGGTTGAATCGCATTATGTACAAGAAACCTCAAGAGAGGGTGAGCTGAGGCTGTATTGGTCAGTTCCCGCAACCCATGTGGGGTGGTGACCGTGCCTCCAGTTGTTTACTTCTGCTACCCTGCCATTGGTGAGAGATGGATTCTCCGTACAGTGGCAGGAAATTGTGGTTCGGAAAATGAAGGGAAGAGTTTTGGCTGAGCTGAGCAGAAGCCAGCGACTTGGAAATGAGGCGGCATCAATGCTTGCTCTCACTAATGTAGGTAGTCACGGACAATTCGGAGATATCCTTCTTCTGGAGCCAAGTTAGCGCCCCGGTCTGAACACTCCGAGACTCCAAACCCTCGACGCAAACTCGCTTCGTCCGACTATCTGGGTGGAACAGGTAAATAGTCTAAGAGGACGGGGAGACGGGGAAAAGGGGGTCGTGATGGAGACGAGTGTCATGCTCGGTGCCACTCTGCTGCTAGCTTTATCAACAATTCTTCAATTTTATTACACGTAGTATTGCCTCATGGTAATATTTCAGATATAGTTAAACAATATGACTTGCCAACTGCTCAAGCTCACGAGAAAGCCGCAACCAAGTCTCCTGAGTATATCGAAAACATCACGGGTGATGTTGAGCACTGGATGAAATTTCTTTCAATGCCACCAGTTGCGTGCTAGGCTATTAGCAACCTTCTGGATACAAAGTGGCTGAAAAGTTTTCATGCATTGAGCCTAAGTTAAACAGACACCATGCACCAATAACGAGAGTCTCAATGCTAGAATGGCGCCCAAGACATGGCTCCAAATTCTGCTACAGCCTACACATTGACCGAAAACTGCTAAATTTATGTTCAAGAAGAGTCTCCCCCAAAGCGATACTATCAGTACGAGTCAAACAACTGACAAAAACGACAAAAGATGGCCATTTGTGAATATCGCCTTCGAAACTAACACCAGCTAATTTGTCATGATGGCTGCCGAATAGAATATAGGGTAGATATCAGACAGACAGCGATGAGAACTACCCTGTATGCAGATTTGATAGAAAAGAGAGAACTCTAGCAGGCACCTTATGACTTGGTTGTTACGAATTGCGTTGATGAGAAGCTGAAATGCCCTTGTCTTGGGGAATTGGACAAAGCTCAAGACAAGATCACCCCCCTTTTTAATTTGTCAACCAAGGCATTTTTAGCAAGTTCTCAACCTTGGTCCGCTTCTCTCGAGTCTTTGGCCGTTCGTCCATTTAGTGAGCATCTTTACTTGCCGCTCCATCTTCTTCCGTCCCGTCTCAGGTTGTACAGCCTGAGACCATGGCTCGGGAAGTTATAAGAGTGCCTCATAAGTTGGTATCGCATCTTTAGCACCAGTGTTTTCTACATGAGAGGTTTTGATTTGATGCAATCTCAAATGACGAAAGATAAGAAATGACGACGGCAATGACAACGGCATTGGGGTCAGCGACAAATAACAAGATGCCAGCCACAAGAAGGAGAAGAATCTAGAGTCGAAAAATAAGACAGAAAAGAAGACGACAACGACACTAAATCTGCCAAAAAGGGCTGAAAAGCTAAGGACCCAAGATTGTCTCATATTATTCGACGCTTGACGAAGGAAGACTTTGTTCCGATTCATTGAAGCGATAAAAAAAAAAAATCTGGTATATATTTCACCTGCACCGCTTTTCAGGGAGCTTGACATGAAGCTTCCAGATTGAGCACGTGCATTTCCCATCAAAACTACGATACTTGGCGATGAATTACTAGAATGCTTCTAAAGCAACACGGCGATTTGCTGTTAGATATTTACAGTGAGTAGCGCTTAGCACTGGAAGATCAAGCCGTCTCCGATATCATTTATTAAGGGTGCCTCATCAAGGAGTCAGTCCACTCGCCATTATAACAACTGCTTTGTGAGCCAAAATTGTGCAGTGGCGTAGGAAATACTCTATGTCCCTCTGGCAAGAGTGCGACGACTTTGGAGGAGCCTAAATTTGCTGTGGAGAAAGAGGCAAGGCTCACCTTAACGGGTGGGTGGGAATGTAAAGCCTCGAGTGAGGTTAAAAATGCTGTGAAGGAAGCTCTCGACCGCATCGTTTTGAGGCGATGGCTGAACCTTCCAGGCCGCACGCACGTCCACGCCCCCATTTGCACCTTTCCTCTCCCCTCTCATTTCCCGCCCACTACTGCTACCACCTTTACATGCGATTGGTACATTATGAATTTATTAGAGCACGTACTTCTTTTGGTCTCTGCAGTAGGAGCTGAAATATGTTTCAAGAGAAGGCACATATCATAAGGGAGGGCGAAAGGAGTATAAAGCACATTTAGACTACACCCATGTTATGAGTGCTAGCATCCTTTGCCTCCCCAAAGCTCTTCCAACCAAACACAGCTTAAATTTGCATCTTGTCCCCGTAATGATCAGACAAATACACGGAATGTGTCTTCCTCTAGAAAAATCAGGGAATAAAGGACGGCATAAGGAGTGCTTTTCATCAGCTAGACGAGTTTGCTTATGAGTGTGTTGGTAAAATTCATGTTAAAGGCCTCGATGGGGACTAAGAATGCTGTGAAGGAACTAGTGGTAGCCCTGCCCGTCCGTGAGCCTTGCTACAGCTCAAGTGTGGTATGCTAAAGGGATACAAATCCACATCCGCGTGGAGGATATGGAGACGAACTTGAAGCCTTCTCTTTTGTGAGGTTAAAAATGCTGTGCGCCGTCTTCCGATGTGCGTCGTCGGATGCGTTCTAGGCCCGTTAACTTGGCTTATGGAGGATCCCTGACGCATAGACTGAAACACAGCGTAGCTAGTAATAAAGAGAAAATGGTCCTAATAGGGAATATCTTTATGAATGTCAAATCCAATTTGCTATATCCTCATGTCTTCGTATTGCCAAGTTCGCTCATCTATCCACTCTTATCAACTCCCACCCCCCAGCATCACATAGCCGACGAATAAATGTATTTATTTAGTATAATGGCGGTAAAGACACTGGCTAAGTCATAACATCCTGTTGCCTACTAAGTATCCAGTAGGTTTGAAAGAAAGGGGAGATATCTGCCGACCAAATCCCCTCCTCCATAATACGCAGTGTGATCTCATTGCAAGGCAGGGGCAAGAAAGTCACTCGTTGAGAGAGACAAAAGAAATGCTCGATGTTGCTGAGAAAACTCTCGACTGCCTAGCTTGTTGGTTGCAAGCCCGCTAGTCAAGTTTATGATAGAGTGAAGCACCTGAGTGAGATTAAAAATGCTGTGAAGAAGCGGCTATAGGCTGCTCATTTGGCACATTTGATAGGTCCGCTAAATCCCATAGACTGCCACGTCAAAGTAGCAAGGTCAAGGCATCGGGTGGGCTTAAAATGCTGTGATGGAAATGGGAGGGCAAGACATGCAGCCTTCTCAAGGCTTCAGGTGAGCTTAAAAATGCTGTGAAGAGGGTATAAGACAGGTCACATATAGCCATCCATCGCAGGATGCGCTAAACTCACAGCCAATGAAAGAAAGCAAGAGCGTAATAGTAACAGGGCACATCAAAATTAGACCCCTGACATAGATCTAAGGCTACCACGTACATATACTATGTTTAGAAGTGCCAATCTAACCTCACATGAGTTTCCGAAACAGTTCTGAGCACCATATTGGCAATAGATGAGCTTGTTAGAGCGAATAGACGCATTTCCAACATAATAATTGGCTGAGATATTTGCGAATAAGGCTATGTGCTGTGTGTTATATAAATGAAGAAGAGGGGACTTGTGAAACCATGTCCAGAGCATGTTTCTTACCTTCAAGCCGGATAATCATAATCCACCTCATGACGCATTATGCCTCCATAACTAGACAAAGATTAATGAGATATTCACCGAGAGGGATGAGGGACTCCTAATGATGCGGAGAGGCCTCTTGGATAACTTATCGTATTGTTTATGAATTGAACAGATAATTCACGGCTACTCCCTCAATGAGTTGCCTCGCATTATTGTATTTCAATATCTGAGGCAATTATGGCAAAATTTCACTCCTATTTGACAAGTTTTGTTGAAAATATCATATAATCATATATTTAATTATTCTTGGGTATCATTATTTTTACGACCTTTTTGATCAAACGTGCATTCCCCCTTCTTGCAACGCCCTTGACAAAACGCAGCTGGGGCTCCTATAGTGTTGAAATAGAGCTCACCAGTCTCGCCCAGACACAGCCTTATGAGCTGCGTCGTCCATATGGCTCATAGGGGAATACTGCTGAAATACCAGCAGCAAGAATGAAGAGAGCCGCACAAATATACAGAGGTGCCGACGTCTGAGTGTTTGCAAAAGTCGCCACAATAGCCGAGACAATACCCATGATGCGGTTAAAGGCCACGGCCACACCGTTGCCGGTGCCTCGGTGGGCACTGGGAAGCACCTCCGGAGTGTAGGCGTACAGCGTGCCATAGTAGATGTTCAGGAAACATGCAATCAAGCAGGTGAAGGCCGTATCTTGAGCTGCGGTCTTGACTGCGGTGTAAGCAAAAAAGAAAGCACAGGTAATCAAAGCGCCAATAGACATGGTGTATTTGCGGCCAAGCAGTTTTGTGTTGCACATGTATCCTGCAATGATCGGACCGGGAATACCGCAAATGTTGGTAATGCAGTAGTTGCGCCACGTTTCGAAGGTGGTTCGGTCAAAGACTCTGCCGTGGTTGGCAAGATAGGTACTGAGATACTGGTCAGCAAGAAGCCTCGTGGCACAATGAACTTATGGGGAACATACGGAAGGAACACGTAGAAGAGCGGGTAGATAAGGCCGATCAAAGCCCACGAAAGCCAGACCAGGATGGTGGAGATGGTCATCTTCTTGTTGATAAAGAGTCCACGGAAATGAATGCGGGTTTCGGAGAAGGAAAACAGCTTCTTGCCGTGAGCCGATTGAATCTGTCCACAGGCCTCAAGCTTCTCGAGAGTCAGGGAGCATGGGCGGTTGTACTTGGTAGCCAAGAATTGGAATGTTTCCACCACCTTGGCATCCTCACCAAGGCCGAGGAGATACTTGGGCGTCTCGCGCAGTCTGACCACTGTGATTCGAAGAACAGACATGACAAACACTATAGCACCACCGGTGAAAAGCATATATCGCCAGCCCCAGTTGTTGGCCTTGGTACAAGTGTCAACATCGGTACAGTTCCATTTTCCAGGAACCATGAAACCCCAGGCAATGAAACCAGTGACGGCCTGTCCAAGGCCCCACCATGCCGCCAGGAAGGTCAAGAGCCACTGCTTATTGCTAGGAAGATACTCGAGGAAGACGGTTGTGTCCAGGATGAGATTGCCGCCTCCACCAAAGCCGAGAAGGGCGATGAAGAATGCGAGAGATGGCCAGTTGGGCATGGCACCAGCGATCACGCAGCTTGCAGAGCAGATGAAGAGGGTAATGTTAAAAGCCCATTTGCGACCAATGACATCGGCGCTGAAACCCCAGAAAATGGCGCCCGTCAGCATACCGACGTACACGGCGATGGTAAGCGCATTGGCGTAACCGTGCTGGCCAAATTCGCGGAAAGCAGACGGGGCAACAATGGATTGGAAAAGGAGGATCAAGGAATCGACGGCATAGCTACGAGGCACCGTCTGTTAGCACACCAAATCATCGTTTGCCTCATAATACATAAGACCAGCGGATGGGAAGAGATGAGGGTAGTTTTAAACGTTGAGGTCACCGCGCAATGGCAACTTACCCGAATCCATTGAGGAAGAAGAGTTTCCAGTGGTAGCCAGTCCAGCCAATCTCGTCAATTGCCTTTAATCCAGTGTTAGTGCTGAAGCGTTTCGGAAACGAGATTTGGAGTTTGGGAAGAAACAGGTGTTCTCGCAGTTCACCGTCACAGGGACCATGGCCTGGATCATATTTAGGCTCTAGTATCACTCACGTTGTTCACAAGATGCATCTTCATGTTCAGGGCGGGGTCGAGATCCTGCAGGGAGAGGATATCTTCGCCGCTGCGCAGCGACGACCCGTCGGCGTTTCTGAGATCGCCAAACATCGGGTCATTGTTACCACCTGTGACATTCTTCTCCATTGAGTTGGTGTCAATGGCTGACTTCTCCGGGTTTTCAACAGCAGCCATGGTTGCGGATTGTTTGGGCGCAACTGAGGATTCTCGCTCAATTATTACAAAGGATACCAAGATGGAGCAAAACCGGGCTCACAGAAGCACAGGGGAGCTTCGTTGCTTGGGCTAGGTATTCAATCGCGTCAAGCTCTGCGGAAGAGCCCGTTGTGGTACCCGAGGAATTGGACGCAGCGTCACACGCAAAGTCAATTGATCTTGCTTTCGGCTTGTTCCACCCGAAACGGACTTTGCCGAAGAGGAGAATGGAGGGGCAAGTTTTGTAGGTAATTGTCGATTCCGGTTTCTGAGCGCGGTCTGGAGCTCGACAGAGGGTTTATCAGGCCGGTGGGGGAAGACAAAACAAAAAGGAAGCAACCAGAGGAGAAACAGCTGTGTTCACTAGAGAAACCACAACAGAAGAAAAAAAGAGCTGCCCTGCCAAGTACAGTAGGACCAACCCAGTGACGATTGCGAGAATGTGGAAGAGGAATGAGAAAAAAAGTGCGGGCGAGGATGTATTAAATGGACACACAATGCACGCGACGTAACCATCAAAGGCACACGACCAAGGCTAAGGAACCATGACATGCAAGGGCCCTATGTGGTAAAAGACCACGCGAAGATCCCATCTCCAAGCTGGGCTTTTGCATGTGTTGCTTGTGCTTGTGATTGAGAGGCCATCTGGCGCTCTAGTGCGCAGTAGCCTTCCAAGAAGACGGCTCTATCGCCGACTCGGTCCAATCAGCGCAGCCGGCTCCGTGAGAGGCCCCGTCCGGTGGAGATGCAGCCAGCCCGGGGCTTTGGAGTTTGTAGGTTTTGCAGGTTGGGGGTTTTTGCTTTGCGCGCAGTGAGACTCGAGTGTGGGGGGCCGGCCGGTAGCGTCTCGCTGGTGGTGCGGCAAAGCGTCTCCCCGTGCTCTCAACGAATGGCGCTGATAGGTGCGAACGTCGTCGACATCGTGAGCGTTCGAACAGGCTTGCTTGGACGGGCAAGGCGTGGTGGAGATGTTGGCTCGGCCAGACTCAGCAGCACGAACTGCTCGGCGGCGTGCTGGTGCAGTCGCGGGCATCGTGGCATCGCGGCCTCGATTCGTTGGCTGCTTCAATCGACGCCTTTGAGGGTTGCGAGATATAATTGACGGGCGACAGGCCTGGTCTCACTTTGTTTGCGGAGAGTCATGGTCAAGGTCATGGTCCAGGTCACGGTCCAGATTCCAGATCCAGGTCTGTTGAATTTTTTTTTTTTTATCTTCCTTCTCTTTTTTCTCTATCTCTCATTATCTCCCTCCTTCCGTCTTCTTCCTTGCTCCTCCCCTTCTTTCCATCGTTCATCCGCAACGCATGCGGGAGGCGCTATCCATAGGTTGCCTTTTACAACGACAACTGCCGCAAAGAGTGTAAGTACCCCGTACCCCATACTCACTGTACTTCGGACTTGGTACAGCCGCTCCGTACCTCCGTGGTCGTTTGTTTGGAGCATGACTTGATTCTTCATCCTCCAGCTACTCGTACGAACGAACATGGGCTTGATTGGTTAGCCTGTAAACCGAAAGCTGAGCGACGGCCCGCCATCGTGATTCGAGCTTTTCGTTTTACCCGAAGGAAAATGGAAAATGTATGTACTAATGCGGAGAAGATTGTCGAATGACACACATAATGGCTGCACAGATGCGTGCGTCAATTACCGAACGCATGCATCATAGTCTCAGCCCATACAAAAGGATGCCCATGGCGCCTGTTTCTAGCATCGCAGCCTGGTGTTTAAACCTTTTGCAGGTGGCTTGAACTAGATTGATATGTCGATGTTCGAGAAGGGGTGTCGTCATATACGAGTACATTCCCCTCTACCCTCGTGTCCTTGTGTCTCTTCTCCATGTGTAGCCTGATGTCTTGGCATTGGATTCCGTTCACTACGGAGTAGAAAGGTAAATATCCACACTACGATAAGTGCAGTAATCGATACGTGTATGATCTTGGACGCAATTCTACCCAGACCCACGCCGAAACTGTGTCTCTGGCCACTCTCAAAAGTTCTTTTCTTTTCATCCGAAGCCTTGGAATGGATTTACAGTGCGGCTTGGACTAGAAAACGCCCCCAGCTCCAGCTAGCTATTGTGAGGTAGCAGAGAAAATCTCCCGCCCCGCCTGCACCCAGCATAGCCTAAACCTGCCTTCTCATTGGCCATGCTTCCGCCTTTTAAGCCATGACGAGGGCTTACCTGCTAGGTCTTGGCGTTCGTCATCGGGGACAGACCACAATAGCAGTTAGTCTTTTTTCATTTTTACAAGGCTGTTGCTTTTGGCTTCAAATCGTATCAGTTATCTGCTGCCTTGCCATTTTTTCCCCCAACAAAATTTCTGTCCACAGTTATTGATCGGCTAGCGTCGGGCTCACCGCCTTTATCACAATCTGGAGAAAACGTTAGTGTGATTTCTAGCACGCATTGTCACGATTATCATGTGATTCTGCCGTCGAATCAAAGGCGGAGAAGATAATTTGGAGGCACCCTCGTATACAAGGCAAAATGGTACATGATCGGAATTTTCCGATTTCACATCGATTTTAACAGTCTCTCTCATTCCCAGGTAAGATCTTAGATACTCCTCGACTAGTTTAGACAAGGGCCATTCCTTTTATACGAGGAGCCTCGTATACATAATACGGAGGCTTGAGTAGGTACCGTTACTGCGTTTTGTCTGATTGACTTCTTCTTGGCCTTCCTATCTTACATCTTTTCTGTTATTTACGTTGTAAATCTGTTATATGTCATATTCTAATTCTGGATGTTCTGGTGATGTCGCTCCTTTGGAAGATGTGTTCAATGTGCTCTTGTTGACGCTATTGGCCATTGGCTGACTAATACTCATTCATGATTTCATACACGGGATTTTCAGGCATCAAAGGTTGCATCAAATCGCCATCTGCATCAACTGCCATCAAATAGCTACATAGCATTTCGATTGGGTAGTTTCTAACCTGATTAATTGTCTCTTTTGCCATGATACCCCGAGTTTCATCATCTTTGTGCCAGAAATGTCTGCAGGCTTCAGCTCGCTTCGGCCCGCAAGGAGCCCGCCGATATACTTCACCAGCAAATCAGTTGACGGGCGATGAGTCAAAAACAGACCAGGAAAACACATCTAAGCCAGATAATGATGGCAGTTCACAAGAATCAGAGCCCGGGGCAATGACGCGGAGACTACAAGAGGCAACTGAAGAAGCGCTATTCTCTGGCGGCTCATCCGGCAGACGTGCCGTGCAAGATGCGGGATTCTCTGACGAGCTGAAAGAGAAGCTTCTGAATAAGATTGCAGACGCAAATTTTCGGCAAGAATTTTCCAGCGCATTCGCAGAGAAGGATCTCACATCCGCGGCTGGTGAAGGTACTAGACATATCGCCACCTCAGCTCCATGGACCGGGGATGAATCTACCGCAGACGCAGTATTGAGGATGCTGGATGACGCCAAAAAGCCCCTGAAACCGGAATTCAGAGGCAAGTTCCAACCGCCTGTTGTTGATCCCCGAGTGAAGCGGACTCCGGTGGTACCTCCTCGCCAGAGGGCCGTAAATGCCCGAGATAGAGCATCCATGTACGCCGGCTTGGGACTGAAAGAAGACAAAGGCTTGAGCGATAAAGAGCGGGAAGAAATGAGAAAGGAGTTTCGAGCACGATTTGAGCCGGTTGCGCGAGTAATGCCATCAACACCATCAGGTCTTGCTGCGCTAGCGAATGACCACATCGAGAATGCCATTGCCAGGGGCCAGTTCAAGAATATTGCACGAGGCAAAGGCGTGGAGATTGATCTTACCCGAAGCAATCCATTCGTCGATACCACGGAGTATCTAATGAATAGGATTATTCAGCGTCAAGATATTGTGCCTCCCTGGATTGAGAAACAACAGGAGCTTTCAAAGGCCGCAGACGCTCTTCGTTCAAGGCTGCGAGCCGATTGGAAGCGCCATGCTGCAAGGATGATTGCTTCCAAGGGAGGTTCTCTAGAAGAGCAGATGTCTAGAGCAGATCAATATGCCGTGGCAGAAAAGCTGCACAATCCTCGACAGTCAACCGAGAAATCGGTAAACACAACAGAGCAAGAGCCCGGACAGAGCAGCGAACCAGACATTGTTCCCATTTCACGGCCATTCCGCGACCCGGACTGGGAAAGAGCGGAGCATGCCTACTTGAAGCTATCCATAGAGCAACTCAACGGCATCGCAAGAAGTTATAACCTCATGGCTCCGGAACTCGCCAAAAAGCCGTATTACAATCTACAGCGAGAACTAGATGCCTGTTTCGCGGATGTCGCACCTCTGATTGCTAAGGAGATTAAAGACAGGGCCACGCGACCACGCGTTACGTCGAACCTAACTTCGAAACCATCTCCTTTCGGAGGGGATGGAATAATGAGTAATCTTGTTGGTAAAGATACCGTAAAAATTTACGATACGAGGGCGCAGCCGTATGGGTTCAAGGAGTGGTGGAAGGATGTGTGGAAAAAGGAATAAGGCTTAGATGAGGTGTCCTCTGAGAGGCCTTGATGCTCTCAATTGGTGTTTTGATCTTCTGGAGCTGGGTTTGGGCTACTTGCCCTGATATTGTACATGCCTTGTTTGTAGACAATGTTTGGCTATAAATCTCAACTTGAACATATTCCTAAACATTCATTTAGTTTTGCCAAAACGATTCATCCTGAATAAGGAAGCTATGACATTCTTCACACTATCATATTGTTTCATGCATCACAGAGCTTTGGTGTTGGTATGAATATAATGATATCGACCTGACTTAGGTGACCATATGATGAAAATCCCCTATGAAGAGGGATGGCGTGGATTCAGCCTCGAAGATTGGCTGGGGCTAGTCTGCCACACACCCCCAGGGCCTCAAAATTTGCATTCTGACAATTTCTTGATGCTTGATTAGCTGAATAACTATTATTACAGCTCACTTCGGTGATGTGCGTTGATTTCACAGCAACTTTAAACCCTTCTGAGGTCTTCTCTTTTAACCCCAGCCCCCTCATTGGCTGTACTTGCATGCAAGTGCATGGGGTGTCTTTCACAGCATTTTTAGCCCACACAAGGTATGTTCCTCTTTCAACCGTGTTAGGTTTCTTTATTTCCTGCCAGAAAAAATATTGTCTGTCATGGTACTGTCAAGCCACGAGCATTTAACCTCAATTTGTAGTACCGGTTTCCCCTACTAGGTGCTTTATGATACTGACCTTTGTGGAAACCTCTAGTACGACATAAATGCAATTGGATCTCTGTTTTGGAAGAGGCTTCATCCAGAACGAAGACACCTTCGCTACTACATTTTCTTTGATACCCTATCGTATACTACCTTGCATGCCTGCCACAGTTCCTTGGGGCATCAGCCGATGCTTCGTAGCATCTTTTAGCTTTCCCAAGATCTTTGACTTTCTCGTTTTCCATTGGCTGTATGCACGCTACACCAGATTATGCAAGATGTTTATTTCACAGCACTTTAAAATCCTCCCAACATCTTTGACTTTCTCATCTCCTATTGGCTGTACGCACTCTTATGCAGTTTGCCATGCTTTGCGCGAGATATTTTCCCATCATGCAAGATGTTTTATTTCACAGCACTTTTAAGCCCTCCCAAGGTCTTTGCCTTTCTCATTTCCTATTGGCTGTATGCACTCTCATGCACGGTGCATCGAGCTACCGGCCAACTGACTCTTCACAGCAATTTTAACCCCTCCCAAGGGCTTCATATTCCCTCTCCATAATACCGAGTACTCTGTGCTTCCCAGCCGAATATGGTTAAGATACTTCGTAGCACTACTGTGACTTTCGTGTAATTCTAATGTCTACCTAGATCCAATACGAAGAAAGCAACATCTTAAATGCACAGAGCTCACTATCAAGTAGTAAGCTCTACATATTAACTCTGTATTAATAAGATACGTTATAAACATAGAAAATCATCTAACGAAATTCACAATTTTTAATATTATATCTTATCCAAATGAGATTCTGATGACTCATAGCAAGACTTGTTTATGCTTCATAACATGTATGGCCTTCGTAAATATATTGGCGACAACTCTTAACATGAAAACAAATAGGTAATGCAATTCACACAATTCCGCCGGCCTTCGATCCCAACCCAATATTTTCGTACCTGTTTGCAGATACCGTTTTATAATACACTCTCGCTCTGTTACCAACCCTGGTATTTTTATACGCCTCAATCCTTTTTTAATAACTAAATCTCGCAATTCCCCCATCTAAACAGCCCGCTCATGCCCATGACTCCAAGTTCTGGACGACACATCCAGCCTGGCCCTCTTGTCTACGGACCAGCTTACCGATGGTGTAAACCCGCTCGTCACCACTACGGAGAGCCGCCACAACAGCCTCAACCTGGCTTGCCTCCACTGCCACAACCATGCCGATACCCGAGTTGAATGTTCGGCACATTTCGGTAGGAGCCACGTTGCCAGCCTTCTTGAGCCACTGGAAGACAGGGGGCATTTCCCAAGTTCCATAAGCAATCTCTGCGGCCAGAGAGTCGGGGAGCATACGGGGCACGTTCTCGAGCAGTCCACCTCCAGTGATGTGGGCGAGGCCCTTGATGCTGCCGAGCACGGGCAGCAGGCTCTTGACATAAATCTTGGTAGGGGTCAGGAGGGACTCTCCAACAGTCTTGGAAGCATCCCAAGGCGCGGGAGCTGAGTAGTCCAAGCCGGCAGCCTGCACAATTCTTCGCACAAGAGAGAAGCCGTTGGAGTGAACGCCGTTGGATCCAAGACCCAGGAGGATATCGCCCTCAGCCATGGCATCTTTCCGGGGGAGCATGCCTCCGCTGGTGACAGCACCCACGGCGCAGCCGGCAGCATCGTAGTCCTCATCCTTGTACATGCCTGGCATTTCGGCCGTCTCGCCGCCAACCAAAGCACAGCCAGCCTGGATACAACCATCAGCGACACCCTGAACAAAGTCAGCAGCGGAAGCAAGATCCAGCTTGCTGCAGCCGTAGTAGTCGAGGAACATCAGGGGTGTGGCTCCCTGGACGACCAGGTCGTTGACATTCATGGCAACCAGGTCAATGCCCACAGTGTCGTGCTTCTTCATGGCTTGCGCAATCATAAGCTTGGTACCAACACCATCAATAGCACCGACCAAGATGGGAGCATTGGGGTATCCACACTGGGAGAGATCGACCTCGCCGCCGAAGCCGCCAATCTCGGCACTGGCACCGGCTCTCTTTGTGCTGGCAACAGCCTTCTTGATCTTCTCCACAAAGTCGTTACCGGCCTGGATATCAACACCAGCCTGGGCATAAGTCATCGAAACCTTGCTCGCATCTCTGAAAGCACGGTGAGCGATGTCCTTGCGGAAGAACTTGCCCTCGAAATCAATGACGTTGGAAGCCAAAGCAGCATATGAAGCATCGACAGCGGCTCTGAGCGACTCGCCAACAGAGTTGATGGCGATCACGCGACCACCAGACGTCTTGAGCTGCTCTCCATCAAGCTTTGTGCCAGCGTGGAAAATGGTGCTTCCAGCAGGAGGGGCTTGAACAGTCATCGGGGTGCCCTTAGCATAAGAACCGGGATAACCACCAGCAGCGAGAACGACTGTAGCACTGAATTTCTTCTCAATGGTCAGGTGGCAGTTGTCCAGGTAGCCACCAGTGCAGGCCAGCATAATCTCGGCCAAGTCAGTGTCGGCTGAGAGCAGAGGCAGCACCGTCTGAGTCTCGGGATCGCCGAATCGCACATTGTACTCGAGAACCTTGGGGCCGGCTGGGGTAATCATAAGACCCGTAAACAGAACACCACGGAAGGGCTGCTTCTCTTGTCGCATGCCGGAAATGGTAGGCACCAAGATATCTCTGTCGATTTGCTGGACAAGCTCGGCAGTAGCAATATTTGTAGGGGCGTAGCAGCCCATACCACCGGTGTTGGGGCCCTGGTCGCCGTCGAATATCCGCTTGTGGTCCTGAGCCAGAGGTAGAGATCGGATGGAGTAGCCATCGCAGAAGGTGAGGACGCTGAGCTCGTCACCCTGCAGGAACTCTTCAATGACAACCTCGTCGCCGGCGTCGCCAAAAGCCTTGTCGACCATGATTTCCTTGAGCGCATCCTTGGCCTCCTGCTTGGTTTGGGGGATAATAACACCCTTACCAGCGGCCAGACCCGTAGCCTTGATGACGACATCGTGGCTAATGGTGTCGAGATATGCAACGGCCTTGTTATAATCGGAAAAGTTCTCGTAGGCGGCGGTGGGAATGTTGTATTTCTTCATAAAGTCCTTGGAGTAAGTCTTGCTGCCTTCCAAGCGAGCAGCCTCCTTGGAGGGGCCGAAGCAAGGAATGCCGGCATTGCGAAAGAAGCCCTCGACACCGTCAACGAGGGGAGCCTCAGGTCCAGGAACAGCCAAGTTGATGCCATTGGACTGGGCGAATTGGACGAGGGCAGGAAAGTCCTCTGCGGAAACAGAAGAGACGTTGGTGACCTTGGGGCAAGTAGCAGTGCCACCGTTGCCGGGGACCGCGAAGATGGCCTCAACTCGAGGAGACTGGCTCAGCTTCCAGGCCAAGGCATGCTCGCGGCCGCCATTGCCAATGAGAAGGATTCGAAGGTCGGCCATTGTGGATTGTGGATGTGACGAGCTGAAACGGAATCTCCAGGATATCTATCCAGATCCACGTCTCTCCCTTTTCGAAGTAATCGAAGTAAAGATGAGAACAAAGGTCTGTCCAGCACTTGGAGGAGCCAATGCCAGAGGTCACTCGAGAGAGAAAAAAAAACTTCGAGCTCGAATTTCCCTCTAATTTCTCTCCTGCCTATCAAAAGCAGCCAATAGGGCTGTAGATCATGTTGCGCAGCTCATTTTTTTCCTGGACTTTTAGGTGGGGTGAAGGCGGGGCAGCCAAAGTGATGGCAGCGATAGCGCTACGATAACGGATTATCGGCGCCCACGGGTACCCATACGAGCGTGCTGCAGGGCCATTCCGGCAGTGTAACGGTACCAGTACATGCTTGCTCCCTGCTAGCTTATCAGTCCTGTAAGAGATTTTTTTTTTTTCGCGGGGTCCTGCCAACAGCAAAATGCCCCTCCATGGCCGATCGGAGGGAAATCAATCAGTCACTGTTTACAGTCAAGGCTCCACCACAGGTATTTACATAAAACGATCAAGATGGCTTCAGACTCCATCAGCTGCCAGCTCTGTCCATCGATATGCCGTGAACCTAAATTAACCTGCTATGCTACAGTTGAGGCGGCCTGGACCCATTGATGGTCAATTACACACAAAAGTATCTACTTTAACTGAGTTCTCTACAAGCAAGATGTCATAGAAAGCATTGTGTTTACCAGGCCAAACGCAAAGGCTGATATCATTCCCATAGAGGAGCTTGAGAAGCTCAAGCCTCCGCGAGTTGAAGAAGGAGTTGGAACCCGGCACATTCACCATGTTCCCGGCGTTGAGCCCAGCCTAGGTATCCAATGAAGCCATTAGATGCTTCCATCTGGATTCACCCTTTTTAGCGACCTGGAAAGGTAATTAAGAGCGTCAACAGAATCATCTACGCTGTGATATTCTTGCCGGCAAACCACTTAGAATCGGCAGTGATATGATTACCACGGAGCTTGGCCTTGACGGCTTCATCTGAAACTCATTGCTGGCGTGTCTGATCTTGATTTCGCCTCAGAGACGCTGCAGTGGGGGTCCATGTCTATCCAGCACATCTCCCACTAGGCTGAGGACTTGATTACTACTCTATGGTTGAGTCTGGCCTCATCCGTCTCTCAGATGCTTACTCTACCGGCAGATCCTTGATTCCACAAGCTCGAGATATTATGAGGTAAGAGTGGCCGTGCCTTTGGTCATATGGCTGGCTTGATTATACCCAAACGGCCTCATAGCACCTACAGCAAGGGAGTTCCCTGCTGAAAGACGCACCACATCTCTGGTCAATGTGTTGCCAAGTGGGAGGAGACTGGCATTCCCGTGAGTGAGCTCTCGTCTGGGTAGTTCAAGGCTATCGATAGCCGCTTTGAAGTGGATATTGCATAGACAGGTGTCTATGAGACGAGCATGGAGGGGAGATCTAATGGCGGCACCAGCAAGTCGGTCGGTGCCGGAACAGTTTCATGTGATCAAGGCAGCAGTAAGCGAAACCCAAGTTTGAGACTGAAGAAAAGCCCGTATAAATGTGTAAAAATAGGAAAATTGCAATAAAATCGGATAACCTGCGCGTGTTGCTTATATGATGCAAGTTTGAATCATCGAATGTGCATGTGAAGAAGCCTTGCCGTGCCGTGCCGCGCCGAGCAATGTCCATGGCCTATCTGGCTACCTCGGGACGGGTATTCTTTTGATGATCTTTCGCCATCAAGTGCAGTACACTCTTGTGCTGTCATACTGATTCGATTGCTCGTCATCTGCTGATCGCAAGGCAAATCCCACAAGGCTGCCTCTTTGCCTGCATGCGCCCCCCCTCTTCTCTCCAGTACCTGAATGAGGCAGCTGACCCGAATCAGCAGCACGCGGCGACCACGGGAAACATTGAAGCTACTGCAAGGCATCCTTCAGCCTGAAGCGAAACCTGGCCAATGAAGCCATGAGCATGAGACCCCGGTTTTGGCCTGTCGCTGTTATTTTCTCACCATGCAGAAGACTCGATATTGATAGGAGAATTACGGAAGTAGACTATTGATCTTCGCTATGTATGATGATGAGCCACGGCTGCGGTCCCGGGTTCAGCTACCCCACACCCCAGCCTTCTCAATCCCATGGTGATGGCTCAGTTTGGTCATAAGAATGGCTCAAATCACTGTCCATCACTTTTCCCTTTTTTTATCTACTGCAAAACCCCCTGCGTCTCATCTCACTCCATTTCGCATGCGACTTGCGTTTCCAAATCGGAACCATCTGGATTGCTGACCACGGGTTCTGCTCCTATTGGCCACCCCCGTCTCCTTTTGCTTCACGGATCAAGGCGCAGAGTTTCATCGGGATTCTATTTAAATCGTTGTTTAAAAGTAGATTACGAGGATTCGAATCGTGTTCTTGGCTTTTCCTCCTTATTTCTTCTTTTTGGTCATCAGCGAATTCTTGTGCCGCCTTCTTTTCACCCTCCCGTCTGACAACTCTTGAGCGGGTGTGCACGAGGCCCTCGACTTGTGTACCTGCTGACACAGGCTGAGTTTTGACTCAAAAGGCTGAATATAGTAATACTTGCTCTTGGGCCGTCTAGAGATTTTCAAAGCCCGTTTCATCATCAGTCATCACCCGTTTTGGTCGGTATTTGTAAATAGAATTGTCCTCCTCCCCATCTTTCAATATGGGCAACCCAGATTTGGACTTTGAACCCTCCGAGGTCGCCAACGCCATGCAGCTACGAACCAGAAAACACCAGAAATTCGACGACGTCGAGAAGCAGCTCGTCAACCCCAAGGCATCCGCCCCGTACCAATTCTCCGTCAGTAATGTCCTCAACGAGATAAGCACCTGGAACCCCTTCGCCAAGGCCATCGTCAAGGGCGACGTCGTCTGGCTCTTCGACAACACCGCCTTCAAGGCCGCCGAGCACGAGCCGTGGCAGGCCGAGTTCATCATGGCCGTGTTTGAGAACGAGCCCAAGTGCGCGGTCGCCGACATTGTCGCGGGCATCGCGGGCGCCATTGGATTGGCTGACGATGCGGAGGAGCGCAAGACTATTGAGGAGAGGTTGTTGCCATTCTTGTGGGACATTCAGGCGGCGAGGACGACGACGGTGTCGCAGGGGGATTTGGAGCTGAAGTTGGGGCCGAGTGGCTTTAATGGCATTTCGACGAATGTTTTGAAGTTGCTGCATAACAGCAAGGCGTCGTTTACTACCAAGAAGACCACGTTGGATATTGAGGGTGTGAGCGGTGTTTTGAGCATGGAGACTCATTTTGCAGCTCCTGAGGGTTGGGGAATCATATCTGGTATGAGCTTTGCCGCATTGACCTCGATCAGCTCATATGAAAACTCAAAAACTAACTTGAAAATTGCTAGATATTGACGACACAATCAAAATCACAACAACCAGTGACCCCGTCGGCATCCTCAAAGAGACATTCATCAACGCCCCATCCCCAGTCCCAGGAATGCCTGAGCTCTACGCAGGCATCAAGTCGTTTCTCCCCCACAACACGCCGTGGTTCTACCTCTCTGCATCCCCTTACAACCTGTATCCTTTCCTCAAGGGCTTCCGGGACACGTACTACCCCCCCGGAACCTTTATCTTGCGGGATTCTAGCTGGAAGACCGTGTCCGGACTTTTGTCTTCGCTAACGATGGGCACGGAGGAGTACAAGGTAGGCCGCATGAAGAAGATTAATTCGTGGCTGCCTAAGCGGAAGCTCATCGTTTTCGGAGACTCTACACAGTCTGACCCCGAGGCCTACGGCGAGATGTAAGATCAAAACCCCCATCTTGCTCCTTGTAATTTGAAGTGAAGCTGACGTTGTCTGCTATCTAGTTATCGAACGTTCCCTGGCTGGATCAGAATGATTTTCATCCGCAAGGATACCAATTCGGCTTCCTTTGGTCTCGCGGAAAAGAATGAGCCGCAGAGGTTCGAAAAGGCGTTTACGGGTATCCCCAGAGATGCCTGGCACGTCTTTGAGGACCCAGACGAGTGTTTGGATCTGGTGAAGAAGGCCGTCCAGAGGAATTCATAATGTTAGGGTAGCGTTTGTTCTGGTATCATTTGTATTTATATTGGCTTTGAGCGGTGCTTGGATTGCAATCCGATTGGATGGATATGCTTATATGATTTCGGAGGATATAATTGTTATTCAAGGGCACCTTAAGATGTAAACATGCAATGAACGTTTCATCAAATTGTCATTGGCCGTGCGTTTCCATGTTATTCGTTGTATTGAAGTGAGATGGTCGGTGTATACATATAAGAACAGCGCCTGCGGCTGTTTCCTTTGTATAATTAATGCAAAGGACCGTCATCTCTTATCCAAGGCCAAGGCCAGTGGAGACTTTTCGGATACAGTCAATCCACTTACATATTCTGACAGCTCCCAACCTATTGTTTCCATCTCCCCTGTGTACCGACAGTCAAGATTCCAAAAAACGCCTTTCGCCTATACCCATCCCTATGCTTTGATCATGCCCACCAAGCTATTATACCATCGTGTTTCCAAAAGCTACTCCCCAAGATAATTCCGAGCAGCTATCCAAAGTGTATACAACTCTACTCCCAGTCGCGAGTCAATGACACCTCTATGAAACAAACAAGTACTCTCGAATCTGAGAAGCAGTTTGCTTCGCCAGCTCCTCCTTGGCGCGTTCTCCAAAAGTAAATTCGTCATAGAATAGGTGGTCGTTCGGAGCTTCACACTCTTGGCTGGGCTGTGATGTGCTTATGCCAGTAACGGATCGCGCATCAGCGATACAAGGTGTCCAAACGTCAAAAAATCGCATCGCATCATCTGCAGGTCTACTGCCTCGGCCTCTGCTATCTCTGAGGCCGGATCTCTGCATTTCTTCTTCCGTCATGGCATCCAAGACACTCTTGACCAAGGAGGACTGCAAGCCCAATCGTCGTGGGTAAGGTGCGTAAATAATATCTTCACTGATCTCTTCTCCGTTGC
Source organism: Trichoderma breve (assembly GCF_028502605.1). NCBI lineage: Eukaryota > Fungi > Ascomycota > Sordariomycetes > Hypocreales > Hypocreaceae > Trichoderma > Trichoderma breve. Next base: position 3,128,816 of record NC_079232.1, read on the forward strand.
TGTCCTTCTCCTTAGGCTGAAGTGCTTCCGGGAGATATCGTAGCAAGGATGCCATTGTCGGAACTGACGAGGCCGTTTCAATGCCCTCATCTTCGACCCCCTCGGGCTTAGAGTTGCCCTTCCTTCTCCAATCCTCCAGCTGCTTAGACACTTGATCATTCCACCTTGAGTTGAGATACGCAGCGTTACGCATCTGAACGCCCCTCGACTGCGATTCAGATGGAAGGGGGCGCTTCTGCCAACCTGGGGCCAGAGTAATGTCAAAGAGTTGCGGGATCACGACGCGGAAGCTCTCGGTTTTGCGCTCGTCGGGCTTGTTCTCGGGGTCGGGGTGCGTGAGAGCCTGGATTTCTTCCTTGGTGACATTCGACCAGAAATCAGAAAAAGCAGGAGACGCTGGGTTCAATGACTTTCGGTAGAGCAATTCGACCTGAGTAAAAATATCGGTGACTGAGGCATCAATGAGTCTTTCGCCTGTTTCTCGCGGCAGCGAGGCCATATTCCACGTCTCCCAGGTGCCAAATGTGAACACCCACAGCGTCTCTCGAGGCGGTATCTTTGGCGCAGCCATGGTAAGGAACTTTTGAACTTGCGCTGCCAGATCCGGGGTCTTCGTTGGCACCGGATACTGTTCGGGGATGTACAAGTTGTCAAGGGCAGGTTTTCCCGTGAGATTTGCCTGCTCATTAAACATTTCCAAGGCTCGTATCTCTGTGCCATAGATGCTGTTGGAGGTTAGGCCGGGCTGTGATTCGATCGGAGGGATAAAAGAAAGAACAGAGTGACATTTGAGCTGGTAGAGTAGTAAGTTAGCATTGCCGAGTGTAGATGATTGTATATACGAGTCGATGTAAGTGTATATAATGATTAGTTCTCCCTCTTACCTGTTTGCAGAGGTGCTCTGGCCAAGATGTGTGTGTGTGCTTCGCATCAGGTGCACTTCCCATCAAGTCCTGCGATCCAAATACGACAATTCGAAGGTCACCGGAGCCTCCTGATTCAGGCGTTGACCAGCTCAGGATTTGCTGGTAGCGGTCATCGAGCTGCAGCGTGACGAAATAGAAGAGCATGAGCAGACCAAAGGCAGCGGCGGCGATCTGCAGGATGGATCGCGGACCGCCCCGCCACATGCGATGTGAGCAGACGACGAGAAACGCCTTTGCATGGAGACTCCAGTTCGACGAGCCATCGCTTGGAAGCTGTTCTTTGGCGAAGCCGCTCATGCTGCCACAAGCTCGCGTGGCGAGGGTTAGGGTTGGAGGAAGCAGAACGAAAGAGAGGCAAAAGGAAATGGCGGCTTCAGCGAACAAACATGAGATGAGATTAATATAATGAAATCGGGCGTCGGTGCTAGGCCTGGCCGTGTATTAAAGCAGTATCGAAGGATGGGGTTGAGACGGCGTGAGACCCAGGGGGGATCCGCATGGGCCTGTCCAGAAGCGCTAAGCAGACCCCTAAAACTGATCACCAGGGGCCTGGAAGAAGAAGAATTACGAGTACAGATGCGATATAATCGGCGATGAGTAGTACAAGGGAGAGGAGGGTGCGAGGAGGTGGTATGTAGATATGAGTAAGAGTGAGTGTGAGTGAGGTTATCGCGTCGAGGATGGAGAGGGAAGTGTAGTTACAGAGGCTAACAGCACGGACAGTAATAATGGAGGATCGTCAACCGTTTACCTAGTACGGAGAACGCGCACGCGAGCAACAGATGTATTGACATTGACATCCATGGAGGTACGAAGTATTAAGAAGGACCAGGTGACGGCACTCGAAATGCTAGCAGCGAACTAGATTGATTATACCGGAGAATCCTTGCCACTGAATCCTGACACAATGCCGTGCGAACAAGGTGGTACGTACGCCCGTACACGTAAGTCGCTGCTAATAAACGGCGGTGCAACTGGAGACCGTACAAGTACCAAAGTGTACTTCCATGTTGATGGAGAACAGTTGACAACCATCTCGAAACTCTGTTGGAAATGCCTATAATCAAATGCCCATAATCATGGACTCTTGCGCGTATTACTGAGGCATACGTGTACAAAACTCACATCAGCCGCTTTTAATATGCCCTATACCGGTTTTTTTACGCAAAATGCAATGTCGTTTCAATATACCCGGCAACCGGAATGGCTGAAACGCAGCTTCAATGCCGCATTGCCGTGGTGCCCATTTGGCGATGCCACAAAGCCACCGCTTTCGGGGGAGTGGAGACACAGACGCTGTTACAAGTACTGACTTGTGCGTCTCTCGTGCAGATGCTACTAGATGTAATGCAGCAGGTCGTCGAGGCTCCTGGTTGAAGAGGAAATGAAGAGGAATATCCGGTTGACATACTTATTGTAGATGAGGGAAGCTAGCTATCCAGAGCACGGCGCAGGTGGGTGATCCGCAGGCCATTTGTCCGATTGAGTCTGGAGTATGTAACAAAGAAGAGACAAACTAATGTACTTTTGAGTCTTGGCCTACGTGAGACGAGGCCGAGTGAACCAGAAAGGGCAAAAGAAAGCCGGAATCAATGCAGTAGTTCTGATGCTGAGGGCGCCTAATTTGCTTGGACACTCCATCTGGAAAAGGGGCACGCGACAGAATCTCTCATATTATGGACGAGGCCAAGACCCCGACGCGAGACCCCTTGGCCTGGAGAGTACCTGTACTTTATAGCTACAAGCTGTCACCAGCTGCTGCTAAGGAAAGGCGTAGAATAACACTGCATATAAGGCAAAAGTGTCTTTAGCAAACAAATGGTAATAGACATTGAAGCGTCGTTGTAGTAGATGCATGTAGAAGTGGTAGCATCTCGGAGTGGGAGACGTTCAAGGGTTGGGTACCTGCATTTACCAACCTGGAATGGATATCGATAACGGTCCCAGCGAGAATGTCTGACCTAGGTAGGCTCTTCCTACTCTTCCTACGACACCATTTTCTACCTACTAATAAGGAGCAAGCTGGGGAAAAGCTGGAATTATTATTAGAAGAGGGGCGTAAAGCACACCACTAGAGAATGTCACCATCGTTAGCTGTGGATGGCCGTCGATCAAACAGCTAACGATGATGCGTTATGAAGGATGTGGCTTTCCTGCCAATGCGCTACCACTTCTCACCCAAGGCTGATAAAGAAGCGAAGCTGAGGCGACTGATTTTACGATGCGCTCACCTTGGTAATACCACTCGTAGCGAATTGCAGAGCAGAGGGCACTTTTGTCAGATCTTGTCTTGACACGAATAGTTCACAGATTGCACGTTTAATTATATCATTATATCATGCCGTGGAAGACTGAGAGAAGCCCGAGAGACACGGATGTATGAACTCCCGCTTCAAACGCCTCAATGCTGACACACTTATAAGCCACCACCACGAAACAGCCCATTTTATACTCTGCCAGTCCAACAACGTGCTCAGATTTCTCCGAGACCCAGATTTCGTCCCAGCTTTCCCGTCGGCAGTGTCTGCCGGTGAGGCGGTGCCCGTCAGCTACACCAGAGTTGCCGAACCCGGTCCCGAAGCTTCACTCAACATGCTATAATACGTGTAAAGCAACTGGAGCTTACGTGTTGCATACTTATTTCTACGCGCCCAAGCGATGAAAATTTTCTCTTTGTTCGATAGCGTTACTTTGTATGCCGTGTTTTGACAGGTTGTTTGAGGGAGGGTAATTAGCTGGTGATCACATTCCAGTGCTCTAGAATGCCAGGCAAATACGTCGCAAGAAGGGTGCCAGCAACGTGTGATCTACTGCACGAGGTCGATGATGGATGAAGTCCATATTCTCTGCAAATAGAACTGAGCCCATCACCAAAGCAACGGCGAAGCAAAGCTCGCCTCGATTTTTCCTACGGTAGGCTCACATGTAAGCGCCCTGCTGGAAGCCTGCAGCCTCAACCGTGACCGACATCCAGTCACAATCTAGGACTTGATACATAGGGCTCACTCGGTCCTATTCTGGAAGCCACTGGTTTTTCTTCAACGGGCGATGAATTACCACGCATCGGCAATCTCCTCCCTTGCATAGCCTTTGCAACGCTCAATCAATTCGATTCAGCTTCTTGTGAAAACACCAGCGGCGGCTGCTGACATCATCTTCCTTGAATTTCGGTTCCCCCGTAATTTCAAGGGCACAGCGCACGTGGCGGGACTGGCATTTGCCAACGTGAATTTGGCAGCTGAGGTGTTTACCAACAAAGGGCTGGACTGGACGGGATGATATTTTAGGATTGAATCAACCTTGAAGGGCTCTTGTTAGGACCTGCTGTATCTGTACCTAGCCACTGTTGAAAATCGCTGCGAGAGGGGCTTTAACCCGGCGGTACTCACTACCTGTGCATGGCATGCCCTCCATTTTATTAGCGGCTCCCCTGCTTACCCGTTCTGCCTCGATTTTGTATTTATGGAACCGCCCGTTGTCGATCGCGCCTAGAACATCACACACACACAGACACATACAACCAGCGTCTCTGCCCGTTCTGAACCACCGGCTGTTTGCGCCGCAGCTTCGTCCGAGAGCGTGTATCGAGCATTTGATTTCGACCAAGCGGCAGAGCGCGATAACTCCGGGACGCAGAGCTTCAGCCACCGCGACGGACGCTTGCAGTGCCGTTCAACCGCCCCGTTCAGTTGCTGCCTTGAACCCCTCTCAAATCGACATCGAATCAACAATGCACAAGGTCCGAATCCGCGAGCTATGATCGCGCCCGCATTGCGATCCTTCTTCTGCGTCTAGGCCTCGGACGACTTGTGCAACACTCGACACAACGCACGACATGCTCTCCCACCTGCGATTCCACCGGCGGGGGCCCTCAAACCCGACCTCGCCGGCCCCGGATCAATCCTCGCCTTCGTCTCTCAACAGCCATCAGCAGTCTCCCTTGAACCCCGACTCAGCATCTCCTCTCGACGCACAGCTGTCATCTTCGGCTTCCAACTCATTACCGCCTACCCTGCCGCCGATAAACCGCGTGACGTCAAACGAATTTAATCTAGAACCTCTTGGGGAGAAGCGGGATGTCGAGAAACAACCGCAGATTATCGAGAAGCAGCCGCAAACTGTCGGTCGGCCTCCTCAGGTCCAGAGATCGGGATACAGCACCGGCTCTGGATTTATCGGCGGCGTTGCTCTGCGGAACTACCAGCGAAATGTGGAAGCACAGCAAGGGGACAACCATGCTCAAGCCTCCCACCCGACGCCCATGGCGAACAATGCCGACCTATCAAGGCCATCGCCGCAGGCATCCAGTAGTTCAAAGAGCAGTCTTCCCTACTCCTCATCATCTAACCAGCGGCTTTCTGGTTCTCGACTGGCGGGCGAATCTTTGTCTTCGAGTAGTGTATTAAACATTGAGCCCCAGAAGGGGAAGAAGGGATTGCCGTTTCTCAAGAACCCCATGTCAACGTTACTGTTGAGGAGGAGAAACAATCAAAATCTTGCAAATGCACTGCCCCTTCCCCTAGACAGCCGTCTGGACGAGCCTACATATGACCCTCGCATTAAAGGTACTAGGGTTCATGATTTTAGCGCACCAAGACGAAGGACAAATGCTCCTACTAATGATACAGTGGCCATCCGCTCTGCATCTTTGGCCAATATCGCCCTGGAGTCGGGCGTGGGCCCTCATGATGGGGCGGAGACGCGTGGCCCAGTAGTGTTAGACGGGCAGCTACAACGCCGCATGATGAGCAGTGCGTCGGATCCTGCCCGCCCAGAATCCGGGAGCACAAATTCGCACACCATTGCCCAATCATCTAGTGTATCTTCTGTTAGAACGGGCTCCTCCACTGCAGAGCAAGCCTTTCCGTTGGACGACCATGTCGTTACTGGACTAACCATGAAGGGCAATGACCCAGCTCTTCAATCGACTCCTTCAACAATTTCTCAGGCCACCACTCAGGAGATGGGTGATCCAGTCAGAAATACCGGCTCTATACGAACGACCAGATCGAGAAACGTCTCTCTCTCGTCTATACCGAGACACATGAAGAGTACTTCCTCACGATTTAGTTTTGACATGATTGGAGCCGCCAAGCAGGAAAAGCTGCTGGAAGAACGGCACCGACAGCGGGAGTTGGACAAGAAAGCTGCACAAGGCGAGGAGCCAAGAGACTCTCGCTTTGATGACTTTGATGAAGATGCCTTTGATTACGACGCCATGATGGACGATGACGGATTGGAAGAGAGAATTCCTGGAATTAATGCGGATTACGATGATGAGGAAGAGCCATATCTCGATGACCAGTACTATGAACAAGAGGCTCAGTATATCGAGGACGACGTCGATCCAGACGTCGATCCAGACGATGACCAAGAAAACTTTGCCGGCTTCAGCTTCCAGCGATCTAATCCAACATCGTCTCTGGCGACTCCACAGAGCGGAGGCATGATGCCAACCCCTAGAGATGCCGATGGCGAGGTTATTGGTTGTGCGATGACAAAGGACACGCCAGGGCTCTCGAACCTCTCTCTGTCGCCCGAGCCGGGTTCAGTTCCAGACCCGGAGGCCGATGCTGAGGTATCCGGTCTGGGGATCCATGGAGTTGATAATGTTTCGGCCTCTTTCCAAGCATTGGGTTTGGAAGCAGGCTCTGTCCCTACCCCTATTGGCATGCCTCCGCCACCGGGTGCGCGGCGCAGGATGAGTTATGACGAGCTGTATTTTGATTCAGGCATGAGTGGCTTCGGAGGTGTGTTTGCCGAAGATTTAGCCGGATCACCTGTAGATGATGGGGTGCCTTTTGATGAGTCAATATTTGACAATGATGATACGGATCAATACGGCCGACCTCTACCTGGAGCTTTCGCACAAGCAAAGTCAGCGCGAGAGAAGAGCAACCAAGAGTCCCCGAAGCAGGAGACGGAGAAGCCAGAGGGTGAGGTGGCACCCCAGCAGCTTTCAGAGCAGCTGGAGGATGCCCAGGCGGCGATACATACCTCTACGAGCATTAGCACGGAGCACTCGGGTGAGAATGCTGCTGCTGAAGTCCCGAGCGACTTACCTCCGTTACCTGAGACTACCATTGTTGCTCCTCAGCCGTACAGCCCAAATCCTATTGCTGCCTATCAGGCGGCATTGGCTGCAGCCGCCCAGAGAGCGGCGGAGGCTGGCCAGTTCGAACGCGCAGCAGCGCAGTCTCCTACCGATGCAGATAATAATGGCCAAGTGCCCACAAGTTTTGATGATTCAGATGCGCTCCGTGACTACGAATACGACGACTACGGCTATTCTTATGATGATATGGATGATTTTGAAATGGACGACGACGCCATCATCGCTGAGGCCAATGCTAGTGCTCTGGCCAACGATTCTGATGGGTGGTATGGACAAGAGTTTGGCTTTTATGCTGCTCCAGTCAACAACCACGGCTCAGGCGCCAACGCGGAGGGCAGCGGATATGTCGCCGGCGGATTTTTCGGCCCCAAAGGCGCAAGCAATTTAAACCGCAGCGTAAGCGGGCGTGTAGTCTCGAGAGAGCCAAACCTGACTCCCATCACCGAGCGCTCCGAGTATTCCAATAGAAACTCTCTCATGAGCCTCGGAATGCCACCTATTAGTGGCACTCCAATCGTCCAGAGCCCCGGGCTGGCCCAGCTGGCCATGATGGCGGACCGAGGCGACGACCAGATGAACCTTACGGCACTCCTCCGGCTGCGGTCAAAGGCATGGGGCGGCTCGCAAGCCAGCTTGGCTTCCAGTAAAGATGGTTCCCCGAGGTCAGAAAGGGGAGAGGGTCCAGGTTCGCCGCGAGGACCTAGCTTTCCGACTGGGTTCCCTCCCTCCACAGCTCATACACGAAAAAACTCTGTCTTCTCCATCGTGAGTCGCGATTCCGATGGCAGTGTTCCTGCCAGTCCTACACTCACAATGCCCACGTCGGCCCTTGCCAATAGATCGTCAATTGGGCCTGAATTCATAAATCGAGAGGCAGACATGGCTTCAGCTTGGGGAGCGATCTCAACATCGCCGATCCAAATGGGATCGAACATCTTTCAAGACGGCATTTCTCCGCTCAGCGATCCCCCTCATCCTTCTGCCTTCACGGTATCCAATGCACACCCGCATGCTCTGTGTAGCAGTCAAGACGCGTCAAGTCCAGAGAGAGGACATCAGCGGCAGAAGGGATCAACAGATAGTATATCTTATATGATGGAAGAAGAGGAGAGCGGGGAGAAGCGGTGGGTTATGGAACGCCGGCGAACAGGAGAGTTTGGGCAAGTAGAAATCTTGGAACGGGAGGTCGTCGAGGGAGGTCGTATATAAGGATTCGGCGGCTAGACTTTGAGAACACGGTGTCAACTCACATGGAGAACGAGAACGAAGCGAGAAGAATGCTATCGACAAGCTTAAAAAGGTTAAATTTGTACGATACGAGGGATTTATGACGCGATTCAGCACGCGGCGTCTTCCGAGAGGAATCTCCTCTGAGTACTTTGGATGTATATAAAAGGATTTTTTGGGTCGGGTCTCGATTTTTGGATTTGTTGAGGAGAATGGTGTTTTGGGAGTGTCTTGCAGCGGCGGCTCTGTTTCGCTGCAGAAGGTCGAAGAACGTTTATAGACGTGTCTATTCCTTTTGAATTTGCTGCTGAGTAACTGTTTTGGGGCGCCTATATGAGGCGCGCCCTTATCATTAGGATACCCTCACTCCTATTGGCTATGGAGTGGCGAAGGTAGAATCTTGGGGATTTTGGAATACTTTCTTTACTTCTTCTTTCTATTTTTATTCTTCTTCTTCTAATTGTTGGGGATGAGGGATGATGTTAGGGTAACTTTTTGGGTGTTGAATTTAGAGATTGGCTGCTTGGTACTCCAAGTTTCCTATTGGGAATTTTTTGTCTTGAATTTAAAGAGTGATGATACCAGATGCTAGATGGATATAGGTGACAGTAGCTAACAGCAGCTGAAAGTGGTGTTTCATCCTCTTCCTACTGCGTCTCCTAAACACCAAATAATAGCTGGGGTGTTGTTGGATAGCTGTATTGGGATAGCGAATGGCCAATCTCTTCAGTTAATACACGGCGATGTGTTTAGTTTGAGTGGGATCACCAAGTATACCCATAGGCTGCCGTTGGAGAGCGGAAGCATTTTATGACACAGTCAGAGGAGCCAACATCGGTAGCCCAAATCAGAGGAGCGGTGGATTCGATTCCAAATATACATATAGTACAAGATCTATAATCAACATAGGAGAAGAGAGGAAGAGAGAAAATAGAAAGATACGTAAAGTGTGTTGGGTGGGATTTCCTGAATGCAAAGTTTAGATAAGATGCCGAGTTTCACTAGAAAGTTCTCAGCAGTGTTGGTTGATGAGCGCTCCTGATGACGAGAGAAGATGTTACAAAACCTAATAATAAGGTACCTATGAAACAACCATTTGTAAAGTTACCGGCGGTGGATCGCGATAGAAAGTTACCAACACGTTGCAAAGAGGCGTCACCAAGGTTTGCGACCCGGGCTTGTACAAGCATTATCAAGGTTCCGGTTCCCGGTCCGGGCCGGTTGAATGTCTCCAGAATAGCCCCAGAAAAAGTTATGCGGCAGTGGTAGTGGCGTATTTGCATGGGCCGATTCAGGAAGCAAAGAGATGCCTGCCCGCATACGGAGTATCTGTAGTTGCGAGCCTATTAGAGAGCGATCTTTACGAGATAAGGCAAAAGAAGCTTCCAGGCAAATGCAACGGCTGTGGTGGAATTAAGGCAACGGAGTAAAGATACAGGTCCCAAGTCCATAACGCCGTTTTACATGCATGTCGCCATAACAAGAGCTTGTTCGACGCAGAAATGGAGGCCGAAGGGTTCCAGGGGGCTGTGCCGTGCCATGCAGTTTAGATTGCGCCATATCTTGGAGCAAAGCCGGGGGCCGATCGGGTCTCGGTGATTCGTCCGCTGTTTTTCTGGACAAATAAGTAATACAACAACTTATAAAGCAACGGAAGACTACATTGGGCAATAACTGTTACTATCAATATCGGATGTGTCATGGAGGTAGGTATTAGTAAATGCGGCTGTTCAAGCAAAGACCGCCGGTGACGCCGTTCTTCTGATTGCTCAGCACTTCGGACGGCAGTGGCAGAAGTTGGACGCCGCCATGGAATCTGGGGAGAAGATGGCTTTGGATGAATTGCAACGAGTTAGACACAAAAGTGGGAATTCGTTCCGAACCGGCTCCGGCTACAGGTTGATGTGATGGCCTGTTTGGGTAGCCCGCAGCGAGAGAGCCGTTGATGCGACAGAGCAAAAGCACATGTAATTTCGTCTGCAGTGACATGTCCCTTGTCTGGTCTGGAAAAAGCCCACCCACACACTTGACGCAGCACGCATTGTAAGCGCGAACCTGGCTCGGGAAGCAGCTCGGAGGCACATGAAAGAGAAAACGAACCGCGGGGTTTCACAGGCATGGCCAGGGCTGACAGCATCGCGATGTGTGGAGGTGGAGAAGCGTGGTTGGGACCAGTGTGCATATGCATGCAGGATGACGGGGCTGGGATTGGTTCAAGTGATGTGTGATATCAATGAGATGATGCTTCTCTTCGTTTCGTTTCTTTTCTCTTCCTTCTGATACTGTGGCTTGTTTGGAGAGTAGAGCTTGTCCTTTTGATAACATCATATCTGCTGCCAGTAGTCCGTGAGCTCAAGATGTTGTTGCTGTAGAATAGAGAGAGAGAGGCTTGAGAGGCAAAGGTGGATGGAGCTTGCAACAGGTGATTTCGCGGCAGCTAGTCCGTAGTCAAGTCGACGATGCGTGAAGCCCGCCCCTGCTCCGATTCTCTCCGTAAGACCCTCCCGCATGCCCGTATTTGAGCGTTGCGCGAGTGGGGCATCGAGGAGCATATTGATGTTGTGTTGTATCGGCTCGGCGGGCTTGCTGAGATGCTTCAAGCCACCTGCAATACAGCAGATGCCCCCCGGAATTGTCATGTGCAGGCATTGAATTCGCAATGTTTCGGCCACTGGCTCCCCCGCTGAGATCAGGAGATGCGTGGCACGATGGCTGCTCGCGATAAGACCGGAGGCTTTTGGTGTGGGTGATGTGAGACGCTTGGTGGACGCCTGGTGGACTCTCCGAGATCCCGAATTCGGACAAAGGCAGCGCCCCCGGTTCTCGGGCCAGCAACTTTGAACTCTCAGCGCTGTGCATTCGGTGCTTTTAGGTGCCTTTTAGGTGCTCCGGGTGCCCAAAGGGCGCGCTAGGCTGCCTAAACGTGGGCGGGACTTCCCAAACGAGCTGCGCGGCTGGGAAATGTCAAGTCATTACGCACCAATGGATTTTTAATTTTTTTTTGTGCTGGGCCTGGGTTGCTTTTATCGCACTCCGGACCTCCGGCGTGTTTTATTAATTCGCGAACCTCCACTCTTTCGCGCCTCGACTTGGACGTCGTTTCTCCTCCATCCGCTTGCTTTCTAATTGAACTCTTGAAGCTTCTTATATACACGTCTCTCCCCCCGCTGTTCCCCAGACTTGAACTTCAATCCAATTTCAAACCTCCGAGTCCCCTCCAACAGTCTAATATCAAGACAACCCCGCTATCAACTATCAACTCTCCCAACCTCTCTTCTACCAACAGCCCCCCTTCACATCAACCATGTTCGCCACGAGAGCTCTTCGACAGGCCGCTGTCCACGCGGAGCGGACTCCCCTGATTCGATTCCTTGGACCCCGAGCCACTCCTAGTAAGCACAATCGCCCTCATCATCCTACCTACTTCTCCCCATGATGAGGGACGTTATATACTAACGAGTCTTTTTTTCCCTCAGCTTCAATCGACCACACTCCTCAGCCTCACCCCGCATCTCCCTCAGGAAAGCTCCCCGAGGGTTTCACCGCATACTACGGCAACGGAGATGCCGCCGCCCGACACAACTCTTTCGGCGCCTACCGTGACCACGCCCAGCAGCACGGCCCTCTTCAGAGGACCATCGGCAGCGTTGAGGCCGGCATTGGTGGCTCCTCTGGCTACCAGCTCGGCTCCATAAACCCTCCCAAGGGTGTTGCCTTTGATGTCTCTGAGCTCCCTACCCGCTTCCACCGCCAGCCCATCGACCTGAGCGAGATCGAAGCCATCGAGTCTGGCGGCGCAGCTTTTGCTTAATGAATGACGGTGGCAGATGGTGGACGAGAAAGAAGGAGTCCCATTTACTCAATGGGATTGAGAGGAGAAAATATTACCTTGTTTAACGGCGGTTTCTACAACAAAAACGGCGTACCTCGGCACTGACATATGATCAGAAGCGAGGTGTTTTGTACGATGATATTGTATAATTGGGGAGTGCTGTTGAAAAGGGACAAGCAGAGGCCTGCTAATGGAGAAGTCGTCAAGACTGGACCGAGACGACAAAGGATGCAGGCTGCTTCACATACGGGGGGTTCAATCGGCCAGATATGGGTTACACTTGTGTGTAGCTGGCTGTTTCTTCACTTATTGATTCGAAGAGGCTTTACGACTTGACGATGAAGAATATACCTCGCCGAACGGACACGATGCTGGTCGTGCTGTGCCGCTTCGCGTCTTGCGGGTCTTCTGGGCAAGGTTTCGGCTATCTCTTATATCCCTCAACAACGCTGTTGTTGGTCGAGTTGCTGTACAGAGGTGGATTAGTGCCACAAGGCGCAAACTTTTATTTATACACAAAAACCCCCTTTGAGAAAATTTTAAAACTCGATACAAAAAAAAAATAACAAATATCCTTTCAATCAGTTACATGATCACAATATCCGAGTGCGCATGAAGAGTAGCTTGCTGAATAGCTGCCTCTCCGCAGTAGTGCGGGTAATGTGAAACATACCAGCGCTGCTTGGTGTCTAGCTTTATTTAGTATATTGATGAGAAGCTATGCTCAGCTAGCAGTATGGAGGTCTTTGTCTTTACTGCGAAGGGCGTGGAGTATATGCATGTGTATATTATATCTCGGCTGAGCAAATATGGTAATACAAAATATCTTGGAAGTCAATTAAAGAGCGTGATTGGCCTGGGGGCTTGTATGGCATGTATACAGTGAGTTATTAATTAAAGCACTGTCCGTCTATTCATTTTAAGTGAGCTCATACAGTGCGTAGTTTCAACTCTTATTATCTATTATCGCTGCCCCACTGTCCAGGGTCGCGATAATGACATCCACGTCGTCTCTTTATCGCTGGCCATGACAGGAGCTTGCAGCTCCCCGTTTCGCCAACTTCGCATCCCATGGAGGCGTCACCACTGACACGCCAGCCTCAGCCAGAGGTCTTTGTTCCCAAGATCATCGAGCTCTACTCGGTCCTGTTCAAGGTTTGCCCACAACTGCCTACTCCCTTGGTTGCAAGAACAATCCAGCTAAATCGCCCACCAAGGTATTAGCATCCGGCTCTCGCTTCTTCTCTCTCATTGGCATGCGCCCGAGCTGATCGACGACGACGTACTAGGAGGAGGACGATGGCGATAAATCGGAGGGCTTCTGGAGGGAGTTCTTCCTGTTGCGACCCGATCGACCGACGCTGAGGAAGATTCTCAACGACATCCACCCGGCCGATTTACTGCTCTTGGAGGGGCGGACGAGAGAGCTCTTTAGCCAGGCCATCGCGGCGGTTAAGAATGGCAAAGGCTCGGCCCCCTTATATGCTCTTGATGTGCGCAGTGCTAAGGAAATCCATTGAGTTGCCTGTTCTTGGCTTGGACGTTTTTTCATGGCTGACATCTTGACGCAGACCTTGAGCGTCTTTCTCGCCTGTGTATTGACCAAGAAGCACTCGCACCCGAGTTCCGACATCATCACCATACTGGCCGGTCTAGATCACGTTGATACTGTGTTTACAGATTTCGTGAGCACGCTTGATGGAATCATTCGCAATGGGACAAATTGTGTGTACACCTGTCAACATCTGCTGGATGCTGTACGAGTAAGCTGACGGATGGAATCATGCTAGTGGAGCTGAGCCACAAGGCTATTGAGGTGCTACTAGCTGTCTCAGCGGGCGCATATCAGACGACGCTTCTTACGTACATGATACAGAGGGACCTCTTCCCTTCCATTATGAAGGTAATGCTGCAGCGACGATGGACCAACAGCAGGATGCTTATTAACCATTGATTCACGTGTTAGTTTATTCAAAGCTCGGAGCAGCCTGAGCAAGGCCTAGAACCGTTTACCCTGTTGGGAATACTCGCCAACTATAACAAGTTTGAGTTCCAAAACCCATATCAACTACGGTTGAACGATTTCGTCAATGAGGCCGTCATTCAGAAGGTTGTCCGCTGCATTGGAGATGCATGCCAGGTGTTGCGAAATGATTACATTGATATTCAGGAGGACCTTCCGGAAGGCTGGACGTTGAGTAGCACTCTAAACATGTTTGGACTTGGAGCCATCACGCCCGGCCCAAAGCCTGAGAAGAAGCCCGTGTACGATGCTGCAACGGCAAAGCAGCTGTTTACGAAGTTGTAAGTGATATTCAAACCCTATGAGATGCAGCGTCGAATGGATATAGACTAATAGACTGCAGGCCTGGCCAAAATGCGGCCGTTTTGCTGGCGACGTATGATTTCTCTCATGCGAACAAGTTGTTTTGCTTTCATCTCGTAACCTTGCCCGGTGAAAAGGGAAAGGAGCGTCCAATGGCCAACTACCTGTCACTCACCTCCTATCTTCTGCAGCACTCTCACCTGTCGTCTCGAGCAACATATTATGCGCACCTCAACCTGATGGTGTTTCGTCTGCTGATCGAGGACCCAGCCATCTGCAAGAAGATTTGTAGCGACGAGTCCAAGACGTCTGTGCGACTCTGTCGACAACGGCAGCCATTCCTGCCCCTGGTCAAGGGAGAGCGTGTTCTTGCAGCATGCGTTCTCGACACCATGCTGGACGGCATCAATCACAACCTAAAACGACGGTTGGACGTCAGCCTCTATGTTCTCTGCCTAGGCATCATGCTCCGAATCATCTCCTATCTTTCGCGGTCCCGAACAAGATTGAGTTATCACTGGTCGGAATTCTTCCGGTCTTTGCTGTCACTCATCCGATTCCTCAACACGTATGCTTCAGATCTAAAAGATTTACAGCACATTGACACAGTCCTCGACCACGTCGTGAATCTGGTGGCACTGTCGCTGTCTGCCGGCGAGGCCTTTTTGCCAACTCCAGCAGCATACGACGACCTCTTTTACAAAGTGTTTGAATCAGGCGAGGTGCTTGCGTCTTTTAAGGAGAGCTACCGGCTAGGAAACCGCAACAGCAACTCCATTGACACACTGATCAACGTCAGCGCACACTACAAGCAGATGCTCACCGAGAGAGGCAACTCGGAGAAGAAGTTGCCGAGCAACCTGACGACGCATCAAGTCGCTGAGGTGATTAAGCAGGGTTACGAGACGCTCAGCATTCAGGCGAAGGAGGGACTGGATGGATGGGAGAGATACCGGGAGGCGGACGAGAAGATTTTGCTCAAGAAGCTGGCGAGGACGGCGGTGGGCGATGTGATGGGCATGGTGGAGCGGCAAAACTAACGTATTTAATATACTGGGATCATCTTTTACTTTTTTTCGGCTTCTTATTCTTCTCCTTTTCTGCTATTGTTTTTGTATTTGTGTTACTTTTTTTTAATCAAGCCAGCGTCTTCGATTCGTCTTCGATTCGTTCTTGATTCGTCTTTGAGGGGACTGTTGGTAGGCCTATAGAGTGAGTGGTGAAAGGAAAGGAAAGGCTACTCAAGACACAGCAAGTAGCCTATATGAATTTCTCATCAAGGCCGTATAACAAGGCACGGGGCCAAAGTCAAGCCTCCTACGAGTATTAACAGCATATTCCATCCGTCAACTTAGCTCCTGTCATGCGTAATATCAAAAACAACAACAGGGCGCTTTATATATTACAGACCCTCATTCACCGGCGTATTGTGGATAAGACCTTGCAAAAGTACTCCGTTACCATCAGTTTACAGATATCATGAGTCATCCTGCTTAGTCGAAAAGGTAAAAGTAAAAAAAAGGATTCTCTCTTCATCTCCATCAGCTGATACCCACATCTCGCCGCGTATACACGGCAGACGCAATGTAAGCTCAAGCGGCCCCCTTTCCCCGTAAACGTGATCATTCCATTACTCAACAGCGAATATACATAAAGACGCCGACCGCCAAACCCAAAAGAACATCACATGCACCCCTGGCAGGCAGAAGAATCCCACAGTGAATCATGAATCATCATCAGCCACCGATATCGCCTTCGGAGCAAACAACGTTATGACGGGCTTCTTCCTCCGTTTGTTAACTAGGAAATACGCAAAAGCTTCTGTAATCATAATATCTCCGTATTTTTTCTTGGGGGAGTAGACCCGCAAATTCATGTAAAGTTGTTTGTTTGGGCGCCCGCTAAGCCTCATACAGTTATTGCGCTGTAGCTCCCGATGCAGCTAGTTATCCCGGAAGAGCAACAGCGAACGTGGGTTATGTATTTTTCTTCGTCTTGGACTTCCTCTTCCGTTGGGGGATTCTCAAGAATACCCAGCTGTGATTACCATTTACGTTTCTATCATAAAACATATAAAAAGACGTTATCCCATAACATCTCATCCTTTCACAGAAAGACCTCGTATCTTTTTTTAATCTCTCTCAGCCGCCACGCCGCATCTCTCGGCTCGATTTCCAGTCCTCTCCACATCCAAAAGATCCTAGTCCACAAGTCCGCCATAGGGCGCGCGAGCCGAAACTTGTCAAAAAACTTACTCAATACTACATACATAATCACACATTTAACAAGCACAGCTCCCAGGGCGCACAAATGACAACCAAACGACATGTGAGGTCCAATATTTTTTTTCTACATGGCTCCACACCCCGTTCGATAGATATATATGGACAGTGCCCACACCGCCGCTGGTGTCGTCACTTTGAGACGAGCTGAGGGAATGGTCTTTTTGTGATTAGTCTGCTGTCTACTCTACTGCGGGTGCAGCTTTCTCTTCCTTCTTTCAAACCTCTTTCTTCTTCTTCTCTTCTCTTTCCTTCCTTTTTTTGTGTATTCCACTTTCATTTGATTCCACTTTTTATTCATTCTGCTATTTACTTTCACGGAATCGGTACGGGAGGGAAAGGGAAGCTCATGCCATGGACCGGATACTCTTACTGCACGACGCCTTTTGCGGCAACTCGACGACAACATAGCCAACTTCCCCTCGACGTGGGCACCTCGATATCGATATGACAGTCCAACGATGTCGACGTCTTATACAACGCCTTCAGCAATCATGACGCATGTTACGAACCACTGCCGAAACTTGCACCGTCCAAGCCACTGAGTAACCAACGTCCAACCAACAACTGCGTCTTCGCTCAATGCGGAAAATCACTCCGACTTATACTTTGGGCTTTACAACTCAACAAAGACGTCACATATTTCAAAGACAATGCATCATATGAACAGGTATTTATTCGTTTAATTCCCATCCCCTTTGGAGCCTTACTTCCAGCCCCCATGGTATCTTGTAGTATAATAGAAAGACGAGCTAATTGTTTACAGGAAGATTCGTGCCACGACATCAAGGGTATGGTCGCATGCGCAGCGTTACATGATCGTCATCTGGGCTCACTCAGTCGCCCACTCCAGCTATGCATCCCGCAAGTTTCGTACCGTCTAACGGAGAGGCAACTTGTATGCATTAAAAAAAAAAAGAAAAGAAAAGAAAAAGAGATCGCCCTCTAACCGCACTGTTCTTTAAAAGAAGTGGTTGAGGAGACGTCTCCAGGCGGGCAAGGCAGCGAGTGCCTCGCGATCGGCGCGGATCTGATCCCAGTCGAACTCACGGAGGCCGGTGTCGACGTCAATGTTCTTGGTTCTCAGGAGAGGCTCACGCTTCCAGACCCAAGCGAAGATCCAGAAGCCCAGGACGACGGGAGCAGCGAGGAACTGCTTGAAGAAGCCCTCCGCAGTACCCATACCCTTGACATCGGGGCCAGCAATGATGGCAGTGTAGAACTAAAGGCAGGCAGGTCAGCAAAATGTTTCCGGGGAGACAAGAGGTAAACAAGGGGTTCATTCTTACCTGGGCCATGAGGACAATGACGCAGAGGAAAAGGCCGAGCCAAGAGCCGTAGACACCACCGACAGCCTTGAAGGGAATCTCATCCAGGCTGTGTCCGTGGTACTTCCAGGCCTTGCGGAATCGGATGTGAGCAAGGCAGACGGAGCCCCAAGTGAAGAGAGCGGCCAGACCAGAGATGGCAAGGAGCCAGTCAAAGACAACGGGGCCGGTAGCGTCCAAGCTGACGTAGGCGATGAAGCCGAACAGGATGAGGGCAATGACGGAAGGCAGGGGACGGCCAGACTTGTCAATGTAGGTGAAGAGCTTGGGAGCATAGCCCTGCTGAGCGAGAGCAGTCAAGGTTCGAGATCCACCGTACACACCAGAGACACCAATGGACAGGACGGACACGAGAATGACGAGGTTCATGAAGTGGTCGAAGCCCTTGAGGCCAGCATACTTGCCGACAAGCACAAAGGGAGAGGCCTTGGAATCGGAGTAGGCGGCAGAAGAGAGCAGAGCGGGATCATCGCTGTCGATCAGGACTCCGACGAAGAAGAGACCGAGGATGTAGAAGACAGTGATACGCCAGAAGACCTGCTTGATAGCACCGGGCATGTTCTTGGTGGGGTTGTCAGACTCAGCAGCGGCGAGACCAACCAACTCAGTACCGGAGAAGGAGAAGGCAGCAGTGACGAAGACGGAGCAGAAGCCCTTGAAGCCGTTCTTGAACGCACCGGGGTTGTACCAGTAACGAGCACCCCAGTATTCGTCGTAGCGACCGCTGCTGGGGCCGCCACCGCAGACGAGGACAAGAGCAATGATCATGAAGATGACGGTTGCCGCGAGCTTGAAGCAAGATGCCCAAAACTCCTCTTCGGCGTAACCCAGAGCACCAAACAGGTTGATGATGATGATGGCGACGAGGAAGATGGTGATCCACACAGCAGTCGAGATGTTGGCATTCCAATACGAAATCGTAATACCACAGACGGTCAACTCAAGCGGAAGAACGGCAGCCCACTGAAGAACATAGTTCCAGCCCATGGCGAAACCCCAGGCAGGATCGATGAAACGAGCAGAGTATGTGTAGAAAGAACCAGAGACGGGATACATGATGGCGAGTTCACCGAGAGCATACACGACGTTGAACATCATGATACCGATGATGAGGAAATCAATGAAGAGAGAACCAGGGCCCTACAATTTTCAATCGCGTTAGCAAAACCGAACACGCTCGAGTCGACACGAAACGGAGCGGTAAAAACTTACACCTCTGCTGAGAGCACCACCCGAACCGACGAAGAAACCAGCACCAATGGAACCACCAATGGCAATCATGTGCAGATGGCGAGCCTTCATGGGACGCTCAAGTTCCACCATGCCTTTGCCATAGTGCTTCTTCCTGAAGGAGTCGGCATTGAGACCGTTGCGGGTGAACCAGTTGGGGTCGCGCTCGAGGCCCTCCTTGGGGATGACCACGGTGCTGGCCTGGTAGTCGACGACATTGTCGCCCTTCTCCGTGGGAGTGACGACGCCGGATTCCTTGGACATGATGGATGTGTCTCTCTGTGTCTTTGTCTAAGCGTGAGACAGTTAGACTTGAGGATGAAGAAGAGAAAAGAGAAGAAGAAGAGGCAGAAGGTGGAGGGACAATCGGCCTAATAAATGAAGACGGTCGACCCTTTGGAAACAGGGATACCGATTGAGAGGGCGGTGTCGACTAGGAGGGCCGGCAAGGACAATTTATGCATGGAAGCCTTCACAGGAACCAAAAGGCCCAAAAGGACGTTGCACCGGAGGCTGTCTGGGGTGGAGGGGGCGATTTTGGGGAGGCTTGCCTTGGTGTGAGGCTAATGAAGTTCGAGACTTTTAGCTTCGCAGCTCTTTTTTCGCGGGTGCCGGGGGGTGTGAGGCGAGAGAAGTGGGAATTTTGGGATCAGATGGAGATGGAGGGAAGAGGAGGGGGGGAAGCGAAGGATGCGGAAGAAAAGAGCCAAGTTCTGAACCGAGGCGGGAACGTACCTTGACTTGCAAATCAGATGCAAATGATTTGAGTCTTTTTGGTTTGGGGGGTGGGAAGCAGTGGGAGGCACAGCGCAGTGCAGCACATGCAAGCCAAGAGGCAGAGCAGAGACAAAAAGGCCCTTGAATCGGGTGGTGAGGTCCTGATCAGGCTACGGGTTGCATGGGTGGGAGAAGAGAGAGTTGAGAGGATGAGAAGAGGATGGAGGAGTTGCACGGGGACTGTTAAGGCTGGAGGTACGGGTACATGGGTTGATGCAGCGCTGTTGCTCGGATAATACAGCGCTCTCTCTCACCTGGACGCAACTCAGCTCGATCACGACAACACGACACTCGCCAAATACGACATTGAGAGCAATCCATCCCTACTGTACCTGCTACAAGCACACAACATATATCTGCATGCTGGTAACCCGTACACTCCCAAACGATCAAATTGATCCATTGAAGCAAAGAGCGCGGCCTTTGGTGACACGGCGTTGCCAGTCCCAGGTACGAGCGCTACACCATCCAGTATGGCGCATATCTCCAAAACGCTCCAAATCCCCGGCCCTCCAACGCTCTCTGCTCTACTGAACGGGGCTACTTACTTCAATTGCTTAACTCTGCTCCGGTCCCGTCCCCACACAGGCCTTGCGATAACCCATTACGCGCGTGCTGGATCCTGGTCCTGGTCCAAGGGAGGGTCCCTCCACCCCCCTTGCTTCCCCAATCCCAGACCCAGACCCAGAGCATCAATGGCTGCATTGAGCATCTGGTGGTGCAGATCTTGGCGGCCCTTTGGTTTTGGTTTTGCCCGAAACAACTGGCCACTTGTGGTGCTTTGTGCTTGTACTCGTAGTAGTACTGCCTGCAGCACTAAACCGTGGACGATGCTTGCTACAGTAGGTTGCTTGCTGCAGGCTCGCACAGAACAAGGCAGCCCCGGTGGCGTAGAGAGAGACGAGACGAGACAAGACAAGACAAAGAAAAAAAAAGCCGAAACCATCCATGCCTCCGGTGAGCGATATTGCCTGCTGCCTGTGCAATCCTTGAAGGTTGGATTCTGCGAGAGCCATGGATGTTTATCATCGTCCCCGCATTGCCTCTATCGCTGATGGCAGCCATTCGGATTATCAAATCGTTTCGCTGCCGCTATCAGTGGATGCCGCGTGATGCCTCCAGCGAACCAGACAGTGGCCCACTGCCCCTACGGGGAAGTTGGGGGTTGCTTGGGCTGCTGGCGTTTTAGTGGGCTCTGCTCGCGGATTACAGGGGACGACAGGTAGAGTGCGTGGAGATGCTAGCGCAACGGGGCAGGTGGCGCAAGCGAAATCGAAAAGCAGGCCGCCCATTGGCTGGTGCGACTGCGTACCTCGTAACATGCAAAAGGTACATTGGATACTGCACATGGACTGTTGCAGCGAGCGACGGCTGGTGATGCACCGAACGATACAGCAGCTGTTCCATTAGCATTGATGGACATGGACCTGCACGTCCTGCCTCATGGCGAGCAAGGAAGCACACGGTAGCGCTGATCACTGCTACGCCAGGTCTAGATGCTTAGATGCCTCGACCCTCGACCCGGGATCGCTGGGACTGGCGCTGCTCGCTCTTCACCAGTCGGAATACATGGACGAATCGAGGTGGCATCGGTCCTTCGCTGCATCCAAGGGATCTCGCTCCAAATCCAAAGGACCCAGCAGGGGAGGGAGCCTTGCCTTGCCTTGGTACTCGTGTCAGCGCCATTACACCGCTGGCAATCTGGGTACCTGTACTTGTCAACTCGTACTCTCTTTCGTCTTGGTGCGGGCACTTGGAAGCATGCAGTCGAGCAAGGGACTGGATTCCTGGTACCTGCCCGCCTCGCCTCGCCAAACTGTTTGGCATCCCCAGCTAAAAGTACTAGCGACGATCTACTGGGCAGGCTTCCCACGGCTTGTTCAACGATCCGTATTGCATCATCGCATCGTGTTCGTTGTACTGTGACATTTGATGGCATTGTTTTACAAAGACAGACAGACGACTTGAGAAGCTACGTACATAAACCGTTTGTAATTTCAACTGAACTGCTACATAACAGCCAGACCTGCTCAGGCTTGCCTGACTGGCCATCTCCATCCCACGATGAACCCTTACTCGTGTCAGGCCCGACAATATTGGATGTGATTCAGCTCGCTCGGCCATCTGAAGCAGTCCGTCGCACTCACAAACGCTCGCAATCTGCCCAGACATCACCAGACTCGACTCCGCAATGGTTCCATTTCCCTCTTGCTTGGCCGCCGTCTTTGATGCACTCCCTCTCGCACCTCCTTTGCACGCCACATGGCCCAAGTTTCGCCTCGATCATGCCGGCTGCTTGCCTCCGATAGCCCTCCAACGAACGACAAGACAATTTGACAATGATTGATCCACAACCCTATCAGCTCGTTGAGCGGCTGAGCCGACATGACATGGCCCAAGCTGAGCTGCCTCGCGGCATCTCCTCACGCCCAACACACCGGCCACACACCGGTTGGCATCATTCCGAAGGTCTCGTCTCACTCCGAAGTTGCTGCATTCACTCCGAAGTTACTGTCTTCCATAGCCTCGTTTTCCAACAACGCCAAGAACAGATATCCCCCGCCACTAGGCCTCCACCACCATGATAGCACGACAGCCTGTGGTTGGTGGCTGCATCCCCGCGCAGCCGGTTTATCTCTTCAAGCTTAGCACTAAAGGCACTTGCGCTTCGTCCATTGGATCTGGTGCCTCCCGGTGGCGACGTGCGTCTTCCATGAAGCATTCTAGCAAGCTTCTGCCCTGCTGACCTGCCCTTCCTGGCCCAAAGCTGTCCTCTTGGCCCGAGGCGCCGGCGGGTCGCATCTACCGCACACATCACTTCTGGTATCATCCCCGATTGTCCAATTTCACAAGCCGCGGGGGCGAACACGAGTCGTGAGCCAACAGATGGCCACTGGCTGGGAGGACAAGAAGAGCCATCATTTTAACTCGCAGTCCATCTACCCCAAACACAGCAAGCGCCGCTTTTATCTCTCTAAATGACACAGCAGAGGAAGAGGCAGCCTTTACCATCTCCAAAGCATTACACAATGCTTCATGTAAGCGGCCGAATACGCTGCTGGTCCCAGCGTTTCCAGGGGTTACTGTCATCATTGAGAGAGACTATCACTACTGCTGCTGCTACTGCTTGCAGGACTCCGTACGTCTGCAGCACTCGGCCACCTTGATACCCTGGTCATGGTTGCTGGAAATGTCACCGCGTGCAGGTTCCCTTGTGTTCCTGGCCACACCAATACCGCACAGACGGTGTAGAGCTACGAGTCCTACTCCCACGGCTCCTTGCATGATCAACACCAAGCGCCAGAGACGCGAAGCCAGCCACGACGCTACTCTCGGGGACCTCCTCAGCCTCAACAGGGCTATTGGGAACACAATGACCATCTCGCCTCCCCCGTGACAAAATGAGAACGGCCTAGCACAACCACTAATACCGCCCAGGGCTGTATGTATCCAAGTCAGGTCCCGAGAATTACAGATATGGCACCAGAGTGCAAGTAGTTCTCTTCGTAGTATCGATTGCTAGTGGCATGATGTGCTTGGGCTAGCCCACCCCGAGTCTGCGAACTGGGCTATCTGACTAGTATATCGCCAGGTAGGTCGTGATAACATCGCCATTATCTCCTAGCCCATCCCAGCTGAATTTGAATTACGCTTCGTCTGCCACTCTCTTGACAAGTGCCATCTTAGATGGGCAACGCTTGAACCTTGAATGCCTTTAGCGCACCCTGACTAGCCCGTGGCGCTATGCTTGTGCTTGATTGTGCCTCGTTCGGCTAATCTCTTCCCCTCCTGTGTGATAGCCGAGGGCAATTATGCATCCTCGACACCAGAAACCTGGCCGCCACAAGACCGTATCTCAACACTAGAATGCGACATTTTCTTTCTAGAAGCCGCTCACTCAGCTCGATGGCGCTCACAAGCGTGGCTTTTCTGGCCACCAACTCGTCGGCTCGTACTTTGTACTGTCAGCCCGGTTGCGAACCCAGCCGCACTGATTGGCTGGCATGACGATGGCCTCTACCTTCTACTCGTACGCCTGTGCCATATTTGGAGCGGATGAACTAGTTTGCCCTTGTTGCTAGCGCCGCCTTTTGTCTCCTCACCAGATATCAATCTAACTGTGCGTTTGCCCGTTTATAGAGACCAGACTCGAAACCTGGCGGTACACACGGACCACGAACAGCTCATAGACCACGACTAGCAGCAGTACGGGGTATCGCTAGCACGAAAGAAAAAGAGTCACAGCTTTGATGATAAGCACATGCCAGGTGGAGAGGAGAAGAATCTCGGCACCGCAGCAGCATCGACGCACGTGCGCTCTATCCATTTGCAATGACACGGTCCCTCCCCCATCGCCATCTGCCCACGCGTCTCGTCTCGTCTCGATTTCGTCCCTCTCAACGGCTGCATACCTAATCAGAGAGGCCCTGATGCTACACCAACACGATTCGACTACTGGAACGTTGGCGTAGATCGCATGTGCGGTGCCCCTACACTCCCTACTTAACCTACTGGCCTAGTCAGCAACCGCCCGCAGGAACAGCCCTCTTTTGGTGTCAAGGTGGCTGCAGCAGTGCCTTGTCTACCCAGCTAGCCCATCTGTCTGCCGCTCTATCCAAGGCTTCTCTTGTCACCCCGCAAACCGCCCAAATTCTCCGTACGGCAAGGCGGCGCGGAGGGCGCATCTTAAAATGGCCCGTATGTACTTGTAAACGACGAGTGAGACGGCTTCTTTGTTCTAGAATCGCTGGAAGCGCTAGATTGGCACATCTAGCACGGGGTCCCAAAGATAGAGAGCTGAGACAAGACAAGACGTTGGTGAGCTGCTTTTGATACCACCACGCTTCACTAACACGAGACGACCACGAGGTAGTAGTCCTACTACTGCTAGTATTACTTACTCGTACGGCACCGCGGAATACTACCTCGACTCTACTGCTACGATGGAGTCTCTCTGTATGACCAAATACCACCTTGGCAGTACCTATTCGCATCTCCAGCTAGCACCCAGCAATGGCCCTTGCAATCTCATGCCACCTCTCCTACACGCTATTGGGGATGTCGGGTGCCAATTGCAATGCCTGCTTCAACTTGTTGCTCCGGCCATGGTTAGCCACATATGGCTAGGTCCAGCTGCCTGGTGCTGCAGATGAGCGAATGACACTGTTCCCAGGGATCGGCGACGCCGTTTCCTCCACTAGGATGCGATTTGGTATGCATGGAATACCGATAACTAGAGCGAAAAGAGACCGAGCTGATAAGCACCTGCTGGTGTGTCCTTCAGCTAGCGGTAGTACAAGTATGGAACGATTTCACATTGGCATCTGACGCGGAGCTGCCGCGCCTTGTCTCAGCTCGATAAGGCTAGGCCAGGCCAAAAACATGTCTAAAAACAAGATGATGGCCATAATCTTTTAGCAAAACGGGAAAGGCAGAAGCCGGCCGCGATTCAACACATCGTTCCCGCGCCTGAGAATGCGATTACTACTACGAGTACATACTACCTGTCACTCCATATCTCTCCAGACATGGTTCATCGTGGTGCCTTTTTCCGTTTTGGGGGATCCGCCGCGCCGAGACCGAAGATTGGGCAAGGGCAGCAATGACACGTTGATTGTTGGTCATCTCTTTACCAAGAATAAACCGTGGCACGAGTCAGTGTCAATTAACGTTCGTCAATCTTCCCATGCTGCGGCTCCGCTTTCACGTCGAGGCTTTGGGCGCCTAAGTGTCTAAGGGTGCAAGAGTGGGAAAGCTGAAAGGACATGGCGCGTTTGGTGCTCCAGATGTGGACTTATCAAACTCCGTATGGATCGTTTTCACTGAGAATAGCTCCACCAGCATCCATCGCTTGACAGCTTGAGAGGAGAAAACCCCTCAAGAGATTCGAGACTGATCAAGCCTCTCGAGATAGCCGGCGAGTTTCGAGCTGTCAGGGCCTTGACACCCGCCTTTGATATTCCGGGGCAATCGTGCATTGCGTAATGGGCATCGGGTTGCAATGGGGGATTTTGCCAAGAGGCCGGGAGGCCCCCCCTCGAGACACGACCGTTGGCGACGACAATCTTGCCCTTCTCTGTAACCCAAATACCACGGTATAATGAAACCGTATCCACGCCGAATGGACTACTTTGATTCAAGCTTATTTTGCAACGGTTTGGACGCAATTCGACAGCGCAAGCTTACAACTACCGGGACTGGACTCTCCAACTTTTTGCTTTCGCCAAGCTGAAACTCTCTTGAACAGGTCTCGAACGCATATCTCTCGATAGCGTCCTTCCCCCTCACGAAACTAATAAGCAAGCCAGGAGAACCGGCATTGAGCATTCTCAGGTGATGCGAAAGCCATTTGTCAAGATGAGCAAGCTCGTGATGGAATCACTCTGGTTCTCTGGGCTCACCCTCCTACCCCTCCCCATGGTGGAGTTTCAATTACGTACAAAATGCGGCCTCCTTCAACGATGGCGAGATCCTGGAATCTGGTCTCTCCAGTTTTCGGCCCCATCGACTAGAATACTCCAAGATGAGAAGCAGATGAAAGGTCCGTGATGGCAAGCAGAATCCGGGGCCCCAGGTTTTCGGTGGATGAAGCTGTGGCAAGCCCATCGTGGGCCCGTGGTCTATGTGGAAACCTGCAACGAGATCATCACCACCCAGATCTGAACTTTGTTTTCTCATCCGGATTCTTGTTTTTTCTTGCTTCGGACAAGGCTTGAACTCAATTAACGAGAGGACTTGGAGTTTCTTGGGGAACGTACTCCGTACTTCTTCTGATTGCATTCTAGGCTCGGCAATTCGCGGCTGAAGCCCAACCCTACCTTGTGTGTGTGTGCTTAGCATGCATCCGTGCAGAACGCGCAATTTGCTCCCGCTGCGCCATCATCTGCGCTCTGCATGAAGGTTGTATCTTTTGATTGGATTACCGGTGAGGCTTGTTCCTTTATTCCGACCCCCAGCCATTTGATGAAGTGTTTTTTTGCGTGTTTGATTGCAGATTTCCCCTGTTTTTGTCCTGGTGCCGTGGCGTTATTGCCACTGACTCAAAGGGTCAAGCCAGTTTTCGCCGCTGACCTTGCTTGTGCTACGTTGGCTTCAAGCCACGAACTGGGGGATTAAAAAAACAAACCAGCGGCAGTTGTGGGAATGCGACGAGTAATTTCACTGATGCATGCGGTTGTCCGAGTCGTCCGGCGAATAGCAAAATGCGCTGAGTAAACGTGTAGTTGTCTCCCAACACCCGTGCCATGCAAGAACGGACGTTTTCAGCCGGGAGAGCAAACGCGCAAAGTTTAGTAAAAACGTAACCAACTGGTTCCCTTAGTAGTTTCAACGGAACTTGTAGAATCAGCGAATTGACTCTAGGAGGATTTGTTCCAAACCTTCTAGCTCCATTTTTTGACTTTTTCTTTACCCCGGAGTTCTTGGGGGAGGCAACTTTGCGCGGGTAACTGGGATGGCGCTGCGGCTTGTGAGAAGCCCGAATTGTTTGCTCTAAATTACGCCAGATTGCCTATTGAGGGAATACGTGCGTGAAGTGGCTTGAAAGCCATAAAGCGAAATTTCCAAGTTTAACGAGGGAAAATCGAATGGCGTTTTCGCTTCTCGTCGGGGCATGACTCTCTTTTTGAGATTGTGTTCCGCGCTGGGGGTGGCGAAAGGAAAGGATTCCGCGTATTCCCCATTTTTGGACCGAGATGAGTGTTTTTGGGGGGACTCTGCTTATTTGTTTGAGTTGATTTTGGAGTAGAAAGTTGCCCAGGTAATTTGCGTTGTGGTACCCGGTACAGGTGGTTGATTTGATGGGAGATTGTGTGAGAGATGCTTGATTGTTGTAGAACTGCAATTTGACGGGTACTATTTGATTGAAGTTACCCTATAAGAAGATATTGAAACGGTTTATTGAAATTAGTATCATTGAATCTATTAAACTCTGGGAGCTGTATCGAGGAATAGATGTAGCAGATGTAGTCAATCATCTAGATGTCTGTGAGCATTTTGCTGGACAAGATATTCCCTAGATCTGTAGAGCCATCACATTGAATGTTTTGGATCGAATTATCTTCATTTTCCCACATGGTCCTCTCATATCTCTCTCGAATACCACTTTCCTGCAGGATCATCGATACTTGGTAGTGTAGCCTCAGGAGGTTGGGATCTGGCATCGCAATTGCTGGGTCTGATTGTTTCATAGTGATCGTGTTCGATAAATCTCGAGCTACGGAATAAACTGCGCCGAGATCATGGATATGGTAGTTGTGTTCCTAAATTACAGTAGAGATGTAGTAATAATCCTCTGCGTAACATCAAAGATAGAGGCAGTACCGTCTTCGTAGGTTCAGCGGCAATACGATGTGCGGCAAATTCCATATGAGCCTCTGACCTCAGAGTTATAGCATTTTCGGGAGCGTTGATATTTTCGGGTCCGATTTTCCCTGCCACGAAGGGAAAGTAGCGGTAAATCGCCCTCCAAATCTGGGCCTTGGTCTCAACCTATCTACTAGTCAGCATACGAGGAGCAAATTGGGATAAGAACAGCCAACCTCCTGGGTAGAGTTCGGGTTGAGCTTTCCCAAAGAAAAGGGAACGATATGTGCACATTCGGTTGTGCAAGACCATAAATCTCCACGGTTTTGTGACGGTATACTCATGAAATGAAGTTGTTCGACCATGCCGGTGAGAACACAGCGGTGACCGTCTCTTGCCAAGCATGCTTGCTTGACAGCAGTGTGGTCGCTCCTTAACTCTAGTTGATTTTGACTTTCCTCTGCAGTCAAGCCAGGGATCACGATGGGGGACGGCGTAAGTGATTTGGGTTGTTTGCTGCCAGCTATTAGCACTGCATTTTTATATTAGTATGAGATAGGAGATAGGAATTTGGATTGTATATTACTTACTACTCTTTAATATTGAGTCGACGAGGAAATTGCGGAGCTGCCTTAATGCTATTCTTCCGTTGAACTGTTTGATCTCTTGCATCAACAGTGTTTTTGCCTCTTCGCACAAGTATTTAAGGAATGCTCGTAACACCTTAGGGGTGTCATCTTGATTCTGACAAGGCGGATTCGAATAGTCATTCAGAATCTTGTCCACGTCTGGCTGTAGGGCGCTCCATTGGGCAGAATTTATACTGGATAATGGTAAGAACTGATTGGAGGAGCTTGGGCTTGGGTATTGAGTCAATATGTGTTTGGCTAATGGATCTTCAAATTCTCTGGAAAACATAGGTAGATCTAGTAGATGTATGTAGATCCAGTGGATGGAGGCAGATCTAGTAGATTAACAAGGCTAGGTCAATAGAGATAGATATTGTGGACGGAGAAACTGGCGTTTGCAAGGATCTTGCATATCCTGTGGGTTGGATTTTTACTAAATGTATTAAAAACTTGCTGCTGAGAAATAAACTCTGGTGGTGAGTGGGACTGACCTCAGCCCTAAACTGAGGGTTACTTTTATCGTCACGGCTTGAGTAGCAATCAGATACGAGATTTGGTGAATTAAATGCAGTCCTAATCCCAGAAACATCATCCTGAGTAGCATGCTGACTGAGCATCTTCTTATTCTAAGCTAATGTCATGATAGTATCGTGAACTTCGACTCCGAATGCCAAATCATGAATGACGTAGCCTTGTCATTAATGAGATGGAGGGCTGTGTTGTGAGCCTCCAGATTCTAGTTGAGTTCGGTTTGTGGAGGAGAATATTTATATTTGATCAGAGACATCGTTGACCCTAAATAGCTCATCGGCTCTCTAAACCCAAATGACTCTCCAGACGAACGTCTCGTGTAAATAAATCAGCGCATCTTAAAAATCCCCATGACTATGAAATAAAGTTTACTTTTTATACTGGGGATTCTCGTGTGGCTATGTAGTTCATCTATCGAAAACTTATACAAGTCGACTCATGTAAAAAGCCCAACGCCACATCTTGGAACATATTCTATACTGACAACGTATTTCCAATAAAGTCAATTATAAAACAAACGTCTCATTCATCCAACTGTGCTCGTCATGGCATCACATTGTAGGTCTTGTAACCAGACCCCTTAAGTTTTATGTTATCTATATTATTAACTAAAATACTGCAAGTATTGCCCCACTAACCCCAAGTATTATATCCATAGCTCTAGGTGTAAATGTTACGGCTTGCGCTTTTGAAGCTGTCGTTGATGTTGGCAGGGACCCCGTGGTTGTGGTGGTTAACGTCGGTGCCCCGTACGGAGTAATGGTAGCTGGAAAGTCCCCATCAGCGTCCGGAATTCGTGTCCCGTTCCCTATTTCTAAGATATTATCCGGGCCTGGGTTGGGATTCAGTGGCGCCACGGCGGCGAACATGTTATCGTAATCCACAGCCAAATACATGTATTGAAGGACAGTAGCGCCAATTTGTAATTCGCTGCCTGGCCCATAAGTCAAGTCCGGCCTGTATGGCACGATGGTAAACTCGCAGGTATCGTCTTCAAAAGGGATGAATAGTTCGCTCCAAGGTACCGAAATCGTGGCGTTACCAAATACTAGGGAGACGGTTCGATTCTCGGATTGCGTTCTGGCACAATCAACGATACCCATAGAAGCATTGAAGCTCGGGATGAAAGTCGGAGTGATGTCAAGATCGGCATAAATTTGCTGTACTGTCTTATTGGGAAGGAAAGTGAAGATGTCAATCGTAGATAATACTGCTGTCGTTGAGTCGGTGAGGTCATGTCTTGTGGTTGTTGGACCAGCTGTACCGTTGCCGCCACTCTCTACAACAACTGCTGCGATTGGCATGTTCACGTTGTTATTTGGTCCTGAAAGAGGAAATGCTTGGAGCGTCCCTTTGTACATTGCTTTGTTGACTCCACCGAAAAGCAACTGTCCCTGGTTATTTGGAGTCCCATAGCTCCAAAGGCTGAATGACGGAGAGTTGATGAAGCCCTGGTCAACCATTAGGTATAAGAAGGGCGAGCCAGGCGAAATGCCCATTCTACTGTCTAAAAAATTCCCAAGATCAATTACTTTGGCCTCTAGTACCAGTATTGGAACACTCACATTCGCCTGGAGAGATATCGTTTAGCCACATGTGGACGCCATCTACTCTCTGGCTGCCGACTGTCACGACATCCGCGTTGACGGGGCCTTCCGGGTCTGATTTCGAGGGCTGTATCGACTTCATGGTTGATGATGATGCAGGGCAAAAGTAGCCCATGGTAACGCAATAGTCGTCAGTAGCGCAATTATATTGTGCTGAGGTTGCGTTTGACTGCGGAACACAATCCGTGGTGTTCGGCACGAGAAAAGCGATGAAACCCATTTGGAGATCTACTACCAGTCCTATCAGCTGTGGTGGCGTTCCGACACTCAATTTGACAATGGGTGTCAGGTCCTGCATAATAAAACGATACATGTCAGAATAGGAGACCGCCAAACCGAGTCACCATGTTAAATTCAACGTACGTAAAGCATGGTGTCTGCTTGAACGGTAGGAGATGGATTCCTTTTCTGCAGTTTCGCCTGAGAGACGGGGCGATAATCTACTGGAAGAGAAAAGACGGCCGGCATCTCTCGTTCTGTCAATTGCATTGAGAGGGCTGCGACCCCTCGAAAGGGCGACGCCAAAGTGGCCAAAGCCATCAGGAGTGAGAAGTGCATCTCGAAAAGGGTGAAACGGTGGTTCTCGGACTTGTCTTAGGGCATTTTCATCGTGGTTATTCTGGCGAAGCAGGGAGAGTGTCAGAACCTGGACATTTGCACCTCTTACGGCACCTCTCAGTTTTTGTAGAGTTCCGTAGGAGTTGGCGAGGTTACTGTCGATTGTTGGTTGTTGGTCGCATTTTACCGTCTACATGCAATTTCGGAGAACGATGCAGGGGGGCACATCCTGCCTGACGACTGCGCCACCAGAAGTGCACCGATTGAGGTATGGGTGTCAAAGGTAGACTCGCGCTGTTACATTTTTTTTTGTTAGTGTTTTTCTACAGTTTGCCGTTAGGAGAGAAATATTCATCTTGTTCGCACCCTTCTTCAACTTCAATGTGCTGGATATGTCCAACTGGTCCAGTTACTACATATGTCATAGCCTAAGAGGCCCGCGAAGGGACAGTCTCATAGCTCAACACATCGTCAGAATGACAAACAGTAAGATGATATATACATATTAATGTGGGTTTCGAAGGGGATTTATGTGGATTTAGTATGCGCGATGATGAGAACATGTTCAAATCACAGCCCTGCCTGACTCCAATAACCATGTAAACAGCGGAGTGTAAATTCGTTCGCCAATTATGGATACTAGTCCACGCTGCCTAGCGCAGGATGACCTTGGCTTGGATTCGGCGTTATCCCAACTGGTGCATGGTCACGACTCGAGCCATCCATTTAAAGTGACGCCACAACCAGGGCTATTTCAAAGTTGGATTTGTATTCAAATAGGCTTAAAATGGCGTGTCTTCTAGATCTCCCAAACGAATTATTCTTCGAGATAATCAAGGTCCTCGATATTGGCGACAAAATCAACCTAAGCTCAACATGCAAATTTTACAGAGCCCAACTTTTGCCAGAAATTTTTAAAGCAATACGATTAAATAATGATGAGGCATCGGCAACATCTGCACGGACTGTCGTTGAGACTTACGGCCAGTACACAAAAACAATCGAATTTATATGCCAATGCGGACGAGATGATAGGGCAACGGCACCGTCTTTGCTACCGGCAGCTTGCGGGGTCTTGAAAGGTCACTTCACGCCAAACCTACAAACTGTCAAAGTGAAGTTTGACTTTGACCTCGATAATGAAGACAATGAGGTCTATCAGGACTTCGACTTTCATGAAGATGCGAACTATACGCGCGAGAGGGAACTGCGAGAGAAATGGCGGGCGCTTATGAACGAGACTTGGGAGGCTCTTGTCGCCAATACTCTAATCACTGAGCTTATCCTTGATTGCTTTCCACCAAAGTGGACATCTACATATCGTACTGATGCGTTTCGCCAGTTTCTTAATCAGCTTGAATCTGCAACATTCAACATCTTTGGCTTCGAAGATTACTCAGGAATCCGGACTAATACAATGACAGACTATCGTAAATTTCTCCGCAACTTGGATGCTTTATTTTTCCGCCATATGAGGGGACTTAAATATCTGCATATTCAGGCTTCGGATCCTCTTGGTTCCGCCGAACACGGCGGCAATACTTTTATCCCGCTTGCTTTAAAGCCAGGCGACCTCCCTCTTTTACAATCTCTCACGTTAGAAAACTGCTTCGTCTGCCCAGAGTTGATTTCGTTTATACAAAGTCATGCCCAGGTCATCAAATTTCTCGACATAGATGAGTGCTTCTGCTGGTCAGAAGTGCCTTGGGCTCAGTTCTTTGATGAGATATATGAAGCGAAGCCACGGCTTACTGAGTTACTTGCTGGGGGCAATAAGGCGCCATTTCCGTTCGATGAAATGCCTTATTGGGAAGAAGACGACACTGTTCTACTTATGCACCAGAAGTTAGAGGCAGACTCAACACTAAAGATCTTTAGGCAGATGCACCTGGATCCTGATAACGGTATACTCTCTGTGGATCATGACGAAACTGTGGAGCGATTCAACCGTGGTGATGATCAGAGGGCATACAATCGTCTGATGGCACTGGTCAATGAGAATAGGCAAAGTCTGTCCTAATATTGTCTGAATAACTATTTTATTATTCATTCATTTTTTAACATTTAAAACGGATTACTCTTTTTGAGCATTTTTTCTTATACTTATGCGGCCCTCTTGGACTGGGTTTTTGCAACACCGTCTCAGACAGCTGCCCGTTGGTCCCGTGCACTTTTAGATACCAACTGTGTTAGCCAACGGGTAGATTTACTCGTCCAGCCTAACAATAACATTCTCTCACTCTGCAACATATTCCCCTTTGTTGCTCTTGACCTCAATTGCCGCAACCGTCAACCACAATGCTCATGAGCGGGGCTTCGATCGTGAAGCAGGGCATAGTGCGCAACCTACGATCCGCTACGCAACAGCTACAACCATGTGGAGTCGACCTCTCTTTACGCCGCGTCTTGGCCTGGACTTCACCTGCCACAATCGACTTCGATAATTCACATCGACAGGCCGCCAATACCTCGGAGCTGCGTTTTGACAAAGATGCCGAGACTATCAAACTACGCCAGGGGGTATATCTTGTCGAATTCAACGAGACTGTCTCTGTCCCATTGGATTATATGGGCCAGGTGTTTGTTCGGTCGTCACTGTGGCGGTCCGGCGCTACACTTACGGCGGGTGTTGTGGATGCCGGTTACGAGGGCGCTCTTGGTGCATTGCTCGATATAAAGAATCCAGCTGGCATCGTTCTTCACAAAGATGCCAAGCTAGGGAAGATAGTGATGCATCAGTTGGAAGAGAAGGTTGCAGGTTATTGTGGTATTTATCAATTTTCGGGGAACAGCCTGGGACGCGATGGACCTCGAAAAAGATGACCATACACTACCTACATGTACCTACAGGTAGTTTCTACCAGGGAGTTCAGAATAAAATAAGAAGAAGATGGCTACTTTCGATAGCTCCTTGCTACAGATGAGAGATGGTGCCCCAAAACATCCTGCACGACTTCATAAAGGTTAGACCTCCCTAGTAGAACACTCGGCATCCTCTCATTTGATAGCTTCTTCTTAGCTGTGCGAGCCGTTACTAATATACCTGGCCGAGCTGGCGAGCATGAAAATTTATTAGCAATATGCTGCAGCTCGGCCATGCAGATGGCTTCAGCGTGCCTCTCAACTTCAACATCGTTTACAGCTAGGGACGACACACCCGGCCCATCGAGCGGCGCAGCCTCGTGCAGCTGCTATGCCCTAAGGATATCGCCCGGTAGTTAACTCTGAAAGAGGAGATTATTCTGAATGTAACCTCGAAACTAGCGCCCAGCTGGCTTCCTGGTCTTATCCTCGCCAAGGTGCCCTCTCTTTAGATGCTGAGATAGGATGGCTTATAGAGCGGAAGTGGCAGTGTGAGCACGCGCGTCAGAAACGTGCATCAGATCGGAAGTTAGATCGGAATTTGGATCGGAATGGGATCGGAATGTTTCCTAAGCATCCTTTTTCATCGCCTTACATTGCCGGTTAGGCTAATCCCCTGATACTAATGGTAAGTGTGTATAAATTAGTATATATAGACATAGTAGGTTCATATCTAATATACGTTTTTCTTAAATATCTCTAAAAGAGAATTATCTATTTTATTGCTTTTTGCTGCCATTTCTACGCCTGCTATAATTGAAAAATCGACAAGACTCATTTTATAGGTAAATTCATACCGCAGCAATATGTTGAGAGCGCGGAACTAAGAATGATTTGCAGCTTCAGTATGTCTACATCCACCGAGCTCTTCGAACAGACACGAAACACCGGTCAATTTGTAAAAAGAGCCTATATTATCAGAAGTGAATTCGTCAACCCTAGCCTTTTCGACGACGTCATCAAGGAACACCGAGACTACTTGGAAGAACTGGCCGCAAAAGGCAAGCTTTTGGCTGCTGGACCCTTTGTACCTGGCGGGTTGGAGAGTAAATATAGTGGAGTGGGCATGATTGTCGTGTATGCCGATTCTGAAGACGATGCTAGGTTCATAGCAGAGGAAGACCCGATGCATCGAAAAGGCGTGCGCAAGTTCACAATTGATTTCTGGCTTATTAAACATGTTGCTCAGTCTCATCAGGAAATCCTACAGCATTGAGGAAGTATGCTTAGTCGGTCATACGCTGCGCCCATGGCCACGAGCAGAGTCGGACGTCTTAACGTCGTCGGTAGTCTGACCGAGAATGGGGGGTCATTTTACTTCTAGCATATATAGTGGGGATACAAATATGAGAAAATCAAGGCTCATAGTCTTCACAAAGCCAACAAAGCTACCGCTCCCGATGGAGATGACGGAGTTCGCACCCTGTGCTTTCGCATATTCAAGAGCTTCATCGGTAATATACGTAGAGTGTGCAAGCCCGGACGCGGCATACAACTTTGGACAAGCAGCGGGTACTAAATGCCATGTTCCTGCAAGATGCTTTAATGGAACTGTATCCTGTGCTATCACACCATTGGGGAGGTCATATTCATACTTGACTAGTACACATAATTTGTGGTGCGTATTATCGACTGCGTGCTCATGAACGCAGTGCGACCATCGAATTGTATGTTTTAGAGCGAAAGGATCAAGATTCTCTTAAAGGATGCGCTCGATGTGGCCTTGGTGAATGGTGACCTCGAACGGGAAGCGGTTCATAATGCTCTTTTTGGAACGGTACCAAGCTCACTAGGTAGCTTCGTCCCCGATGTTGACGTACCACTCGTTCTTTCATAAGTAGCTTTTACCCCGGAAGTGCCAACCTTGCATCCCATTCGCGTCTCCTGCTTCCGGCTACAAATTCCGGGATTTCCGGCTTCGGCCCGGACCTTTAATATCTGTGGTCGAAAGATGGATCACAGCCAGGGGCGTCGCCACCCGATCTCCTAGCACCCTGGTCATAGGTGAATGATACCTTAGGTAGCTTCCTGGATGCGGGGAAGTTCCAGTGCCTGTATTTCTTAATAATGCTTACAACTTATTATTCATTTCCACGGTTCCAAAATGTAGGCAGAGGCTCTTGGCATTTCAAAAGTTCCATCTTCCGGTCCCTGCCTTTGGCCTGAATGTTTCAAGCAATTGAAAGAATGTCATCCACATCTACTATTTGTCTCATAAGCACATACAACTAGCCCGCGTTATCAGGCATGGAAGAATCAACACAGCGTCCGTCGCAGCCGTTGCAAAGCCGCCGTAACCTACCACGCGTATCTCATGCGTGCCCAGCGATGTCGTGCTAAAAAGGCAAAATGTGATCAGCAACAGCCGTGCGCCAATTGCGTTAAGCACTTCCATCAGTGCACGTATGGACTTCGAAGACGGACTGACCGGAACAGGGACAGCAGCCTCCTGAGTCCAGGCCATAGGAATACAGAAAATGGGTCATATCCTTCCCCATCCTTACTATTAACCCGAGTTGATGAAAGTGACTACCGGAGGCGGGGTGAGACTGGAGAACACACTCACGGCTCAGACCCCACAGGTATGTTCGGCCATGCTCCCGTTTCCCGAGCAATAGGAACGAAGGTTACTAACATCTAGTCCAAGGCTTTGCGCCACAGTCTCTACCTGTCACCAACACGGATGTAGTAGGCGATTTCAACCAGCACACGCATGGCATTGAATTCTATAGCACCTCATCCAACTTTGTGCTCCTCAACCAGTTCTTTGCATATGCCCAGCGAAACCTCCCTCCCGTACATGCAAACTCTATACAGCGCAAAGAATCGTTAAATCTATCCCCTACTAATGGTGGGACTAGCCAACCAGCGTCCTTTCGGGACCAAAACAGCCCAGTGGCATCTGCTGGGATTGTTCTAACGCCTAGTCTAACAGATCGGTCTCCCGTTTCCATTGTCAACGTCCACTCCAACGAAGAAGCATTAGAGCCACCGTTGAGACCAAAATAACACTTCTATGCAACGGAGAACGAACAGAATGTGTCTAGGAGCCCCTCTCTTTCTACGAGTCGGACAGGAGATGGCAATCATTTAGAAGGAATGCAGAATCTTGTTCACACGTTAGCTCCTCAACCCACTCCAAATGGAGAGCAATCGATTCATCCTTGTTCTTCTGAACATCTTGCCGCAAAAGAACGGACCTCACCTGAAATTCCACTTCAATTGGGTAAGAAGAGGCTAGAGCGAGAGTACGTCCGTATGTTCATGAGTAACTTACATCATATCCACCCCGTGCTCGATCCCATTGCGTTTACAGCACGATGCCAGGACGTAATATGGGTTTTATATACACCACCGGAAAGGACCAAGGATCTTCGGCATTTCTTTGCCCTGTGCAATATTGTGGTAGCGGTTGGGGCACTTATTGCGGACCCCAGTATAACTCAGAACTTCGAGGAAGAAATTAGCCTGTGCATGAAACAACCAACTCAACATCCAAACACCAACGTCCTTCCACTAGGCGGGCACTTTCGAAAGAATATTCCCGAAAGTCCAGAGCTTTACTCGGAGATGTTTTCGAGGCTTGTTCGTTAGAAAGTGCCCAAACGCTTCTCCTCATAGTGAGCTACCTTGTAATCATTTATTTGCATAACACGTTATGCTAATCTCAAAATGGTATGAAGGCATCCGAACGGGATATTACTTTTGACCGCTGCCTGACGCATCATTGTCATCTCGGACGAGTAGATAGAAAGTGGTGATTGGCTGTTTTCCTCTATGGCTGCAAGAGTGCCTTAGTGGTGCAACGCTGACAGGGGTGGCAAGCCACAATTTAATTAGGAATGCATCCTTCTCAAACCGTTTCGCAACACACCTTTTTACCTTATACTGTCATTGCAAACGACGGGAAGAAGATAAAAAGAAACCGAAAAAAAATTAAAAAACATACAACAGCCGGTGTTCGCTGATGGTCACCCACTCAACTACTAATCTGCCGGTTAGAGGCTTATCTATGGGGGAGCAGACGGGACCCCGAGTTCTCCTCTACCTATGGTCGTATGTACCAGTAAATCAGTAGCGCAAGCTTATAAGCATGATGCATTGTCTTGAGTAGACATCAACAACCATGTAGACGACGAATGTCAATTGCATGTATCAGTATCATCTCCCCTGCACTACTTGCCTATCTCTAAATATATAAATAGTACATGTAGCGTTCAGCTTTGTAGAAGACGTCCTTTTCTTCTCAAGAGATCAGTAGTCGTGATTGTAATATTACTACTTGGAGAAGACCTTTTTGAAGATCTCAAACGTTGCCTGATCCCTCACAGGATCGTCAATTATACGCATTGTCGAATAAGACCAGTACGGCACAAGGCATACCAGCCATACTAGCACCCAAAGATATCCTAAGGCTCGCTCGATGCGTCGAGGGAGCTGTATGGGGCTGAAACTATACAGCTTGTAGACTGCATCTTCCAACATGATGCCAAGTGCCTGACTGCTGAAGAAGATCAATTGTCCAGTTTCGGATCTCTCAGCCTGGTGGTGTAGCAATGCGGATAAAATGAATGCTAAAACGAGCCTCGAGTAACGGGAGACCAGGCTACCACGGGGGAGAACCGAGTCAATAATCCAGTCAGCCGGTCCACTGAGCGCCTTGCGCAGACCTTGGTGATAATAATTGCTGGGTAAACTCGATCAGCGGCCACTAATACGACTGGAAGGAGCTAAGACGTACCTCCAGAATCTTCTCACGGAATAAGCCTGACTCGGCCAGCCCTGCCAGATATGAGGCCAGTTCTGTGGCTGGTCACCACAGAGGACGGCAACAGTTGCTAGAAGGCTGTGAACTCCGATTACGCCAAGAGCTGCGTTCATAAGGAAGACGATGGTAGTTATCACCCGAAACCCGACGTCTTCTGAGGTTGAAGCAAGCAGATACGAGATAGTTTGCTTCTCTCTCGCAATCATATTTGGGTCTGGCGGGGGACCCGCGGCACAGAGATCTATGACGAGATAGCAGACGGCTAGAACGCTCAGTCTCTTGAAAAGGAAACGCGCGCGCCCGGTTATGGAGGCATCTTCCGTCGAAGCTGGGACCTTAATCTGCCACTTGGTTCCGACGCGCCGCCAGTTGAATGGTAATGTAGCTGCCCGAAATGCCTGGAAGATTGAGTTTCCAGGGTTGGCCAACTGAAGGCCGGGGTCTTGAGGGCTGACGTTTGACACAATCAGGATCTCAAAGGCGTTCAAGAACGTAGTCCAGGTTGCGCCCAAGGCGAGAGATATAAAGGCGCGATTTGGGAAGTATTCTAGGAGGCTGAGCTGGAAGTTGTAGGTCACGGCCGCGAGCAGAGCGATAGCTGCGGCGCGGTAGAGGGAACGCGGCGGTAGATAGAAAAGGGAGGCTTCAAAGATGGCAACCGCAAAGAGCAGAAGATGTAGGGGCCGTGGGTAAGTGTATTTGTCCATTTTTAACGGTCACAAAGTGCGCCTTGGGAGATTTTGCGTAGCGAAAGTACAGGTTCACTTTCATTCTGGTCGTGGATTGAATCACTGAAGTCGGAGTCGATTGATGAAAACTTCAGCCCCTGACATAGTCCTTAGTGCTTACACTACGGGGATGCGGGATCGTGCAACTCCAGATTTAGTCTTGAAGGTCAAAAATTGAACGACACCCAACTCAACAAGAAAGCTTGACGAAACCTTCAATTCTCTACTACCGATGGTCGCATGTGCTCGACTTAGTGGCTAAAGTCTTGTATATTCGGAGATGCGCTTGAGCGTGGACACTGCTTTTTTTTGCATATTGACCGCGCCACTCTCTCACATAGTGACAAACCATCAACCTTTATCAAGTGCGCAAAGCAATTTCATTTTGATCACAGGTCATTAAGCCATGCGAGACTGGCTGTGTAACATTGTTGGATACAGATACATGTATGCAATTATGCATGTATACATGTATCTTGATACAGCTGCTCACGCACATTCTAAACGTCAATTCCGCTACAGAATCTTGTTGGCTACGATGTACAAATAGTTAGAAAATCACTATGTCTATATAATTTAAATTTGTTTAGTAAAGGTAACCAAGTTGTGGTCATATGTTGTGAATCTCCATCTTTGATGGGTGCCTTACTACAATGGCTCGGGCAGGCAATAAGTCGAGAACACCACGGAGCTCTACGTCATTGATATAAAGGATTAATGCGTCACACAAAGCTGAAAAAGAATACGTAGCAGAGGCATCCAGGCCTGTTCTAGAACGGTCGTGGCAAATACATCCATGGATGGTAAGATGGCGGCCATCCTGTCGGGCGGCTATACATACCTCCCGGACATTTAGCTAATTTTCAGACAACACCCAAACACAACAGCCGCGCAAAGCAACTCACCAGCATTGCTTACATATCAAGATATTTAGTAGATAATGAATAGTGAAGTAAATAAAAAAAAAACAAGTTCAATAAGTAATACTTAGTAGCTTTATGTCGATGAGCATCTAGTCTATGATTAATATAATACCTGCTCTACAGTTACTGGAATCCCATTGCCAACATTGAACACATATGACTGCATGCTGCTTCAACATTGAAGCTGAAGAAACAAAACCAGGTTGTCTTGCAGAATTGGGGGCTTGTTTTTTTTTTTCTCCAATGAAACGTCTTGTTTCTGGCACGTTTTCGAATAATCCTGGTATTTCAACTCAGCAGTCAACTCATCAGGCTCCCGGGGTCTGTTATCAAAAGCCTGCTTGATGCCCCGTTTAGCGTGAGGTTTACGGTAAGGCGACAGTAAGCATGTACTTATTGGTGAAGTCCTAATGCCCACCATTGGGCAGCACTCACTTGCAACCAATAAGTATCTCCAACCTGCCTTACAAAATGGCTGCATCAGGCTGCGGGTAGGGATATGCCACTACCCTACCCAAGCAAGTTGATGTTCAGGAACCTGAAACCACTGATCAACTGATAAATATCTGAGTCTAGATGTCTCTGGATGATGATTCTAGCTTCATGATTGGCCCATCATACGATGCCGGAATGGTAGATGGATGCCGCCCTTGGTAATGATGTGAACAATGCAAGCTGAAAACTGAAGCTGAAAGCTGAACGTGATAAGAGCATTGCTTAGAAAATGTGATCAAAATCGACACCTTAATGGACAATTCTCTGTGTAAAGCGGTCCGATTTTCATCTGGCCCGTGCATGAGAGGCTGAGAGTAACATCAACTGGCTCATGTTCCTTCCTCTATGCTATTACCGAACCAATTATGTTGAGGTGAGTTTTCGCACGAAAGTGATACATTAGATAGATACTGTTGAGTGATAGAGGCTATGGCGGCTTTTGTTAGCTGTAAAAGGGGAACATGGTTGAATAGGCCCAAAGATAGAAGACTTTGATGTCAAGGGACAAAACTATTAAAGCCAGCGCCTGGCCGCGAAGAAACGAACTTCTGATACATATCTTTCCATAGTTGACATGAATTTTACTCTTTCACAATCCAGCATCATGACACAGCCAGTGGCCACCAAGGAAATGATCAGCGATGAGAAGACGAGCAGCAGTAGCAGGTCGACAGAGGTTATCGATGCAACCAACGTTGATGAGGCTCAAGATATTGTCTTGAATACCGTTAATGCCGAATATACAGAAGCTGATTATAAGCGCGTTGTCCGAAAGATTGACCGTATTCTGCTGCCATTCATGTGGCTTTGTGCCGGCATTCAACAGGCCGACAAGGCATCTATCTCCTCGCAGGCAACCTTTGGCCTCCCACAGGACACTCACCTCGTTGGTCAACAATTTTCGTGTAAGCATTTCCCACAACAGGTTCTACCGTGGGATAGCATATGATGCCTCGGAGTATACAGAAGCTGACAATTGAGCTTGCAGGGCTGACCACCGCGTTCTACATTTCCTATCTCATCGGCGAAGCTCCCTCAAACTATCTCATGCAACGCTTTGGTGTAAACAAGCCATTGTTCATCTCTTTGTTCCTATGGGGTGTTGTCGTTCTTTGCATTGCCTTTGCCCAGAACTTTACCCAGCTTGTGGCATTACGTTCCCTGCAGGGTTTACTTGAGTGCTCTATGGCTCCTGCTTTAGTCCTCCTCACGGCGTCTTTCTACGTCAGTCGGGAGCATCCCATGAAATCCGTTATCTGGAGCACTTCAAATAGCGGTTTGGATATCATAACGCAACTCGTCATGTACGGCATTGGCAGTACTGCTCAGAAACACACAAGCAGCTTTGGTCCATGGCGATGGATTAGTGTTTTCCTAGGGTCATGGACAATAGTCATGTCTTTCTTTTCGCTGCTGTTTCTAGGAACGCTCAGTGAAGTCCGATGGCTATCGAAGGAGGAGAAGCGCATTGCAGCAGCTAGAGTCGCCAGCAGCCAGATTGGGTCTGACAGAGGTCAGAAGTATGAATGGCACTGGGACCAGGTCGTGGATGCGTTCCGGGATCCGCAAACCTACTTCTTCTTCTTTGCATATATTGCCAATTCTCTTCCTAATAGCGGCACAGCAGCATTTGGCAACCTTGTCTTTGTCTCATTTGGCTTTACCAACTTGGAGACTATAGTCAAGTGCATCATCCCACTCGACCTCGTGACCATAGCCTGGTTGCTGGTCGTTGGAATCTTGACATTAAAGTGGCCCCATACCAGATGTAAGAATGCAGCATCTTGGTTAACTCTTATTGTTTGTGCTAACTGTAAGCGCTTTAGTTCTTCTCATGATCATCTCAACTATTCCGGGCTTTGTTGGTCTGTTAGCTCTGGGCTTATTACCAACGGAAGGTAAACGTATGCTCTGGATTCGATGGGGTCTTTACCTTATGACCGCTACTACTCGCCTAACTGGATTGATGATGTGGACACTGTTCCCGTCTAATGTAGCTGGGCGAACGAAAAAGTCTGTTATCGGCACTGTCATGTTTATTGCGTACTGTGTGGGAGGTGCTGTTGGTCCCCAGACTTTCCGAGCTGAGTGGGCGCCCAGATATATTCCTGCAATCATTTTATGCGGAATTATGTATGGAGTGGTTATTGCTCTATTCATCGCATGGCGATTTTACTGTGAGTTTCCTGGATGGGATGTACCCTTACCACCATATTTTCAGGCTGACAAGGCAATAAGACATCATGGAAAACAAGCGAAGGGCTAAGACTATTAAAGAGATGGGAATGACGCCGGAACAATCAGCACATCAAGGGAAAATCAATGGCGAGTCTGATATGACGGATCGGCAAAATATTCATTTCAAATATAGTATGTAAGACACATATCACGTTCCGAATTCGGATGTTGGGAAATGTTGGAGATGGTTTGAGATACAGGAAAGAGTAAATAGCGATAGAGTTACGTGCACTTGAACAATCGCGATGAACAACTTGGCGGGACGCTGAATGTTCCACTACGAATAGTTGTATGTGCTGAATCGTGGTGCGGACCAGTAAATAAGTGCTGCTGTGTTACTCAAGTGGGCTGCTAATCTAGAGGGTTTTGATAGGTTTTAATTTATTTTAGATGAATCTTCATTTATCGGTCGTATATCT
Organism: Trichoderma breve; assembly: GCF_028502605.1. Taxonomy (NCBI): domain Eukaryota; kingdom Fungi; phylum Ascomycota; class Sordariomycetes; order Hypocreales; family Hypocreaceae; genus Trichoderma; species Trichoderma breve. Next base: position 3,172,921 of record NC_079232.1, read on the forward strand.
TGCATGGGGCTGCGCTGCAGTCATTGATGTAAGGGATCGCGACGCAAGGGGGCCACCCAAACTACTGGCCTGGATTGTTGATACGTCCGAATGAAACAATGGTGCTGCGAAGAACTGGTGAAAGGAGTCTCACACAAGAGAATTATCAGGCTATTAGAAGACTGTAATGAACGGCATTTAGAATAGGACAATTGTCTTCCACACATATACTGTAAAACTCAATGGTGCTGTGATTTTTCTCATATATGATAACGCACTGCATCCGCTGAACAGAGGGCATCGCATTAACAAGAAAGGAATTTTTTTTTTTCCAATTGAAGACAATCTGCCAGAAGCTACCTGTAATTCCTGAACTGTGCGTTGCTTACTGCATACTCAATCTTATGGTGAACCAGTATAGATATAAGTTCGGTGTAAGTGCAATTTCAGGAAGGAAAAAAATGGTTCACCCAATTTAAAAGAGTACGATTAATCTATTTACTAAATTTGGTTAAGCTTTCCTTTAGTTTTTATTACACGTTTAATAAATATTAAGAGCGTATTCCGTACACCTAGCCATCTCTGTAACCATACTGAAGGTAAGGCTTTCGTCAGCACAGGGTTATATCCTTGAGTTCTAGGATATTCACCGTTATGATTGCTTGTATCTTCATGTAAACCGCCTTTTTTTACATTTGCTTCATGCAGACCACAGCTCATTTCAGCCAAACATTCACACATGTGCTCTAATGGAGGTGATTTATTGGATGTGTTCATCTGTTCTGGTAAAATCTTACTTGCAGTATCCTTCGCAGCATCGATTCCCAATGGGGCCCAAAGCTGTCTTACACGTCTACTGGCTGACTTTATATACTCTGGGAATTGAAAGATGGAAACCAAATGAAAGATGAAAAACTCGATCCAATACGTCTAATATTGAATTTTCTTGGTCTTAATATCATGAGCCATGAGCCAGCCAACATCTCACCCGCGTTCTCTCAATCATAATAACTTTGGAAACAATGCCACCATCAACCAGGGTGACATCCATTACAATGTGACCCCTGGTCCTCCATTACCCGGGGTCGATAAGCCGACTTATGTTATTCCATATCCCCCCAACGAAGATGTGATCTGCCGCACAGACTTGGAAAAACGACTAAATCAACTTCTTCCACGGGGATCAAAGTTCCACAGTGCTGCGCTTTGGGGATTAGGAGGATCGGGGTAAGTTCTCTTTGAAGTAAAATACGTGAATATTGCTAACTAATTAATTAACCTAGAAAAACTCAGATCGCTTTGGACTATGCGTACCGACGATGCGAAGACAAAACATGCAGCGTATTCTGGGTGCACGCAGATAGCAAGGCGACTTTTATACACGATTATAAGACAATTGCAAACAAACTTTGCATTGAACAAACCGCCGCTGCCGACGGGAATGATCTACTTAGATCTGTACGTAACGGTATCGAGGCATGCCCTTCATGGGTACTTATCCTTGATAATGTGGATAATCTTGAATTGTTTGGCGTTGGATCATCCACAGATGAAGCTACGAACAGTCTATACAAGTATATCCCAAACGGGACTACAGGGACAGTACTGTGGACAAGTCGCGACGCCCGTATTGCGGGCACTCTGGTCGGCGCACAAAGAGGTGTTGAGGTTCCATCTATGGAACGTGACGAAGCCATCGAGCTTCTTAACAAAATGAGAAGTGAGGAAGCTCGCGTTGAAGAATTTGATGATGATATCGAAACCCTTCTTGAAGAACTACAGAGGTTTCCGCTAGCTATCTCTCAAGCTGGTGCATATATGCGGCGAATGCGGATGACTGCCGCTGGGTACCTGTCTTTGCTTCGAGAGAGCAAACGCCGATGGAATACCCTTAAGACTACTGAATTCGATCGACATCGAAGGCCCGAAATGCCCAATAGTGTACTTGACACGTGGACTGTCTCAATGGAGCGAATCCAAAGTGAGAACAGAACGGCATACCAAGTTCTTCATATCATCGCTTATCTAGACAACCAAAATTTACCGCACGAGTTAATTATAAAGATCAGCAAGTGTAGCAACGAGGACCCGACTAAGGAACTTGAAGAGCTGGAGGTGACGTCTGCAATCATGCGGTTGCAAGAATTCTCGTTCCTCAGGACGCGCCATATTGAGGATGGCGTACCAAGCTATGTGATGCATAAGCTTGTGCAAGAAGCAGCAAGATACAGGCTAGCTATGCAAGGCCTTGAAGGTGTACCTGGACAAGGAAGTTTGGTGCAAACAGACGCAAGCGATGAGGTATATTACACAGGAATCGCCTTGCAGGCATTGTCAGAGCTCTTCCCTACTTCAAAGCCAGAGTCTTGGGGGCAGTGCGAGAGGTATTTGGCTCATGCTGTAGGAATGGGCGACTGGGCAGAAATCAGTAATAGGGAAGCTGATACGTCTGAACTTTTAAGCAGAGCATCTGGGTACTTATATGACCGAGGACGATGGAGAGAGAAAGAGGCCGTGGACCAGAGAACGCTAGAGCTAAGACGAAAAGTCCTCGGGGAGCGACATCCACATACGCTTGAAAGTATAGCTTCACTTGCGGCAGCATACCATTACCAGGGACAGCATGAGAAAGCTAAAGCTCGGTACAAAGAAGCCATGGACCTTCGGCAACAGACACTTGGAGAGAAGCATCCAGATACCCTTCGAGCTATGACTTTACTTGGTCAAGTATATCAGAGCCATGGTCAGTATAAAGAAGCCGAAGCTCTTTATAAAAAGGCTCTACCACTTCAGCGGGAAGTACTTGGAGAGAAACATACGCACACGCTTGAGAGTTTGGCTTCAATCTCAGCCGTCTATCACTACCAGGGTGATTATGCCAAAGCCAAACCACTCAAGATGGAAGCTTTAGCTATCCAACGAGAGGTACTCGGTGAGAAGCATCCATCCGTTCTTTGGAATATAGGATCACTTGCAGCAACATGTCAAAGCTTGGGCCAGTATAAAGAAGCCAAAGCTCTATATCAGGAAACTCTGGACCTCCGTCGGGAGACGCTTGGCGAGAACCACCCAGACACGCTTCGGAGCATAACCCAACTCGGGGCAATATATCACGATCTGCGCAAATACAAACTGGCCGAAGCTCTTGCAAAGGAAGCTTTAGATCTTGAGCAGAAGATGCTGGGAGAGGAACACCCCTATACGCTTCAATCTAAGCATAACCTAGCCGTTGCGTTGCGCAGTCGCGGTAATTCGGATAAAGCTCTTTCTTTTATGCAAGAGTGCGTGCAGGGGAGATGTGCTGTCCTGGGCCCAGATCATCCATTTACACAGGACTCTAGAAAAGTCTTGGAAAAGTGGGAATCGCCCAGTGGATGTTTACAGGGAATTAGAAGGTTGTTGCGAATATTCAAGAAGAAGCTACTGAGGAAATAAGCGATAATATATACAAGCTAGAACGATATACGTGTTAATACCTAGCAGTTAATTATAACTAATGAGACATTACAGGTCTCTATAACTAAATTAAAGCTATGCTCGTATTAGACTGGGTTAGATGATGGTGCAGCTTCGGTGTCTGTCTTTGGCGCGATGATGGCATCCTTTTTGTCTTCTACACCAAAATTGTTGTTGAGTTCCTTCCGTAGTTCAATCTCCTTCGCTATAAAGCTAACCAGGAATCCCAATGCAGCAAATGCAATTCCAACAAGCCAAACCGTCCGCATCGCTCCGGTAAAGACCTTCACCACCTCTGCACGAAGTGCCGGGTCTTGAATGCTGGATAGAAAGGCACCTGTAGCATGCTGATACGCACTGTCTCCCGACAGATTACTAGCGATATCCGCGTCGGTAATGCTGCTCGAGAGACGCCTGCACTCGTTGTTAAAAATGGCACTCGGGATAGTGACACCCCAGATGCAGCCGAAGTACCGAGCAAAGCTCCAAATGCCAGTAGCCGTGGCGACATAGCTTTCATCCAGAGGCGCTTGAACAGCGGGCAGAAGCACGCCGCCAAGCATGCCACTGCCGGCGGCGTTCAGAAGCTGTATGCATACCCAAGCGGCGTCGCTTGAGTTGGCATCAAGGATGCTAAACAGCCCAAAGGAGACAGTGGTCACAGCGAATCCGACCAAGTGGAGAGGCTTATAGCGGCCAAACTTGGAGAGTAGGACGCCTCCCGCAACTGCAAAGACAAGCCCGCCAGCAACATTGGGCAATGTGTTCACTCCGGAGCGCAGAGGTGACAGGCCTTTAATGGCTTGGAAGTATATCGGCAGAAAGTAGTATACCCAATAGGCGACGACCGCGTGAATGAAGGTCAGACCGAGAGCGGCTGCTGAGGTACGATTCGATACGATCTGCCGTGGGAATGAAGGCTCTGGACAAAGTCTCGGGGTCCATTCGAAAGCGGCGAAGAGCAACACGCCTACAAGGCCCAGTACGAGGGGCACAATGATGTGATAGGTGCTCCAACTGTAGATGGTGCCGCCCCAAGTGAGTGCAATTAGGGCAGAGACGATTGCGGCCACAAAGATGGCATTACCGGAGACGTCGATGCGCTTGAAGCGAGCCGACCAACTCAGGTCACGCTCGTACTTGACGCGGAGGAAAATAAATAGGATCACGAAAGAGGCTGGATCATGGTTAGTAAGGAGAAGCGGGAACTGAGACGCATTCGATCGGAAACGGAGAAGAGGAGCTGGTCTTACCAATGCCGATGGGCACGTTGATGTAGAAACACCATCGCCAGGAAGCATGATCAGTGATTAAACCTCCCAGAAACGGACCCACGGTAGCTCCTACAATGGCGCCGATGCCCACGATACCCATGTATTGGCCACGCTCCCGGAGCGGGACAATGTCGGTCACGATAGTCTCCATCAGGAGGTTAATCCCCCCGCCGCCGAGCCCCTGGATGGTACGGGCCGCTATCAGCATGGCCATCGAGGAGGCACCGCCGCTGAGGCCGCCTCCTAGCGTGAAGAGGGCAACGGATCCCAAGAGGAGATGGCGACGACCAAAGATGTTGCTTGCTTGTCCGGCCAGCGGAAGTATAGCGACCTGCGCCAGGAGATAGGCGTTGGGGACCCAGATGTAGGCATCACCACCGCCCAGAGCGTTGGTGATGGTGGGCAATGCGCTCGTTATGATGGTACCCTCGATTGCGGACATAAGCCCCGTGATGCTCAATGCCACGATGATAGCCCAGAATCTCCATGTTTTTGGGCCTGTCGACCGAGGCTCAGCATCTTGTACTGGTGGCGGCGTCGTCGGAACGCGGTTGGGCCCTTCGCTGTTAGTTAACTCATGAGTAGAGGTATTTTGGGGTCGGTCTGGAGGCTGCAGATTGTCCAGCTCGCGGATTTCATCCATGGTGAGGTTGGCTTAGTAGAGCTGGCTACACTACAGTCTGGTGTTTGGATGCAGAATTGTGTGTTGTAGCTAGAGTAGAGGCTGAAGGCAGCTACTCGATAGATATATACAACTCCAGCACTGCACTGCTTTGCGCCAATGCATTTATATCATCATTTCACAGAATCCAATCCTTATATTCTCTAATGAGATCATTTCTTTTTTTAGCCAAGACTTTGATCGCCCAAAGGATTTGCGATTGAAATCGATGGATCTACGTGTTGGACCTGCAGTAACACAAGTGGATCCGGTGTGACTCCATCCCGGTGAGTGACTCAACCCCCCGGCTGAATCCTACTTGTACTCTCTGCAACGAGAGAGTTTAGGGGTAACCTCATTTTCAACTCCTTAGAGTATGACGAGGCTGAGGAACTGCTGCTGACCAACAACAATGATTTATTCCGACACAGTCAGTATTTCTGCCGTATGAGGCGTCCGCGGTGTAACATTAATTTCGTCATGTCTATTGCCTTTGCTTTGCGAATCATCACAAACCCGTAGATATTTTATTTAAGAATATTGCATGTAATCTCTCCTGTCGCTCTCTTACCAACATCCTCATCGGAACAAATCATCAAAAGGGTCTCGCGGCTTGCATATACATTTGCACACTTAATTTGCCATTGTCTTCTTCCAGTTACTATCTATGATGGGTGACACATTCACAATGGACCAGCCACCATGGACCGTTGAACAAATCCTCGCCACTGGCATCATGGACCCAGAGTTCGAAGCTGCTTGGAAAGCCAACGGCTCGCCGCCAGGCCACATTCCCGGCGGTATTCCCACATTTCAGAAAACCGTCCAGGAAACTCTACCCAATGCTCAGCAAATGCTCGCAGCTAGTCGACCGACGACTATTGTTGAGAGAGAATACGTTATTCCAATCGACGACACATTCTCATCTCGCATAGTCGTCTGCCAGCCCGCCATCTCCAGTACCAATCCATCCCCTATTGTGATTCTCGTTCACGGCGGCGGCCACTGCGTTGGCTACCCGGAGCTGGAGCTTGCCACCGCGCGGGAACTAGTATTGGCACATAATGCCACTTGCATTCTACCGTCCTATCGCCTTGCACCAGAACACCCGTTCCCTACCGATGTCAACGATGTATTCGCAGTAGTGCAGTATATTGCACGAAAGGCGGCTGAGAAAGATGGAGGGATTCTGCCTACCAATGCCGACCCGAAGAAGGGCTTCCTTATTGGAGGGCTCTCAGCCGGGGCAGCCATCAGCAACATGGTGGCACAACTTGCCCAGGATCTAAGCCCTCCACTTACCGGCCAGTTCCTAGCGTGTGGAGTTTATATTGACCCTGGTCATGTTCCTGACCGTTACAAAGGGCTCTATCTCTCCATGGAGCAGAACAAGTTTGCCCCAATCCTCGACACGGCAGCTCTGAACCAGTACATGAGTGCGTATAAGGGGAATAAGCCGTCGCCGATCAGTAATCCGTTCTCCATTAGCCAACAGTCTCACACCGACGCTATTATAGCTAGACACAAATTTCTACCCCCTGTCTATTTCCAGGTTGCTGGGTTGGACCCTGCACGGGACGATAGTCTCATCTACGAGCGAATTCTGCGAAAGGAGTGCGGAGTGCCAACAAGAATAGATGTGTATCACGGCGTTCCTCACGGATTTTGGACAATGTATCCAGATTTGACAACCAGTCAAAGACGGATGCGAGACGCTGTAGATGGCGTCGGGTGGTTACTAGGGGATAAATAGCTACATGGTTTTTCAACCATGTTCATTGTTCATGTTGTCACGGATTTTGTAATCACAGCATTCCTAGCGTGCGGTAACTAGGAATGTGAAAAGTCTTACAGGGAAAGGGGATGGAAATATAGGGCTTACTGGTTATGACTCTAGTCAGCACGCTACTGCATAGTTAAAGAAGCACAAAATTAAAGCACTCCTTACTCCCATTAACTATATGTCCACGCAACCACCAAGTCTATCCAGTTACTATATCTTAAACATCAGTTACTACGGGTTCAACTCTGAGTAGGTAAAAGGAATTGTAGTAAAAATTAAGTCTATAGTGATATGCCATCTAAACAAGAACTTTAATCTAGATATAAGTATCCATGCCGTCTTTCATCTCCTCCTAAGCTACACGTATATGTATGTCATTGACATGCAATGTTATCAGGATGCTTGCTTTTGCTCAATTAAAGCAGTGCTGGAACAACGACCCCAGCAGCCATAGCCGCAAGCGCAAACATAACCCCGATACTGTTTGCAGAACCTGTACCGGTGGTGGTACGTGCCGGTGCCGCAGCCCCAGTAGTAGTTTGCGAGTTGTTGCTACCCGAAGTTCCCGTCGTGCTAGCTTTAAGCTGAGCCTGGCCAAAGTTGGTCTTGAATTTCTCACACCAAAGTCCCACGGTGCTGAAGTCGGCGGGTGTATGGCCGGCATCCAGATCAATCGTCAGACTATCCGAAGTGGCAGCTTCCGTGATATGTGTGTTGGAGATGCGGAAACCAGACGAGAGATCGCTGGAGGTGCTTCCCCACCAGTATAGCTCAGGAGCACTGGCGTCAGCCAGCTTATACTGCGTAACCTCAAGGGAAGAGTCGCTGGCGACAGTGACGACGCCGCCAAGGCCGCCATCGAGAGAAGAGAGAGTACCCGAAGCGCCGACCTGGCTAGCACTAACAATGGCGGGCAGAGCCAGAGCCGAGAGGAAAGAGAGGGTCTGCATGGTTGAGAAAAACATTGTTGGTAAATAGTTGAATGTTTGGCTGTGAAAGATGGTGGATGATATTGGCTTTTTTAAGCTTGGAGATTTGAAATTTGAAGGCTGCAGGTTGTTCTTTGTCTGATGGAAGAGTAGAGTACTGGATGCTGAAAAAGAAGACAGCTGTAGAAGCAGGTATTTATTGTCTTTATATATTCATCATCTCACCTCTTCTTGCCCTCCCTAAGTTTGGCTGTCGAAGAGCTAGTACTCGGCGGCGGGTCAATTATCGTAGATCATTCAACGTTAGGCCGAATTTAATACAGAGGTTAAAAAATGGGGAACTTTTGTCAGCTTGATTCCAAACTGCCAAGGGGCTGAACTGAAGGGTAATCTCTAGTGCCAAACATTAATGTAGCATCGGCAGTGGTCCGAGACATGCATGTTAGTATATTTCCTTTGGAATTGCTGCATTGCTAGCCGATATATCATCAAAATTTCCCAAAAGAGTAGATGCAGATTACTTGAGGTCAAAGAAAAGGGACAGGCATAGCCCCTTCTCAAATGACACACAAGTGCCGAGCATATCTAGATAAGGTGCTTAAACATTACCCCTGACTACTTTGGGGTGTAAGTAAGACGGACTATCAAGTAGCGCATGTGTAATCAGTCTTGTCTAATCAGTATAGTTGTAATTCATGTCTTATCCGCCATAAGATGAGACTATTTATGCAGACACCAAATACTTTGATTGGTATAATATATAGTTTCGAAGAGAGACGGACGCTCTCAAGAAATGTAATTGACAGTTCCCTATGGTTGCTTTCTTCTCATGAGCCAATATTTTGATAAACTCTTTTCTTGTTGAAAGATTATTTACTCTCACATTTTTTGACTTTACAGTCATTACCATACGCCAAGATGGTGTCCCCATCTATGCTTAACCCTATTATCAATGATCAGTATACGGCTGCCAGGGCGTATTTCCTTTGTGTAATTGGAATGCTTTTCTTTGAGAGCATGCTTCATGCTCCGTCATATCTGTTACATCTTTATAGAAAAGGTAGGTTTCTCCTCATCACGTTCATCTGTTCGCTAAGAATCAATTCTCACACTCTTCTTACAGGCCGGCCGAATACAGCACGCCAGAAGCATTGGAAGATTTATACTGCCCTACATAAGATAACAACGCTACCATCTGCTATCCCATTCATCACGCGCAATAACATTCCCATCCTCATACGCGTTTCTGTCTTCACCTTTCTCAACTTCCTCTGGGGCTGGAATAAGTTTGCTTATACCACGAATTACCAACTCTATGGCTGGCTCACAATCGCCAACGGTGGCCTTAGCCTCCTCATGGGCGCGCGTACCAACCTCTTTGCTCATGTCGCTCGCATTCCCTCAGCGGTGTTACTTAGATACCATCGCTGGATTGGTTTGGCAACATTTGTCCATGCAACGCTGCACTGCAGCCTCATCATACAGCATTATGTGCAGACGAACCAATTTTACACGGCTGCTCAGGCCCCTCGTATCCCCGTGGGCATAGCTGCGTGGATATCGCTGTGTATTATTGCAATCACATCTATTCCCAAGATTTTCCGTCGGCGCTGGTTTGAGGCTTTCTACTACCCGCACTTTTTCTTCCTGGTTTTTGTTGCTGGAGCCTTATACCACGCGAACAAGGGACCCGAATTTCTTCTTCCCGGGTTCGGTCTCTGGGTGGTTGATCGCGGCATCCGATTCTATAATAACTTTCGGGGCTCGCAAGTCAAATCAGTCATGCACTACTCAGGAGGTGTAACCAAATTCAACATCGCTGGAGTAGCGCCGTCGCAACCAGGCCAGATAGCTTGGGTACAGATTCCCAGCGTGTCATTCTTCAATTGGCATCCGTTTACCATTGCTTCTGCACCTGGACAAAACGAAACCACGATTGCCATCAGGGCGCTTGGTTCATTTACCAAAAAGGTGCAAAACGTTGGGGAAGACGTTGTAAAGGTTGCCCAATCAACAACAACCGAAGGAGGAACATACGAGGCTGTATCTACGGAAATGAATTTTCCCAAACTCCAGATTGATGGCCCGTATGGTGTCGGTCACCTACAATGGGGCGCACATCCAGTGATCGTACTCGTGGCTGGCGGAATTGGCATTACCCCCGGCATCAGTATCGCGACACATATTGTGAATCAAGCCAAATCAGGACTTGTATCTATGCCTGGTGGCTGGCATATTCATCTCTTGTGGACGGTGAAGAATTTTGATCATATCTCCTGGTTCGAAGCCGAGCTGAAGAACCTCGCCGACATTTCGTCGGATCAAGCTGTGCCCGTCACGTTAGATATTACGATTCACGTTACAAGTGGCGTGGAGGAAGACAGCGAATCTATGAAATTCGATGGCATTGGGGATATTTACCAAGGTCGTCCAGATTTAATGAAATGGTTTGAGAACGTGAGAGATGCGAGAATGGGCATGGATGCTTCAGTTAATCTCTGTGGACCTGCACAGCTGATACGCAGCGGAAGAATAGCAGCGTCGAAAGCAAGTTGTGAAGATATTCTCTTTTATGTAGAGGAGGAGACGTTTGAATTCTAGAGACGCAGCCAGGAACGGTAACTATTTAGATTAATTTATTGTTTTTTTCATTGCACACTATTTGTAGTTGGCTCAAAGAGTGCAGCGGTGGAGTTTTGAACAGACGGTAACTCTATTACTGCAAAATATAGCATCATTGCTTTTTAAATGAAGGGCGCGATAACAAGAGGTGAAATTTCGTGAATTTTTGTAAAAACAATATTCCACTACTTGGGCAGTTATTGATGCCTATATCATCTACATTGTGAGAAGATGTCTGTATGTAACGGTGAAACCCCCACGCTAAAAGCCTAGTCGTCACGCTGATCTCTTCTATAAACGCGCTTTGTAGTTGCGAAGGCTGCCTGGCTTTACTATTACTGATGGTTTCGAGGATTTGAAGCTATTGGACATAGGGCATCCTCTGTCACAGTCGTGCAGGCAATGCATCGCTAGTGCTGATTCCGGTCTGTAAACGAGGCCAGGCTTCAGCGACATGGGAATGAGCACCAACTTTTCTGTCCAATCAACCTGGCTTCAGCGATTCATGTTTACAGCCCCTCGATGCTACAGCACTGCGCGGCTTTCTTGATCCGACAGCCCAGCAAGCCTTCTGAGATCGGATTCCCCCCTATGGGAATCTAGAAGACGAGTAGAAACTTTGTCATTTAACCTACACAAGCACAAAATAATAGGCGTAGGCCATCAGGGCTCGGCGGCCTATTATTATTGAGCTGCGTGGCGGACATCACACCGAGGAGCCTTTTCCGCAGCGAAAGGCGACCATTCCAACCACAGTCAACTTCTCTTTGTGGTCAAGGACCAAATTAGGACCTCTACGTTACTGTTTCTATGTCAAACGATCGTTGCCGCTCAGCTACTGTAATACCGCCATTATTTCCACACCAAACATCGTTGTCAAAGCCATGGGACTTAAGAGCTTGTGGAAGCGGGTGAATACATCATCGTCACCTAATTCTCCTCAGCAATCCACAGGTATGTTCATTCTAGACGGCAAAGATGAGAGGCTTGGAACTCAGATTTATGGCAGAAGCCCGATTCACGAAGCAAGAAGTGAAGCATGGCTCGAAAGCGCCCTTCGGTAGTAGGACAGAGCTGCGTACACCAGAGATCGAATCAAGAGAACCGCAGCAAACAAAACTTTCTAAATCTCAGAGACTCTGGAACACTGCTTACGATAGTCTCGAGGAGGATGAAGACACCGCAGGGCTTGTCACGTCTTATGTGAAAACCTTGACCACGGTTCTTGAAGCCAGGCCTGACATTGTTTCTGGCGCCGGCGCTCCAGCCAATCTGAAAGACCCGACCATGAGACAAATGTTTATGAAGAAACTGGTGGAAGGGGGCCTAGCCAAAATTTCAACGCCTTCGAAGCTTACGAAAGGCATGGGCGACGTTGCCCAGTTCATCATCTCAGCCAAAGGGTCAATCGACGCAGCTATCCAAAACATACCGCAGGCTGCGCTACCATGGGCTGGTGTTTGTATTGGACTGCAGGTGAGCGGCACACTTATCTTGTGTTTCTTTAATCCCCGTTCACTCGTCTCCATCTAGATTCTTCTGAATCCCGCAAAAGCGACAAAATCCAATCTTTCTGGCATCGTACACGTCGTCTCTAGAATGGATTGGTATTGTGCTCTCACAGAACATCTTCTAAATAAAGATTGCGTCAACGAGTCTCTTGAAATGATTCTGCCCCAGTTAGAGGCAAAGGTCCTCGCGCTCTACAAGGCCCTTCTGCTGTATCAGATGAAAAGCGTATGCTCCTACTACCGGCAGCAGGGCCTTGTCTTCCTCCGCAACCTTGTGAGTTGGGATGATTGGAATGGCGAGCTGAAGACCGTTGAAGATGCGGAAGCTACTCTTCAGAAGGATTCAGATCAGTATAACAAGTTCCATGCGAAAAGCGCCCTAGCGCAACTTGTCGAGCGTGCCAAGGGCATGGAAGAATTGCTTGGAGACATACATCAGACTCTTCGAGAATTTTTAACCTTGCAAAAGGAACTGCGGCTTGATGAAATTGACAGAAAATGCCGCTGGGATCTTCGAGTTGTTGATCCGAGAGACGATATGAAGAAAATCGAGAACAAGAAAGACACTCTACTCCCTGAAGCATACGAATGGGTACTTGGCACAGAGCAGTATACGCGCTTCACACAATGGGATGGTCCACTTAACCACAGCTCATGCCAACTGTTGTGGATAAAGGGACATGCCGGCACGGGAAAGACGATGCTCTTGATGGGCATCATTCGCAGCCTTGAGAAACAGCAAGATTTCCGTGCCCCTGGCATCTCGTGCTTCTTCTGCCAAGGAACAGATGTAACTTTGAACAGTGCAACCGCCGCTCTAAGGTCTTTGGTCTGGATGCTCGTGGTTGAGCAGCCGAATCTCATGTCGCATCTGCGCAAGAAGTACACAGACTCTGGCACAGCTCTTTTCCAAGACTCAAACGCCTTTTTTGCACTCTCTGAAGCATTTTTGAGCATGCTAGACGATCCCGAACTGTCTCCTGTCCTTTTTGTGGTCGATGCCCTTGATGAGTGCAACAGGGAAAAGCCGGGGTTGAATGAATTACTTGACCTCATTTCAAAATCCATCAAACGCTCTGACAAGGTGAAGTGGCTATGCTCTAGCCGACCTGAGATTGATGTTCTTTGCAGGCTCAAGAACTTGACTGTGAGTTCACCTAATAATTCGGAGAACCTAGTTGAATTAGATGCGCAGCGTCTGGCCCGCCCCGTGGATGCATACATCGACCACAAGCTCACGGCCCTGAGGGGTAGAGATGGGTACGACGCGAGCATTTTAGCTGAGATCTCAAATGAGGTCCGTCAACGAGCTATGAACACATTTCTTTGGGTATCACTTGCATTTCAGCATATCGAAGACATCCATGGAGAGTATGCTGTCCAGGACATCAAAGCCATGCCTCCGGGATTGTTAGAGCTATACGACCACATGATGACCAGGATTGAGAGCGTGAAGAGGATAAAGCCTCAAGATTGCAAGAAAGTTCTGATATGCGCCGTTCTTGCGTTCCGTCCCATCTCTCTCTCTGAGTTGGCCGCTCTGTCTGACATGTCACACAACATGACTATGACGGCTATTGAGTTATGCGGCTCATTTCTGGCAATGAGAGAGGAAACAGTGTACCTGATCCACCAGTCTGCCAAGGATTATTTATATGACAACTTCAATCGCCGGCTTCAATCGTCCGAAACTGCCCAAGGGCATGTAGACATGGGCAGACGCTCAATTGGCGCAATGACTAAGTTTCTGAAACAAAACATGTATGGCCTCGATTACGGTTTCACACCGAAAAACCTCGAACCCCCACAGTGGGATCGTGTGGCTTCGATATGGTATTCCTGTCTTTTCTGGGCCGACCATTTCGTCGCCGGAACTAGCGAAAACCCCGAGGGCAAGAGCGCGTTGGTGGATGATGGGGAAGTAATTGGATTTCTGAGAGAGAAACTCCTGCAATGGCTGGAATATCTATCCGTACTGGAAAGGCTCTCGGATGGGCTATACTCGATTAGAAAACTTCTACGGATTACTCAGGTAAGCTTATGATTCCCTCCTTTTCTTATAGTTGCTAACTGTCCATACAGAAATCCTCTCAGTTGGCTCGATTCCTAAATGACATCGAAGCATTTATCCAAAGTCACGGGTCAATCATAGAACGAGCTCCGCTCCAGATATATGCATCCGCACTGGTTTTCAGCCCAACGACAAGTGAGGTCAGGGTCACGCAGTGGAAGTATAGGCTGCCATTCATCCAGACGGTAGCAGGAACCATAACCCATTGGGATACGAACCGCCAGACACTCGAGGGACATGGTTACTGGGTTAGATCTGTGGCCTTCTCTCCTGACGGTAAGACGCTAGCCTCAGCGTCAGACGACAAGACTATCCGATTGTGGGATGCAGCCACGGGAAGCTACCAACAGACGCTCGATGGACATTCTAAGGGTGTAATATTGCTAACTTTCTCGCCCGATGGCAGAAAATTAGCTTCAGCATCAGATGATACCACAATCCGGCTCTGGGACGTAGCAACATGGAGCCACCAAACCTTCAGGGGACATAGCCATTGGGTCAAATCCATGGCCTTCTCTCCTAACGGCAAGATGCTAGCCTCAGCATCAGACGACAAGACTATCCAACTCTGGGACGCGGCTACAGGAGGCCACAAAATATTTAAGAAGGATAGTGATTATCTTATCTTGTCTCTAGCTTTCTCACCCGACGGTAAAACGTTGGCCTCAGCATCAGACGATAAGTCTATTCGACTCTGGGATATAACGACAGGGAGCCATCATACTCTCCAAGGACATGACAATCTTGTAAGGTCTGTCGCTTTTTCGCCCGATGGTAAAATATTGGCCTCGGCATCAGACGATAACGTCCAGCTCTGGGATATGGCTACAGGAGGCCACGAAACGCTCAAGGGGCACGATGACGGGGTTAATTCTGTGGGTTTTTCACCCGATGGCAAACTGTTGGCCTCAGCATCAGACGACGAAACTATCCGGCTCTGGGATATAACTGAAAAGACTTGTCTGCATGTACTTAAGGGACATACCGATTATGTTAATTCTGCAGTTTTTTCACCTGATGGCAAAACACTGGCCTCGGCATCAGATGACACCACTGTCCGGTTATGGGATATAACTGCGAAGAGTTACCTACATACTCTTGAGGCACATAGCGATTGGATTCTATCTGTGGCCTTTTCACCTAACCGGAAGATACTAGCGTCAGCAGCAAAAGATAAAACCATTCAGCTTTGGAATACGGCCACATGGAGTCCCCTACATACGCTTAAGCGAGATAGCAACTGGGCGAGGTCTATGACTTTTTCAGCTGACAGTAAAACACTAGCCTCGGTATCAGATGATCAAACTATTTGGCTCTGGGATACAGCTACAGGAAGCCACCTACGTACAATTGAGGGACGCGGCGAATATGTTTATTCTATAGCTTTTTCACCTGATACTAAGACGCTGGCCTTGGCTTCAAGAGATTCAACTATCCATCTCTGGGATATGGCCACAGACAACCTCTTACGGCAGCTCAAGGGACATTACAAACCAGTTATGTCTGTGGCTTTTTCACCCGACGGCAAGATACTAGCCTCAGGATCATACGATAAAACTATCCGGTTCTGGAATATAGCTGAAGGGAGTCACATACAGACGCTTGAGGGGCATAGCAATTGCGTTAGATCCGTAGCCTTCTCTCCTAACGGCAAGATTCTAGCCTCTGCATCAGACGATAATACTATCCGGCTCTGGGATACAGCCACGGGAAATCACCTACACACATTTGAAGGATATACGGTTGTGGCTGTGGGATTTTCGCCCGACGGCAGATACCTTATGACGAATTACGGATCGCTCCGGTTAGCACACATATCCACCTTATCCGAGCACTTTTCTACTGAGGGTTGTTCTGACCATGCTCTGTATGTCGACGGGGAGTGGGTGACTATAGATGGCAAGAAAAGCCTCTGGCTTCCTGCTGACTACAGATCTACTTCAGTAGCAGTAGATGGAAATAAGATGGTACTGGGACATGAATCCGGCAGGTTAACGTTCTTGGAAGTAAATTTTTCATGAAAAAATACGACTAGGAACATTGAACCCAAAGTCACTACCAGATTTCTCATTGAAGAGCCCAGAGAGTATTTCTCTTCTTACATGGCCTCATAACTGCTAACCGGAAATTGGAAAGAGGAGTTTCCGACCATGAGGTGGGAGCTTGCTAAGTAACTGCTCTATCCTACCTAAACTATGGCCCAAAGCTATAAAATTATATGTCTAACATCAGTGAGCTGTATTGTGAGTGATAAACGACGACGAGCTCCCTCAAGTATGGATCCCATGTCAGGGAGTATAATGATTCAGACCGCGAAGTGAGTTGTTATCACCAGCATTGCGAGAGACTATAACAACTGGGTTGAGAATCAGCTACACGACTCTATTTGGCCTTTTTCATAGTTCGGCACATTGAGCTTGTCAACGCTGGGCTCGAGGACCCACAAAGGTCACTGCCGGCACTAGTGCTAAAATAGTTAGCTCATATCTAAAATAGTGGGGCACTGAACCAGGGTCCAATTACCGAAAAAGGTAAGTGTATGCCAGTAACGGCAATTCTGCAAATGTTAGTCATGAGCATTATGCAAGCAGCCACCAGCCTCAGTATGACAGAGGTGGTAGTCCGCTAATTCAGGCATACCGTCATAAACATACGATCGTTAAGGTATGTTTGGTCATACATCCGAGCGGCGTCAGGGTGCGCTCACAGTTTATCCGAGGGGCATCGGCAACTCTTTTATTTATACAGAAGTCAATCGTGATTACCCAGCACCACACATTAGCTGAGCGACGAGCAGCTAGATGATGCGAAGCAATGCGTTGAGGCCTAGCGCAGGACTTGAGCCAATAGCCACTACAAAACATAATCGCAGAGCTTGAGCCTTATTCGTACTCGTACATCTTTTCTACTATTGCATGGCGTGACTTTACCCCAACTCCGAGCTGGGTCGGAAGAGATGTATAAGCCACCTCTATTTGTTTGCCCAGCTTATTGCTGGAAAATAAGGCTTTGGTGATAAATCGTGCATGGCAACAGCTTAGTTGATCCAATGCACTCTTCCATCTCGATCCATCTTCAAACCTTCAACAAACCTTGTAGTCAATTTCAACACTTTTACGTTACAAATCAATCATGTTCTGATAAGCTTGCGATGAGTCTCGCACTTCGAGACACGGAATGATTACATGCACTGTTCATTCGTAAGCTATGCCATTGCTTGTTCAAATTAGACTTGTAGATGTCATATTTTCCTATATATAATGCCCTTTGGTAACTCAGCTTCAAAAAACTATCCATCAAGCAATCAACCAACCAATCAAGCAATCAATCAATTGTCAGAACAACAATCACCAACTCAGATATTCGCATCTCTGTGCAATCAACATCAATAGCCATGGCGTCATCAACTACCAACCCCTTCCCTTCTTTCCCCTTGACCGGGATCGAGTTTCCCACCACTCCCCTCGTGCTAGCTTCTTACTATCAAGCAAAGAAGTATTCGACCCCAGGAGTCTTGAATCATGTTCTGCGCAGTGCAGCCTTTTGTCTTCTTCTCCAGAAGAAGATGCCCGAGTTCTCCAAGCTGGGCGATGAACTTGACAAGGAGCTCATTGTCGTGAGCTGTCTCCTCCACGATCTCGCCTGGTCCAAGAACAAGGAGATTGTGACCAACACCAGGCGTTTCGAGGTCGACGGTGCCAACCTCGCTCGCGACTTCATCGACTCATACCCCGAGAAGGAGAGCACCTGGGACAGGAAGGGTCGCCGCATGCAGCTGGCCTGGGACTCCATCGCCCTGCACACGATGGAAGTCTTTGCGCCCTGGAAGGAGCCCGAGGTTGCTCTAGTCCACTACGGCATTCACGGTGACCTTCTTGGACCGAGCCTGCACCTCCTCGGCCTTCCGGAGGACCTGCCAAACCTGAAGGGTGTCATGACCGATGAAGAGTTCAAGGAAATCTGCAACGCGTTCCCTCGTAACGGCTTTGCCGACGAATTCAAGGAGATCTTCTGCGGCTTGTGCAGAGACAGGGGCCGCTACACCTTCGACAGCACCGTTGTGCACTACGGACTGGAATGGGGCTTTGATGGCAAGGGTACTGGAAAGGAGGAGTTCAACAAGTTTGTGGAGGATACTCAGCGCGCCAAGAATCTGTACAAGATGATGAGCTCCATTGATAAGCTCGCTGACGAAAAATAAACGGACCTCGACTTTTTGTTTGTTTTAACATAGACTCGATTAGAAGACCCTGACCACTCGTTTTGCGAGTAATTGTTAAATTAGTATGCTACAAATTGATTATACTTTTGGCTCCCGCTTATTTATAATATCATTTTGCGTTTTATATTGGTCTAATATGTTGGGATGTCATCACAAGTGCATGTTTAACACGAAGCAAAGTTAATAGACACAGAGGCAGCAGCAGTACATAACAAGTTGAACTAAAGGCAAAACACAAAGTCAAATTTTATTAGAAAGGATACCAATTATCTCGTTTCATCAATCCTTCAAATCTGCAATCTATAGCGCTACAGATATCCAGATTTAGAGTCCTCTTGTTCCATTTTCAGAGGATACATAACATATTAACCATTCATTTTTCAGACTGGCTCGCAGACGGATCGTCCCCGTAGACGTCGTGGTCGTTGCCCTCGCTCAGTACCATACGCCCCTTGCTGCTCCTCAGCAGCCCCCTGCTCGCATCAACCAGTGGGCTAGTCCACTTCGTCTGGCCGTCCACGTCCATCTTATACGTCGTGGCACCCAACCCGGTGGGATGGTAGTTGACAAAGATGCTCTCCCACTTCCGAGCAGGGACCTGATAGACCTCATGCATGATGCTGAACAGGCGGCCCTCCTTGGCCTTGCCGCGGCCCATGATGTCCTTGTTCCAGTAGCTCCAGGCCTCGCGGTGCACACCGCCCGGCACGTGGCACCACTTGTGCAGCCCCTCGTAGGTGCGGAAGTAGGCCAGGATCATCACCTCGTTAGCCGTCGCGCGCTCGTTGGCCAGGTAGCTGCAGGCGCCGAGATAGTCGTACTGTTCGCTGTGCTCGTCGAGGTCCTCGATCATGTCTCGAAAGAAGGTGCTGATCTTGCGCATGTGCGGGTGGAAGACGCCGAGCGGGTGGTTGCTGCGAGCGGCGAGCTTGATGACGACGATTGGATTCTGCGATGGCGTCGTGCTGCCGGGGAACTGCGCGCTGACCTTTCCTGGCACGACGCCGGACATGTATGGATTGGCGCGCACGCCGCTCCAGATGAAGAGGCCGTCGATGAGGGAGGTGCCGAGGTAGAAGATGGACGGAATAATGGCGAAGCGAATGGGAAGGGCCAGCAAGAGTGCTGATTGCAGGAGAGCGCCGATGGCTACCCATGTCTGCAGTGGGAAACCATCACGGATAAACTACAGCATGGATTGTAAGTCTGAGGCATGTGAGAGCAGCAAGAGTGGAGGGGAGATGTACATACGTTGGCTTTGACGGCAGTGAAGAACTGCGACTGAGGCCGTGTTCCTGATGGCGCGAGAATTGGTGAAAAGACGGCCATGGCAAATATCAGGCTATAGGATGCTTTCTTCAATATTGTTTTCCGTGTTTGGTAGCTCTGGATGTGCTGTTGAATAGCTAATCGTCTTGGTGACAGTTATTGCACGCCAAATGAGTTGGAGGCATGGAGATGAAGCCATTTCTCATACATCTCTGCGACTTTATATCATTTCACCATCCAAGTTCAAAGATTGCGACGCTTTTGGGAGCGACAAGATTGACGCCAAGGAGCGCCGACTGTACTGACTGTTGGACGTTGGATGTTGGACGTTGGACGTTGTCATGTCAGAGAAGGTGCTCGTGTCATGTAGCAGCTGTAGGATTTATCCTACGCCCTACCATACAAGTTCTGAGTATGTTGGCAGCTACCTGCTCCCGGCTCATAATGGTCTTTCATTGAAGTTCTGAGCCCCTGGTCGTATTCGGCACAGCCGGCGCCGATGCCACCGAAGCGGAACCCGTTGCTGCTGACCATCCATCGCACGAATCCTACATATGTAGTCAATCCTTGTTGAAGGCCTGCACCAATAAAGCAGCCAATGATGCCTTTCTCTGAAGATGTGGATTCCTCGAATCCCTCTCCTCAGACGTATCGTTTCACAGAATGTGACAGACACTCCGCTCCGGAGGTGCCCGGGTAGTGAGACAGAGCGCATCCACAACACGGCTTCCGGCCCTTCTTCGATTCCAGCACCGTATACGGAGTAGATATATCAACATTTACCTATTTACAACCACTTAGCTACCGGCCATTAATAACCGCATTCCAATCTGGTAAAAAAGGAATCTCTGGCATCAACAAATCCAGAGATCCAAAGACATTTTGGTTAGAACTAGCAGGGAATTCAGAAACCCACTCGGGGAGGATCGATATCCCCGGGTCTATTGTAGGGGGGAGGATCTCGGCATTTGACGGACGCTGGCGAGTCCAGTATCTCCCACTGTGAGACTGAACCCAGACATCTCTGGTGGCCGCAGATGTCTGGGCATGCTGTCTCAGCGACCACGCCCGATGTCGAAGCTGGTTGAGAAACTTCCATATCCTGCCATGTCCGTGCTCGTCATGGACCGCCACAGGATGGCCCTGGAAATTCGGTCCACGGGGGATGAGTCCCTCGACTAGAGTCCAGGCACGATCTGCCTCGAACCCGCGAGGGTTCGGGTTGATACAGAGGCAACGTAGAACATAGGCGAGTGCGTACCACTGCGTATACATGCTGAAGAGCCATGTGAACCGCGACGCAAGGCCCTCTTTCAGCAGCACATGGCTGCTCTCCAGGCAGTCGCAGGCCAGCTTGAACGAGAGCTTGGGCGCGTCTGGTGTTGCATCGTCATCCTGCGCTTCCTTTTGCTTAGGTATAGAAATCTCCTTTCGTAACTGCAGCACGAATTCCATCTTTTTACAGGCCGTGGTGACATGCTGCGTGGCAATGTGCGGCAGATTAACCGGTGTCACAGAATTCGACCCGGGCGTGATGCCATATTTCTCTGCCATGTATTGGACTGGATCGGAGATTTTCCTCCTTCCTTTCTTTCGGGTACTAAGAAGAGCATCGCCGGAATCCTGCTGTTGCTTGTCGAGGATGGGATGAATCACGCGGCAGGCGTCGATCTGGATCAAGAAGAAGGACATCTCCGTCCAGCCACGCGATTCCGCCGGAAAATGCGTCATGTCCGGATAGATCTGGTCGTCATTCACATTCAAGGGCAGCCGTAGCCCCGTATTGGTGATATCGATTGTGGGCTGAAATCCTTGGTCCTCCGAAGCGCGCGATTCCAGCACACAAAGATGCCACCAGAGGCGAAGACGCATCTCCGACTCAAAGAGGCTCAGCTTGAGGGAGGCGCCGTCTCGGTGCAAGCCAATTGACTGGGCGAGCCGGATCACGAGTCCGTTAAGGACCCATACTGGCCGGCCAAGTTCATTTGCCCTTGAGCAAGTCTATAGTAGCCATAGTCAGTTGAAGTAACGACAGGGTCAGTTCCAGGGCAGCCTAAGTCCTCACCACATAAATTGCGAGAGCTTGCAGGCCCGTCATATCAGGACGTTTCATGAAATCCGGCGTCACGAGAAGCCGGTCCAAGGCTGTCTGGTAGTGTTTTAGAAGGACGGGCTTCTCCCACGACAGATCGACGGGCTCGTCGCAATCGTGGTGACAAAGCGCCGTGACGGCAGCATAGTAGATGGCGAATGTCAGCGCCACCATGGAGGGCTGTGCGGACCGGGCGTCCAGAATCGTGGCCACAACAGCAGACTGGATCGTTGGTATGTGCAAGATCTTGAGGACCGGATCGACCGACCTGACGTACACATTCCATAATCGGAGGGCGAGTTGGGCATCGGGATAGACATCCAGCAGATCAGAATCCCTGTCTGGCGGAGCAGCGGCACCTAGCTGTGTAGGAAGTCTGTGATGCGAGGCTGTATTCACCTGAAAGTGCGAAGGTGTTGTTTCTAGGCCAGGGGGTTGAGTGGGTTTGCTTCCGTCTTCTTGTAACGGTGGTTCGATATTCGAATTGTTCATTAACAGCTCCCATGTCGATTTGGCTAAAGGCCGATCGGATGGTTGTTGCTGACTAGTTCTGATAGTATTGACATTGTCACTAATAGGTCGAGGCTGGATTGTAATCTCGGGCTCAGCACGACCGCGACCGCGATTACTGCCACTATCGGCTTCTAATCCCGTAAGGACTCCGGTTCTCTCAACCAACAGCGATAGCAAGCTTTCCAGCCGTTCCAGACGGTTGGAGACGTCCCGGAGAGTGCAAGGTTTCTGTGCCGCGTCGGGGTCTCTTGTGGGATACACGCATGTCATGCCATGTCTCGAACAGTTTGCGCAAGGCACGCCACGGTCACAGCGAATCTTTCTCTGGTAACATCCTTCACAGGACCGTGTCCCTCGACTAGAACTCTGGAGAACCGATTCCCGGAGTGGCGGTGCCGGCGCCGAGTCCTCTTCATCGACCGAGGCAGCAAGCCTTTTTGGTGCTCGATCCATGGTAATTGGCGTCTATACTAAACTGTATTCAGTACTCAGAAGCCGGAGGGGGGGGGGGGGGGGGGGAAGCAAAAAATCAACTCAAGCGGTACAATGCTGGAGATCATGTTAGCAGCAAAGCTCTTCGGCCTCCTACAGCCGAGAGGCCCCGGATTTATAGAGTCGTGGTGAGCCGTGTGGATCCTGCATGTAGTGCGGGTCTGGTTCATCGCCTTGTAGTGGCTCACTCGGTCCCCTTCGGCAGCGAGAAGTCCGAATTACACGGCACTTTCAGTTATTTGTGAGTCTGATATCGCAAGACGTACGTACTTGTTAGCTCTTCAGTCTATATAGCTCCGCAGCTCTGAGCTAATTGAGAGTCTGAGATCCCTGCATGCAGAAAATTAGAACAAGTAGACAGTATTTACCAAAGAACCGTATATTATTACCGGTACCTGCCTGTGATTTCAAGTATGTATTTAGAATCATCCATGAGACCAACTCAGGTGTGCCACGGATAAATCGACTCAGAAGACCTCTTCTCTTCAGTTCATTGCGCATTGGAGGGAGTCTTCCGGATCTTCTTCACCTTTTCATCATGTCAGACCTGGAAATGCAGAAAGATGTTGACAAAAGCGACATCAGCAAGGTCGACAGCAGCAAGGCCGATAGCAGCAAAGCCATCAACGCCACGAGCTGGAGCATGGGGATGAAGATCTATCATACTGCAATCCCCTGCTTCCTGGCCTTTTTAATGTATGTAAATATGTTTTACACACACGAGTGAGCTTCCGCTGACCAAGTCATGATCAAACTGCAGAACATTCTCCGCATCTGTCACAGTTCCTGCTACCTCCGCCCTCATGATCGAGTTCGCCGTCAGCCGCACTGTCGCGATCCTCTCTGAAACCATGTACATGCTGGGGCTGGCCTTTGGGCCCATGATCATGGCGCCCCTGTCCGAGTTTATTGGGCGCCGGTGGCTGTACATTGCAACCTCATCAAGTATAATTGCCTTTGCAGGCGGTGCTGGAGCGGCACGGAACTTGGCCACTTATTTGATCTGCCGCTTTTTCTGCGGATGCCTGGGATCAGCAGGCGTGGCCATCGGCGCTGGAACAATCCTCGATGTTTGGGGGGTCGGCACCAAGGCGGGAGCCATGACAAGCCTCCTGTTTATCTGCGGCCCGTTCTTCGGCCCCTCCCTCGGCCCGCTGGTCGGGGCATATATCATGGACGAATACGATGGCGATTGGCGATGGACGCAGTGGGTTGTGGCCTTGATCGGTGCGCCCATCTTCATCTTGATTCTCTTTATGAAGGAGACGTCCGACTCGCGGGTCCAAGCCACGGCCAAACACTCGGGTCGGTTCAGTACTGTGCGGCTCGCCTTGTCGATGCTCAAGGCCGCCGTGTTCCGCTCTATGACCATGCTGACCACTGAGGCCATCACCTTTTCGCTGACTCTATACACGGGATACGCATACGCGGTCATCTTTAGCTACTTCGCAAGCGCCAACTACGTCTACACCCTCGACTACGGCTTTGACTCCCGCCATATTGGTCTCTCCTTTATTAGCGTGCTCATCGGCTATCTTCTAGCTTGTGTTACCTACCTGGTGATCGAGAAGACTCTCTATGCCCGCGCTGCCCGGCAAGCCCCCAACGGTCGTCCAGCTCCAGAACATCGATTGTACAGCGCCATGGCCGGTAGCATTTTCTTGCCCATTGGGCTATTCTGGTATGTTTCGATCTCTTGCCGCCAGAGCGGTCCGTTGCGTTAAGGAGCTAACATTCTTTCTCGTAGGTACGCATGGGCAGCCAAGCCAGGCGGCCACTGGGCAGTAGTAGTGGCGAGTGGCATCCCATTTGGTCTTGGTGCTTTTGTTCTCTTTGTGAGCATTTTATATCTCCCTTGTTTAAAGCATATATACCACAAATGTCTAACGAGCCCCCCTTTCTTCATAGCTTTCCTCTATGATATACCTTGTCGAATCATATGGAGCTGGTGCAGCCGCATCTGGTATGTTTCTCCTTTTTAATTGGATTCTTATCTTGCGCTTGTTTTGCGTTTATAGTTTAGAAACTCATTGTGCAACAGCTATCGCCGCGAATGGATCCTTTCGATACCTCCTCGGAGCGGTGTTCCCTCTGTTCACAATTCAGATGTACGAGAAGCTCGGCATTCACTGGGCGGGGAGCGTGTTTGCCTTTCTGTCATTAGGGCTCCTCCCTATCCCGTGGATCCTCTTTAAATTCGGCCATCACCTCCGGAAGAACAGCAGATTTATAGCATCGTCGCAAGTGGAGGAGGAGTAGGGAGATAGTTGTCTCAGATGTGAAATTAGTATATAATTGATCTAAAGTGTACACCGTTCTATTGTTACATGATATATTAGGCTATAGTAATAAATTAAATATCCGTTTTAAATTGCCGTTTGAGTATTCTACTTTTAGATGCCTCATTGAGAGTATACGGGTGGACCTAAGCATGTTTATACGGTTTGTCCCGTTCTCTGGTTAGATCATTGAGGGGTAGTATCAAGAAGGACCTTGTGAAATGCTTCTGCAACATATTCCACATTGTGTTCTGTCACTATGGGCATATTAACTTCAGTACAGACGAGCTCTACAAGATTTCAATACTCACAGCCTGTCATGGATATTCTTCCCGAAGGCAGGAGATATACATGGTACTCTTCCCGCAATATGCGGATTTGATTCGGTTGCAAACTGGTTATTGAGAACATCCCAATCTCTGTAGTGTTAGCGATGCCCAGCGAGTGCATCTTAAAGCGCAGGTAACTCACATCTGTCAATATATGATCCCATTGGCCTGGTGTTTGACGTTTTCGAAGTCCGTCTACTAGCATTTGTCGCATCGTCCTCATGCGATCACTCATGTGGAGTAAATCGTGTTGCCACTGCGCCTTCAGGTCTTTATTTCCAAGCACCTTTGCCACAATTTTGGAGCCATTTATAGGACAAGTAGTAATCTCAGCCCGAGATAGACGTGTGAGCATGTTGACGACTTTTGTTCCACTGTCGTCTGTCCGGCACACGACGTGAAGCGCGCCTGTACGCTCCCCGTAAAGACCAAAGTTTTTAGAGAAGGATTGCGCCACGAACATTTCTAACGAAGTGTTTCGGAAGAAATATCTTATGGGCCAAGCATCTTCATCCAAATCTCCAGTGGCAAGCCCCTGGCTGCGTGCGAATTAGCTCTTGAGCTGCTGACATTACGGGTGAGTCTGCGTACTAGGCAAGATCAAAGAATGGAATAAGCCTCTTCTGTTCGCAAATACTGGCAATGGCCCTCCACTGTTCTTTTGTGAAGTCTCGTCCCGTGGGATTATGTGCGCAGCCATGCAAAATTACAACATCACCTTCTCCAGCCATGGAAGACAGGGTAGACATGGCGCCTTCAAAATCGAGATCCAATATCTCTTTATTGAAGTAGGCATACTTCTGACGTTTGATATCGGGATCTGCAAGTTTCCAAATTTCCTCGTGATTAATCCAAGTGGGATCTGAGATCCAGACTGTTCGCGGGCGGATAGTTTTTGCTAAAAACAGAGCACCCAGATGATTTGCCCCGGTGCCCGCAATGGTCTGGATGCTTGCGATAGTATTTGCATCCTCAGGTGTTGTATCGAATACGAGTTTTTGGGCACTGTCAAGTAGTTCAGCATGGCCCAGAATAGGTAAATGTTCGTGGTCGGCAGTCGGGTCATTAAGTAACTCTTGTTTGGCCTGGATATGATTAGTAGAAGTTTTTTTTTGCTAAAGCGTTGGTGAGATATGTTACCTTTCGTACCGATGGCAAGATCCAGGGCCTTGCATCCTCATCGCGATAGAAGCCAGGACTAAGATCAACTTTCAACGGTGAACGATCTGCCCTGTATGCATCAATCAAGGCGAAGGCGGCGTCTGGTGGTGCTTCGGAAAGACTGGCCAAGTGAGACATTGCTGCGAGATACGAAAGCGGCTCCACAGGCAATACATAATCAGATGTGTTCTGCATGGTTCAGTATTGACCTGCATTTATATCCATCTTAAATCGTAGATCATGTGGCTGGTCGTTCATCTCGCCGTATCGTGGTGTTTCGGCAACTTGGCTAGTTCGCCGATATCTAAGGCAGGCCGTATACGGAGAGCTTCAGAAGCCAGGCACGGTGATGGTGTCTGATCCCCGAGATAGAGAGTCGTGCGGTTTTACGTAGGACGCTCTCTTAATAAAAATGATCATATGGAAGCTCATTAAACCCCCGTTCTTTCTCGTTCTATTATAGAATTGGTTTATTCATCCGGCTATCTTCTCATACCTGGGCCACATATCAGCCATCCCATCTTTCGCCTCTTTCTTTGCTTCAATTGTTCATTAACCAATACGACCTATACAATGAGTCAAACCAGTGTATTGGATCGACTTTGGGCTCTCGATACTAATACGGTATCTGACGCCTTGGATTCCCTTAACCTCAAAGGGGCCACATTTGGCTTACAACCGCTATGGGACTGCCCCAAGATCGTAGGACGCGCCAGTACAGTCAAGGTTGGCCCAAAGACGGAGTCAACTCTCACTGCCCATCTCATTACTCCAGTGATAGATGCGGTCACTTCAGATGATCGAATTCTTGTCATCTCTGGTGGCACGGATGGTATCTCTTGCTGGGGCGACATCATTGCTAATGCCTCGAAAATGAAGCGCATTCGTGGAACCATCATCGATGGCATGAGCCGTGATATAGATGGAAGCCGTGAAATCGGCTATCCAGTTTACGGCCGAGGCATCACCATGATTAGCGCGCGCAATCGATTGGTACAAATTGAGTCGGGCAAGCCTCTGCAGATGCGAAGTGTTACAGTCCATCAAGACGACTATGTGATCGCCGACAGGTGTGGCACTGTGTTCATACCGGCAGAGCAAATCGAAGAGGTCCTGGATTTGGGTGAGAAGATTGACCGTCGTCAGAGGTTTATGGTCCATGCTGTTCGTGCAGGCCAGCCTGTGTCAGAAGTGATGCACGACAAGCAATTCGAAAATATCAGCGACATGGATGCCGCAAACGTGCCATCAGCGGCAGTGAAAACATTCTACCCGCAGAATCCCAAGAAAGCCAGTATCGAAGACCAAGAACTGGTAGCGCTATTCAAGGACTTGGATACTCCCGCAGTTTCTGACGCGCTTGATAGACTTGGAATCCCGGGGCAGGCTCTCAATATCATGCCTTTGGTGAATTATAAGAAGGTAACTGTTGGGCCTGCCTTTACCGTACGTTACGTGCCTGCAAGCGATCCGCCCGGGAATGTTGGAAACTTCATTGATGACGCTGCCATCGGTGATGTTGTAGTCATCGACAACGGTGGACGCACCGACTGTACCGTTTGGGGCGATATCATGACGCAGTACGCCGGTTTACGAGGCATTGCTGGGTCTGTCATTGATGGTGTGTGCCGCGATGTTAACCGTGCCATCACCGATGACTACCCTCTTTTCACGGCTGGACGTTGGATGCGGACTGGCAAAGATCGGGTTCAAATAGGAAGCATCAACGAGCCAATCGGCATTGGCAAAGTACGTGTCCAACCTCGGGATATTGTTGTTGCCGATGCCAATGGTGTGGTTGTTGTTCCACGAGATCGTGCCCAAGAGGTGGCCGAGATCGCGCAGGGAATCGAGAAGAGTGAAGCTAGTATCCGAGAACTGATTGCCGGTGGACTCACAATTGCAGTAGCGAGAGAAAGGCTGGGGTATCATACCTTGCAACGCAAAGAACGAGACTGAATCAGTAGAAAGCGGTCCAATTGATATACGGGTAGCCCTTCATATACAACGACGCTGTTTCATAACAGCTGATGATCTAAGTTGCAATTTATTAGACGGGTATGTAGTTTAATTGATACAGTTATCCAAAGAGCTCGAAGGGCATTGTCTGAGCATTAGTAAACACCTTGTGTGAAATAGTAATATACGCCCTAAGCTGAGACTACATGTACATAAATGTATGTACATGTACGCGGGCAACTCACATCTGCCGGCCTCTGGTCGCCACCTAACAGGCCAGATGCATCATACTTCGTGGTGTCCAACATATATCGTTTCTCGTAATAGAAAAAGTCATTGAACTCTTTCACCTAGATAAAGAACGTCTTCTTGTACGTGCCCACGTCAACGATGCATCGGCAAAAGTTGGTTTAATACAAGCTGTCAAGATGTGAACTGATAGGCTATATCCTGGCCATTTATACGACATATCCCCTGCTTCTCATGGAAGCAATCAGGAACGTGCAGTCAAAAGCTCAGCCGTATACCAGTTTTGAATAGCCCGTATATCATAACTCAATGCTACGGTATCGAATACTTTCAAATGCTCCCTGCTCGACGCTCCGTCATTCGATAGTCGACCAACCCATTTGCCCTGTTTTCGCGCCGCCGACACAATCTTTTCGATAGCATCGACGAACTCTGGCTCATCGCCTTTGGCAGGCACATATCCAAGGATTGACAGAGCCAGGTCATTTGGTCCAATAAAAACCATATCTTGCGAGGCGTTAGCACACTGGTTCTTAGGATCCAAGTTGGCTGCAGCACAAACCGACTCCTGGTACAGCACAAATAGCGTCTACGTTCTCGACCCCCCTTTTTGATTCAATTTGAATACAAGTGATGAGTGTTTCATTAGCCGTTTTTAGGTACGTTGGGATATCGATGCCATGAGTGATGGCTGGAAACGCTGAGCCTTGGCCTCGAAGCCCTTGTGGCGGGAATTTTGAGTTGCTCACAACGGTAATCGCCTCTTCGGCGGTATTTATTTGGGGGACAACGATTCCGCTAGTTATTGTCAGTAGTGAAATGAGAGGGTTCGTGTTATGTACTTACTGTGCTCCAGCGTCCAAAGCTCTTTTAATCAAGTCCGCGTGAGTCATCCTGAGACGGACGAGTGGTGACACTCCAAGGGCAGCGATAGCAGCAGTAGAACTATGCATGGAGTCGTCACTGATATGGCCATGCTCGCAATCAATGATGATGCCCTTTACAACCGTTAATAAAAAGCATGTATACAAAGGGTGAGCGGCACTTACATCGACTCCAGTTTGGGCTACAATTTGGGCTGTGCGAAAAGACGGAAGCCCCAAAAATGTCATGATAGGCTTTGAGTTGGCTCGAAGAGCATTGAGCAGACGCAATCGTGGGTTTTGAATTAAAGTCGTCATGGCTGATGCGTAGGACATTACTGTGGGTAAGTTTGACGACGCGCCAATCCAAAAGAAACAATGGACAATATTGAGCTATAGCGAAGTGAGCTGCAAAAGTAGCTGCGAAGTAATTATTGCAGTAGGTTTCACAATAAGTAGCAAGCAGATTCTACAAAGGTGTAACGATCATGTACTGGTGAGGTGTCTATTGTGGTATTGGAAACTGCTGGGCAACTCTCAGTCAAATGGACGCTACGAGCTCCTAGTGAGAAGAATGGAAGCCGTGCGAATCAGGGCGCATAATTCAAGTCAGCATTTCCAGACTACATAACTTCCGACTACAAGCTCGCATGTGCTACTATCTCATCACCTTTGGACTTGGCCATGGGCGCTGAGAGGGTTGCCGGTTGTCAGATCTCGGTCTGGGGGCCGATTCGCCGAGTGCTGACCCGCTCCTGTGTTGGTGCCGTAATAACTAGCCCGGTCCGTATCGCGGGTAAAGATGTCATTGCCCGAACCTAGTTTGAGGCAGCCAACTCACTTCTGTAAACTTGCGTATTGCTCTTCCAACTGCTTGGATCGAATGTATCCCGGGCACTGGAAGCGATGGCCGATGCATTGGACGAGCTGGATCAACACCGCTCGGCTGGTACTCCAGCAGCGGCGAAAGCCCCATACGCGCCTCGGGCAAGACCAACTGCGTAGGTCAAATCTGTACTGTCAGAGAAATTCATGTTAATGACGGTCTTTACTAATCCCCGGGATGCCAATAGCTGCCGTAAATGTCACTTGCGAAGAGTGAAATGCTCAGGAGGGAAGCCTTGTAATAACTGTAGACGAGCCAATGAGGCAGCGGAATGTGTTTATCCTCAGAAGGATAGATTGGTAAAAGTTAGCCAGCAGTAAGTTGAACCCGTCGTTACAGATTTACCAGGGTAACTTAACAGGGATTGATGCTAACCTGACAGATACATCGATGACTTGATTGCAGAGAATCAGGCACTTCGAAGTCGAGCATCTTCGCCTAGGCCACGTCATGGTTCACAGCATTTGAGCGGTGGAGGGGCAGATAAAATCACAGAGCAAACCGTCGCAGTGCCATCGGCACAAGCTCCAGAGTTGACTAGTACTCCTTGGTTCATTGATATGGCCGTCCCCCATACTCCCATCCTACTCTCCGAGGCCTCAGATTCGGCTTTTGCGACCCGTTTCCGTCAGGCCATGTCTAGCTCCGAACACTGCCATTTTCCTCGTGTAAGTTATCCAGCAGAGGACCAAATCCTGGCCCTAGGCGACGCTGCTTGCGAGTGGCCTAGCCCGCCGCAAGCGCGTCTCCTAGTGAATGCTGCATTGAAGTGTCTTGGGCGTTGGCACCACATTGTCCGAAGCAGTGTTATCTTTGAAGAGCTTGAGAAGCTTTTAAAGGATCCCAGAGCAGTGGGGTTCCTGGTCCAGAGCAAATTCTGGGCATTGTTTGCAATTGGAAAGACATATTCGACTCGAACGTCAGCTACTCCTAGAGCTTTCCCAGGTCTAGAATACTTTGCCAAAGCGTCAAAGGTTCTCCGCGTCATCAGTGAGCGCCCAACAGTTGAAATGGTCGAGACGTGTCTTCTTTTGGTAAAACATTCCTCTTAGTACAAATATGCCTGCACCCATGCACTGACTGCTTCTCACAGTCTTACTATTCACTTTTTCTAAATAGACGACACTCTGCTTATAGCCTGGCTGGCTCCGCAGTGCGTACTGCTATTATCATGGGACTCCACCTGAATGTCCCCGAGCCTCTTCTCACGGATCAGTTTGCACGTGAACATAGAGTCCGAGTTTGGTGGACTGCCTATACGTTCGATAGAATGTGGGCCACGAAGCTGGGATATCCGGTGGCTGTTCAGGACAGTGATATCGATCTCGATCTTCCATCAAATAAGCTCTCACATAGCGACTTTCCGGATTGCTCCTATTCTGTAGCTATGATAGGCCT
Source organism: Trichoderma breve (assembly GCF_028502605.1). Classification (NCBI taxonomy): domain Eukaryota; kingdom Fungi; phylum Ascomycota; class Sordariomycetes; order Hypocreales; family Hypocreaceae; genus Trichoderma; species Trichoderma breve. The sequence continues at coordinate 3,204,919 of NC_079232.1, forward strand.
AGCAAGGATATCTGGAACTATACTAAACTCGATCTACGGCAAGAGTTCTCAGAAGACGGCACTATCTCAACGAGTTCATGATAGCTTGTCCGCACTGCGACAATGGCTCAAAGATCTTCCGCCATCGCTGCAGATTGACCCAACGAAAAGCAATATGGCAGAACAACAGGCAGAATCTTTACATTTACGGTTCAATCAAGTAAGCACTTTCTCTCCCTATGATGATTGGTGATATGCATGGGTAATAATATCTTCAGCTCGTGATCCTTGCCACCCGCCCAATTTTGCTCCACGTCTTTCGGACACGCTTCAAGGTCCTGGAAACGGGAGACGAGCCGGACATTCCTGGTTCAGCAAGTACCCTCTCAGATGCCTGCGTACGATGTGCGAGACACTCGTACCAGATTCTCACCGACTCTTGGATCAACGGAAGGTTTATGATGTTTGACTACTTTGATACACAATATCTTTTCACAGCGGCAACAATCTTGGCGATCTCGAGTCTGTTGAACCAAAACGACAGTCAAAGTGATGGGGAGCTTTTTGACACGGCGGCACAATTTCTCTCACAACTGAAGGAAAATGGGAATTTCGTAGCTGCCGAGTTTAAACAACATGTGGATGCCATGAACGTTTTCATTGCATCTGAAGAGGCTAAGTTGCAGGAGAGACGCGGAGATAACACATCAACACAGCCTCAAAACAATAGAGGCATCACAGGCGGTGGCTCTGCCTCGCTGCTTACATCGCAAGATGTGGCTGCAGACATGGTACTATCAGAACCATTTTTTCATGACCTGCTCGAACAGTCGATTCCTGATCTAAATTTTATCGACGCCTCGTTGAGTATAGATGGCACACAGGGACTCTACTGGCCGATGATGACCTCCGGAACCGGTTCCGACACGTTTTTCTAAGGCTATAATAGACAAATTATTTTACTATATATACATTGGTTCTTCGGCTACTGCTCGAGTAGTTGCCCCTTGCTCGTACCATCAGATTGCTGATCGTTGGCTCTCTGAATAAGATCCTGAATAGCAGCCCACATAGCCACAGGATTAGAATACATTGGGAAATGGCCCGCACTGGGAATCTCGGCCAGCTCAACTCCAGCGGCTTCCAGCTTAGGGAGATACGAAAGACTCGCATGCTGTTCGCCAAACATGAAAGCCTTTATGAATGGAAGGGCTAAAAACTTGGCTAGTAAACTGCCGCTGTCGGATAAATGCACCATGGATTCGAAGATTCCTCTGATAGCACCAACTTGAGCTCTCTGACGAATTGAAGCCGCATACAATGCGGCGGAGTAGAACGGAGACTGGCGGCAGCGGAGGATGAAATCGTTCAGAAACTCGTCCATATCTTCGCTGTGCCAGTCAAATATTTGTCGGCTGATGAAGCAATCCTCAGGCGCAAGATTTCCTTTAATATTGACGAAGCTGCGGATCGCCTCGGGTTTTCGGTGAGCCAGTTCAAGGGCAGTTAGACCACCCATTGAATGCCCTACAATGTGAAATTCGAGGATTTGGAAATGATGCAGCACCGCCTCTGCCGTTTTGACGAGAAAGCCGATGTTCACTTTGGACAGATCTTCACACCAGCTTTCGCCGCACCCGGGAGCATCGTACGCAAGAAACGACTGTGCAGAGAAACCGGCATGGAACCGAATATCAACATAGTCTTCCTTAGAGCTGCCCCATCCGTGTAGAAATAGGATAGGTATCGAGGTAGAATTGCCGAGACGTCGGAAGAGGGCCAAGTCGATTGACGTACCATCAATTTCTAGTCGGAGGCGCTCATGCGTAACGCCCAAGTTGGGCGATTCGGGTGTAATGTCGGACATTCTGAAACCTTGTTTCTACTTCTTGAATACATGGATTGTTTCTGCGTCATGATCCTTCTCTTGTCATGGAGACGTAAACCAAGCTTTATACATGTAGAATTCCGGCCGTGTGGGTCCGGGGTGATGCCTTTCGGCGAAGTGGTTATCACGCCGAACAGCATTCAAGGCCGGGTAACATTGCTTCGGGGACAGCACACAAGTCAAACTTGGAACTCAATGCTCTGAAAAAGACAGCCCACGGTACATATTCATGTATTGCATCATCACCACGTCTAATAAACCTGTATATTAGTAACAGACTGTAGCTTAAGGAAAGCAGCAGCAGTATAACGCCCTCCAATTAAGAAGACACAGATAGGGCAAACATTTTGTCAACTTAAAAATGAGATGAAAGGAAACGCACAAAAGAAATATATATATATATAAGACGTGGTGCAGCAATATAACTTATCAGTAGCCTTTCTCCCAGAAATATCTCTCTCAACATAGCTCTATTCTAGACTTATAGTACCGACATCGCCCTTCCATTTGACCCCGTCGTCCTTGCGATTAACCAATGCATTTCTGCTAAAGCGATGCTAAATCTTAACCCAATTTCCTACAGCCTCCAGTTCTCTCTGAACCCGTGTGTCCTTGTCCTTAACCTTTCCCAACAGTTGTACCATGGTAGTCAAGGCGAGCCTAGTAAGGGTGTCTTCCCCCGCTTGTTCTGCTTCTTCTTTGATCTCCTCCAGTCTTTTCAACCAATACATCCATCGCCAGGGACTAAATGCCGCTGATGATCTGCGACCTAGCTCCGATGTAGCGAAGGTAGTTTTGCCTTGCCTGACGGTATCGGGGTTGTTCCACAACTTGTCTGACAGTTGGATGATTTTATTGTGTGCGACAACCAGCCAAAACTGCGCAGCCGGAAGTAAAGCGGCAATCGTGAGCTCACGTAAATCCCTATGAGGATCCTCGTCACTCTGATCGTTGAAGCTGCCCAATGGACGAACAGTTTCAAAAGTGTCCTTAAAGACTAACAAAGCAATTTCGCATAGATTGTCGTCTACCCCGGTGGACGCGAGCTTAGCCAGAAAGCAAGAGAAGTCGACGCGTTGGTCAGTACTCATAGTTGCACAATCCTTTACCCAGAAGTCCGTCATGTCCGCAGTGAAGAAAGGCAGACCTTCCCAAATAATGCCAGCGGATGTTGTGGCAATCTCAAGCTTGTTGTCATTGCTATCGCCGTCATTACCGTTGTGGCTGTTTTGTGCTCGGCGCGTCAAATTCCCTTGCCCATGGAGTTGGACGATATGCAGGACCCATGTATCTTGTTCAGGGCTTGTATGGGAAATATTTTTGCCCGCTTGATAGTAGACGTACCAAAGACACTGTAGCTGATACTTGAGCTCCTCAGCGGACTTCGCGTCGCGAGAATACGACTCATTGATGAAAGATATCTTGCTGTCAGCGAATCCCTGGAGACCATCGAAGTCATTCTGTTGAATTGCCTCCTCTATTGACTTTCGATCGTCTTCGGCAAGCCATAGTTGCCGGCCGATGTAATCATCCGCGACGGGTCTATCTTTAACTTGCATGATAAAGTTGCTGCAACTCTGCGGTACTGTGATCGCTGACAAATGAGTGTCGCCGTAATAAACGTTGAGAGAGTAGTAGGAGATTGTGAGAGGGGAATGGAGGACTTGGGAATTACTCATGGACTGGACATAGCTACCCTAATATATAGCCAAAGTACAAGTAGTGAACATCAATAGATGTTCGCTGTATGTCAGGGGCTAGTCACAAAGGGAACACTCCTCTGTTCATTGAACACGGATTAAGGCGTCAGTGTTCTCAACTAGCAGGCCAGCTGACCTGACGGACTGAATAAAGATATAAGATGGGGGTAAAAGGGACTTTCGCTTGTCATGAAGTTGAAATAGACCAATATAAGCGTGAGGTATACAAGCAAGAGATGGAATAATCCGGAGAATGCTTCAAAACAACTCGTAATCGTTATGATAGCAATCCCACGGTTGTAACAAGTGGCCTATATAATAACTAATATATTCGAGCAACCTGTAGATGATGAAGAAATTGAGGTCTCCTACTGGGTAAGCAACATAGCGTGAGACACTTGTGTGTTGGCAAGACGCGGTTTTGGTACCATCAGATTCCCCGTCAGGCTCGTTATCATCGTCATCCCCCTTGATTCATAAACTGTGTAGTATAAGATTTATCATCTCAGTCAGTCAGAAACGAAATTTTATATGATGATGGTTGGAATTCAAAGGCATAGCCAGGGAATGCGAACATTTGAGCCATTCCCTGTCATCCAGACATATGCCCTACCTCACAGCGAATCTTTTCATCAATCTTCCCCAGATACTGCGCCTCTGCAAGTTTATTTCACATCGGACAACAAAACATATATTCCTTATATGCATGATTGGCTCTCACTTACAGGGGCATACATAGATTACAGGTGCAGTGAATCCAGTCAGTCGTAGGAGGAATCCTGGTCTCTTCCTTGTCAAGATGGATGTGGTGCCTAGTAAGCGCTTTGATCTCTTCTTTGTTCAAGAGATTCTCTTACAAAAGCTCTCAAATACGCCGTCTTGCTCCCAAATCTTGACCAAATCTTTCTCTACACCCTTCGCATCATCAAATATGACGAGTTTTCTACCATAGAAATGCAACGACTTTAATTCGGATGCTCTGGTCACAATCCACAGGGACTTCGTGTCTTATGGACATGCTACGATAGTCGATTTACCTTGAGTCTCGATAAGCACGCCTCAGACAACGTAGCTGTTCGCGTTCGTTTAGTCGGAGCTCAAGGATACATGTACAATATTCATGTCACGAAACATGCGACTGACAACAGCATGTACGAGGCATCAAAGAGCTAGACCTTCAATTCAGAAGAGTCAATCTATGAGCAAGATTGTGGATGATGATCACCAGCCTCAGATGCCCGAGGGGAGATCCACCTAGGTACATGTAGTCTATAAAAAAGACAGTTAGACGAGAGCGGTTTCCTATCGACGGGGAGTTGGCACGGGTATGTCGTTAAAAGCTACGCGGCAGGCTCTGATTGTGTGTCTTTATATAGATTGACCTTTTTTTCTACGTGCTTCATGATCTGTAAACCCATACCCGTACACAAAGCTTTCGTTGTAGTTCCTTGCCTTTGTGTTTCTTACTTCGCTGCCACCCACATTTGATCTCAGCCCATATAAAATGGCAGAACAATTGTCTCCATGTTCATGAGTTAGGAACAACCTTTTACTACATCATCTTCAGTCTGTGTCGTTTGTGTGTTCAATATGGTAAACCACTATTTCAGAGCGTGCGCCAGCGTGAGTCAACAATAACTATGAACCATGACAATAGTATTGTTTACTATTACTGGGCCACCCCATCAATAGACGATAACAAGGGCCCTGGATCTGTCATTTTCGTGAGAAACGATGGCTTGCTTGGCTGCATTTCTGATACGCAGGAACCGGGTGGGGGACGCACATCTAGACTGACAGATCTCGGCTTCTGGTAGTGGCGGTGACAGGGCAAACAGGGCATGTCAAGGTTCGTCACACGCCACCGTTATGGATATACTACTTCATGATTCATGCATACATATCACAAGTTCTACGAGCACGCACTCCTCGAGTCATTTATATGGAATGTCTCATACTATGATATGTTTCGTGTAGTAGTAACCGGCTCTCTTTCCCTTTATGAGAGGCTCCGAAATATCCAAGGCATGGGTAAATACATGCAGCGTCTACACGAAACCACTACCTCGGCCGCTGTCGTAATGCCTCTTGGATACGTAATAGTATCCTCCCTGGATTAAGGATTCCCTAGATCCGTAGGAAACTTCAGAGACGTCTACCGTGCAAGCCATGGAGTGCAATGGTGAATAAGGCCGCTCCACGTGCTAAGCTGCCTGTCTCAAAGGGTTACGTTTTGTGCCCCCTCACTTACACGTATTTCGGCCCCGATCCATTGACGTCTACTCCATACTGAGCACAATGCAGGCATGGATTCGGAGAGCGCACAAAAATCTCGAATCTAGCACGTCCCAAAGTTACGAGCATAGTATGTATACGGGCCATTGTCTTACAGCAACCTAAAAAGTCTCCGGGCCCATTGACAAGTAGTAGTCGTCATGGACATAGGCAAGGGACCCTTCTCCAACATGACAAGTGACAGGTTTTTGAATCAGCAAAGTTGGACTGCCGGGACGCGAGAGGGATGGGGTTGAAACCAAGGTTTTCCCCTCTCAGCTGAGCCGAACTCCTTGTGAACCTGCGAATCATATCGTACTCCGTAGAGCGCTGGGGTATCGGAAAAAAAATTCGGCTTGTATTTCACGGCATGGCGCACAGACGGTGGCTGAGAACCGGTGAGGCGATTGCAGCGCATATGGGGGCCTAATATCACGAATGAGTCAGCCGAAGCATTATGAGCTCAACATGATCCAATCTGTAGAGTACTTGTACCGTCTCAACAAAGCCAAGAAGATGTTGTTTTTTTTTTTTTTTTGACGAGGATATGGCTTTGTTGTGTACGGAGTAGCCACGCCCAACTCGACGGGCAAATGACCCTGGCCTGTCAATGTCATGCAGACACACTACACAAGTGCCGTGGAAACAGATGATGCGTTCACATGTGAATCCATCAGATGCCGCATTGACTACTAGTCAAAGATGTAACAGCTGCCCGTCCTTCGTACATCGGGGAAATGGTACCTTGCATCCGTCCCCATCGTAACAAAGTCGTACGAGTATGTCACCATTAGTTCGGAATGTTGGTGGCCATAGCTCAGGCGTGCTGTAGCAGAGAGGTGGTTTTTGCAGGAACTTTGTCAACTTCCAAGTCTCGAACAGTGAAGCCGTCCAACAGCTCAACAGGTGGTGGAACGATCAGGTGTTGTCGGCCTCAAGCAGCAATACTGAAATTCTCGCCATTGTTGGCGCTAGCCGATGTCTTTCGGCCTGCGCTGTCATCGCTTCTCGGTGTGAGTGTATCCGGTTTCACTAAAGCGCCCACCTGGCTGTCAAAAGAAAAGAAAAAATGGCATGTGTGGAAGTCTGGACCCCGGTTCCGTCGATCGGAAAGGAGCCGGCCGGGTGTATCCAATATACGAGTTGACGTAAACCTGCATGCTTTTGGCTTCCCGCGGGAACGAAGGAAGAACGAAGAGGCAGTGACGGTGACGGTGACAGAGTTGACTTGCAGCGGCATAGTATTATGGTAGGATTGATTCTTGGCCAAGCGCGGGATGAAAGCCACAAATTTCGCATCCGAACATCGGCATGGGTCATCGGTGTTATTGATCTCTCAGCTTCTGACAGGCGCGATGCGGCTGATGGACAAGATATGCCCGTCAGACAGATTCTGCAAATTTGCAGTTAAGTTTCAATAGGCGAGGTCAACCCGGCTCTAGCTCGATTGTTAGTCCAATGACTCCCTTGTCCGATAAGACTCAACTTGTACGGGGAAGTTGAGCTGTAGGCCGAAGAGATTTGGCGAGCTGAGAGGCCTCATCTCATCTAACGGTCAATCTCAAGATGGATCTGATCTTAAATGATGAACCAGGTACCATCGAACACACATCTTGCGGCTTCTCATCTGTCCGGCTTTTTCCCGTCCAAACCCATAGTGCAGTCGACACAATTCAATCCCGTCCGCAATGTAAAATATTCCGCCCCCAAGAAGTATTTACTCCCGGATTGACTCAGACTCGTCTCGTCTCGTTCCGCGCTGCGGTACGGCACACGAGCAGGGCTACAACGCCCAAACGCCCAGGCCCCAAACTTCGACAGCACTAAACGACGCCACCTGAAAATTGCCCAAGCTCGTCGCATGGGGGTCCTTAAAGACGGGACGCCATCCGTATGGACAGTTATTCTCTGGCGTGTGGCCGGTGGCGTTGCTTCAGGGGGTAGGCTGAGGTTGCCTGTCCCGAACCCGCCCAGATCTAAGGATTGCGCACCTGTGCTTGTGGAAATAACAAGTGCGATGTCAGACATGGTGCTATTCCAGTGGGTTGGGCAAATGACATGACACATCAGAACAACGCCCATGTACATAATATTCTCGTGGCATGTGCTGTAAAGAGTTGAAAACAAAACGGAAGAGAATTGAAAGAGGATTGTGCTCAACGGGGTCCATCCGCATCATTCGAAGCGTCACTGAGATGATCCATCTGTAGGGAGTACTAAGGGAGCTCAATATTGAGTTGTTCTGGGATATACTTCCGAAATCGATAAGCTGAGGTGCACAGCTCTCCTTCGGAGTCTTTCTACCAGCTCACCAGCCCAAGCATTTATCTTCGCAACTCCGATATCTTCTCGTAGTGATGATCTAGGTATGTACTAGCACAAGCCATAGTTGCCCATAGTTGCGTTATTGCGTGTATCTGAGGCTGAGGCTGAGGCTAGGCCCACATCCAGACAAAGACAGTGCTGATCTAGCGTATCAAGTACTATTGGATTCTACGATACCTGTTCTGGCCTACCCGGCAAGAGAACCTTGGAATACATATTTTAGATTGAGTTAACTGAGCGACAGCTGAGGACGAAATACGGCTCAGAGTTTATGTTTAAATTAGTTTGTGAACCTGCCCTTCAAAAAATACTATATCTGTTGTCTGATTCACAATATTCATGGTTGATATCAAGGCATAGTTGAGGCTGTGGGTAATATCAAACAAAGCTCCTGGCACTTAGTGTTTTTGGGGTTGTAAATCGGCCCATTTCACATGGGTTCTCAACGCCAGTCTCATGGCGCAACAGTTTCCCGATATTGCTCAAAAAACCAACGTCGGCCCACCTATAATTAACATTTCACTGCTATTGTCCTAGCATGGAAAGGTTTCTGTACCCAGTGCCGTAAGTGAAGCTGTGCGGCGATGCGGATTCGTTACGCCCGATGCCGCTCGCACACGCTACACCAGAGACGCGATAGTAACAACAGGGCCTGTTCGAAGTAGCGTTCTCACCTGCTACGGAGTACGCTCCGCACCAAGGGGGCCGGCCTCAACAGCGGGCCTGACCCTTCGTAGATCTGGTGCGGGCGGGAGTTGATTGACATTCACATACCATTGCAACTATAACGAGCAGTGCCGATGATCTGTGCCGAGTAAGCTGCGTCACAAGCACTTAATAATGCTCATGAATCGTATAGCTAGGTATGTCTGTGAACTAGTATTCATTTGCCAAGACCTGGAGTCGGATTTTCTTTCTACGTATCGCGCTTTGCAGAGCGTGGAGTAGAAATTCAGATGCTGTTGGGAGATTTGAGGAGATACCACGGCATATACTAGCATCGGTCACGCCGTCGACTTAAGGACTTCCAAGGGTTGAGAGATGAAATGAGAAAGACAACAGGCACTAAACCGCCGTCGCAAGCACGAGAATAGAAGCAAACCAACACACCTTTGTAATTGGTGTTCTTCGTACTCCGTACAAGCACTGTAAATAATAGAGGTGCTCGACCTCCACACTACACTGGATGCTTCCACGAGCCTTGCACGTGGATTAGGCCAGGGACACTACAAAGCAAGATGTGAGACGTTAGTGCCTCTGGCTTGACCCTGAAGCCGTTCGCTTCTGGATAGCCATTCACATGCCCCGCCCAGAAGCAGGGGATATGAAATTTAGGCAGGGTCGACTCTGGTTCTGGACAGCCACAATGGGTTAAGGTGAAGCCAAAGCCGGAAATAGGTTTGATGGGGAAAACAGAACAGGAAATGAGAAGAATCTAAGCGGGCGGGGCGGCATTTTGGTCCTCGGACTAGCCCACCCAGTGAGGCGTGTGTCATGAGCTTTCCCCTAGCACCTTTGTGTGTAGTGGGAGAGCTGATGCGATGTCGTCACACCAGGGAGAGGAGGGATCTGCCATGGAGTGATGAATGATGCCTGACAAATGCCACATTAGATTTGCCCTGGTATTGTACATTGTATGTAGTACTTGTAGTGCCTTTGAAAGACTTCAGTGTAGTATGCCGATGATGCCGACATACGAGTATAGACTCTTGGTCGGGAGGGGATACCAGTCCGAAGTGGCCTCGGGGTCGTGAACTTTTTGGACAGGTATCGTTCCGGGATATCGGGATGAGATTGTCCCCGTTGTTGGTGAATAGAGATCTTCCGTGTTTGGCGTAGTAGTATGATATGCGTGACATGGCAGAGGGCCGCTACGCTGGCGAACGAACCTAGAATACTGGGGATGGCACAGTTTGGTCAGAAATCGCACTGCGATGCATCATAAATCAGACCTGCTGGGCTGACATGATGATCAGGCGCCTTGAAATTCGCTTATTGGTGCCTTTCAAATGTTCGACTTTCCCTTTAAACTTTCAATATTGAACGCAGCAATATCTCTCCTTACGGGCGGAAGAGATAAGACAGCCAAATCATATTGTATGCGGCTCAGCTGTCTCAGAACATGTGTGGCTGGGGGTGAACCATATGAACGGGATGTCCTTGTATGCGCAAGGCTGGTTCGTGTTAGCTGAAACAACCGCCCGAATAAACCTGTCACTTTCTTCCTTTTTGCCTCCTAAAAATTGAAACCAGCAGCCTGGTGAGTCGAGTCTCTTGATTAGCTTGCCCGACTTACTACGGCTTGTTCTATTATATCCCTACCACAATTGACGTTGCCCAAATGATGGTGGCTGACCTTGAAATAGAAGTTGGATGCATCTCCATGCTGGGCTAGCAGTATGATAAACTCGTAATATCTCATTGAGGGCCATTCTTGACAAAAAATGATAGAAATTAGTTGCCACTAGCGGTCATGGGTAGGTGAGTGATTTGAAATGCGATACGAAGCCGTACTCGTTTCTTGGAGCCGACGAGAGTAGTTGAACCGGGACCACGGCTTGTTGAATGGCGGCCTCTTGGACGAATGTGCGCAAAGCTAATGAGACATATAGGCGCAGCAAAAGGGAGAGAATATTGTCCTCAAGGGGCCGCTTCCAACGCTGCAGAGGTAATTCAAGGAGGTTCGCGATGGCATCCGGTTTTCAGACTTTTGACCAATGCCTCCCTGCAGCATCAATGTGATAGCAATAACCTCTTGGGTGTGCTGTGGCGCAGTATGTACGGAGTACGGAGCGCAAGTTAGCTTCTGTACTGGTGGTCATCAGGGTTGCTGAATGTGCCCTGGACGCGCGCGGAGCAACTTGTAGGGAGGATACACGTCAGACGAACTCCAACTCGGTCTGAGAGTTCATCTGGCATCGAATTGCGGAGAACTGAGCAAGGCAAGGCAACAGAATGAACAGAATAGCCTTCCATGACGCGGAGGCGCCGTATTACCGCAATCAGTTGGGCAATTTGAGTCTCAGTTTGACCTGACCGTTGCACCCGTCGCCTCGGGACACAATGACATCTAGTTGCTGGTGCTACGGGGAGAACTCGAGAGCATGGGCCACAGACAGCCGGGGCCACATTGTGATGCCGGAGGAGACGTCTGCATGTCCCCTGCGTCCATCCCTGCTCATGTCCTTGGCAGTCCACCAGAACCCCTGCGGATTGTCCCTCTTAGCGCAGGCGCTTGGTAGTTCCCTTGCCCCCGGAGCCATCCAGCTAGGCCTGGCTGTCACTTTTGTCACCCTGGCGAGAGACCTGAGCATGTGGTGACGAAGGCAGTATCAGACATGTATCTAGGGGCGTGGATACGAGTCGAGTTGACAGCCACGCCTTGGAGTGGTGATGGGATTGACCAAGGGGCGAGTGATTGGTGGCAAGGCGGAACAGGAACACCTGGGTGGGTAGAACAAGTCCCAATATTAGTTGCTCGAACAGCTTTTCCAGCACGGTTGGCGCCAGATGCGGTTCCAATTCAATAACAGCAGCCTCCCCAGACCAGACAAGAGCCGCTTGTCTGACCTTTTTCTTTCTCTCGATTCGTGTTGGGCATCCTCGAACGCTGCTTGATAGCAAAGCGCCCACCTCTTTGGACGAGCCTCTGTGATAGCGGGCGACGAGAGATAGAAAGCGGCCAATCGAACCAGTCAGCTAGCCGCCGGCATCGCAAGAACACAGCAGACAAGCGCCAATCAACAGCCAGCATACCTGCAGCATACCTGGACGAAGTACAAAGTCGCACAGCTAGAGAGAGTGTGCACGATAATTGCGAGTACTCAAGCGCGAGGCATCAACGTGGGAAGAGCAAAAAAAAAAAAAGGGCTGAACCCACTGCAGCGTCTCTGGGCTCATTTTCCGCACTCTCAGCGTGGCCTTCCCCCCCGTGCCCCTTCTCGCCTGGAGCAAGAACGCTGCCAGCCCCCGAAAGCAAAGGCCAGGGAGCACCTGAACCAGCCAAGACACCCTGTTCGTGCGCTGCCCGTCTCGGATCGCCGCCTTGCATGTCGAGCGCATTCCGATTCCACCACCACTGAACTGATCTGATCGCCTGAGGCCGTCAGCACCGAGTTCTGCTCTGCAACGAACCGCTCGACTCGGCTTACGCATGCTAATTGCGGCGTCAATTGCATTGCATCGAATCGTCCGTCCTGTAAGTCCGCTAGCTCTCCTGTAGCTTCAGCCCTGCCGCTATTTCGCCTCCCCAGCCCGCCTCCCAAGCACCAGCATCAGCACCAGCGCCAGCACGGCATGACTGCTGCGGCTGCGTAAGGCGGCGACAAAGATCGCAGAGTGGCCCTTGAGCTGCTGCCCGCTGCTGCCCGCCTCCGCCATTCCCGTCGCCTTCGTGCGCCTTCGTGTGTTGTCACGGAAGCTGCCGGGCGAATGACTGTTGTTCATTCCTCGGCTCCGCCTCCCGCCTCCCACGGCCTCCTTTCATTCCAGACTCGGCCCGGCACTGCTTCCCACAACAGAACCAGCGATCGCTGAGGCATGGTGCGGTTTCAATTGCTGATGACGCAGGGCAATCTAGGTACTAGATACTAGATACTAGACTGTACGATACCAAGCGGAACTCCAGATCTGGAGAGCAGCAGGAGCAGCCCTACGTAGGCACTTGCTTACTTGCCCGCTCTCCATCCTCCCGTGACACCACACAATACAGGCCGTCGCAACTGGATTCCGCCACGAACAACAACTAACTCGACTGCTCCAATAAGCATCAAATCATCTTCCTGTCTGACACACCAAGAACCTTTCTGCCTCTGATACTCTAACCCTAACACGCAAGAACAACGACCGTCTGTTTACCGCCATTGCACCGTCCCATCCACGCGACAGAGACGACTTCCGCCACTCCCAACTATTGGATATTTGTGTGTTGTGACTATTCCGGACTCGACGCGGCCCAGTCGTATCTGATATTACTCGCCCCGACCTGGATTCATAAGACTTGTCATCCGATGACCTGAACAACAACTAGTGTCCTTGGCCTCTGTAATGCTGAGCGACAATCGAATGCGAGCGAGCCTCCAGGTGGCTCCCCTGGAGCTCACAAAGTCTCGGCCTGAAGACGCCAGTAATGGCTCTTCTTCGCACGACCAGACGCCAAAAGGCGATTCAAACTTGGACGCTTCACGTCTTGGCTCCCAAATGACGCCACCTGTGACTCCCTATGGCTCGCAAGAGGATCTGTCCACTCGGCCAGAGTCCCATATACCGCCTGTCTTCCACAACTTCCTCCGCGCCTTTTATCCCTTTGAGCCTACTCTCGCAATGAGTGATTCTAGCGTCACCCTGCCACTGGATGAGGGAGATGTTGTTCTAGTTCACTCGATTCACACCAATGGCTGGGCAGATGGAACGCTGCTGGCGTCAGGCGCCAGGGGGTGGCTTCCAACCAACTATTGTGAGGCGTACGAGCCAGAGGAAATGCGCAATCTTCTCAAAGCACTGCTTAATTTTTGGGACCTATTACGTATTACAACGATTGACGAAGGGCACATGTTTCAGAGCCAAGATTTTATGAAGGGCCTGATTGGCGGAGTGCGATACTTACTGGTAAGTCGTCTAATGTTGCCACAAGTTGACAGGCGATGGCGCAGAATTAACATGCTACATGTAGGAGCGTACTCAATGCCTAAGTCGAGAATCCACTCTCATTGAGCGATGCGAGCCTTTACGGAGATGTCGCAAGTCGCTGTTATCAGAACTTTCCTCCCTCGTGAAAACGGCAAAGCGCCTCCAGGAACTTCAACTGGTGGCATTGGATTTCCCCGAAGAGATCAATGACGTCGTAGACCAAATGATTTTGAAGGCCTTCAAAATTGTCACCAAAGGAGTGCGGTTTCTCGACGTCATGGACGATGATAAGCGAGCTCACATTTCATTAACGACGACTCTGGCGCCAGTGATTGAGGAAACGTGCGTTCCGCCTACACCTCCCGCTGATAGGGCTGTGTTTGGCGAGCAGACACGGACGGCTACGGATGACCGTGCTTCTGCCGCTGCAACTGCTGGAGACGCCGTCTCCCATACATCCACAGAGACGGGAACTCTAAGTCGACCAGCCCAAGGCAACCACTGGAGTAAGCGACTATCGTCCCTGAGTGCCCAGGTTGGCACCAACTCCCGCCGGCACTCTCAAGTTAGCATGAACCGACTCTCTGCAAATATGGCCCACCGACTGTCACTGGCTGGACCATCACCCCTTTCCCGTCCTCACCATTTAGTATCCGAGCGTCTCAGCAAAAACCATGATACATTCCTCTCCCATCTTGGCTCATTTATTGGGCGTCTGCACTTGCAATCTCAGTCACGGCCTGAGCTTACAACTGCTATCAAGCTGTCTGCCACATCTGGAGGAGAACTCCTGGCCGTTGTCGACGCTGTTTCTGCGCAAAGCAGCTCCATGATTGGCGCATTAGTAACGTCAAGGGAATCCCTGCTTGAGCGTATCCAGGAGCTTGTATTTGCTGCTCGAGATACTCTAGCGAACGCGGAGACAGAGGGAGCGGATATCATTATGCCACAAGACAACAAAATTATGCTAATGTCGGCAACAAGCTGTGTGCGAGCAGCTGGTGAATGCGTTGCCATAACCAAGGGCGTAATTGAGAGAACAGGAGACTTTGAACTCGAGTCTGATGGCAACGCCCTGCAACTGGATTTGAGTATTCTCGATGCGACTACAACACGTTCGAGAACCCCATCATTGGCGGAGAGATCTGAGGTTGCTAGCGTTGCTGGCTCTGCTCATACTACGAGTGACTCAATAAGCTCTTCCATTAGACGGCCAAGCGTAGTGGCACTTGACAAGCCGCTGCCCCGAGTCCCTGACAGCCAGCCTGACGAAGAGTCCACTCCCCAGAATCAATCTCCCAAGACGTCCCGGCCCTCTTCGGTAGCAGAAGAAACTGTATCCAGCCCAGCATCTTCTGCCACATCTATTGGCCGAACACTCCCCCAACTACCAAAGCTTACCACTACTCCTATGCCCAGAGAGCATCAGAGCACAATCGAAAGCAGCTCTGCCCGGGACCAGGATCCCCATTCCTCCTTTGATAGCATGGCTGGTTCCAGTGCTGGAAGCAGCACAACATACATGAGCCGGGACTCAGAAGTCAGCTTGGTGTCTCAGACCTCGACACGCGCCACTACTCCCGATCATACAATGGTTCCCCGGAGCCAACCTTCTATATCTGAGCTGAGCACTACGGGAAGCTCCATTCACTCGATTCCCACCGAGGAAGCTGATGAAGCTGAATCCAAACTGTTAATGAAGACGTATGCACATGAGTTAGTTTTCAACAAAGAAGGTCAAGTGACAGGTGGTACGCTCCCGGCATTGGTCGAACGGTTGACCACACATGAGGCAACTCCCGATGCCACATTCGTTTCAACATTTTTCCTGACCTTCAGGCTATTTTGCACCCCCGTGCAGTTGACGGAGGCGCTCATCGATCGATTCGAATACGCAGAGGAATCACCACAAACCTCAGGCCCCGTCCGCCTGCGAGTATATAATGCTTTCAAGGGCTGGCTTGAATCGCACTGGCGTGATAACGCTGACCGTGAAGCACTGGCGATTATCATCCCCTTTGCAGAGGATCGGCTGAATGCCGTCTTACCATCTGCCGGCTCCCGACTGCTGGAACTGGCTAATCGTGTGTCGGGCGAAGGCGCGCTGGTGCCTCGGCTTGTCTCTTCTATGGGCAAGACAAGCACGGCCATTGGCCAATATGTGCCTACGGAGCAGCCTCTTCCCTCTTCCATCATTTCAAAGGGTCAGCAGAACATGCTGCAGTCGTTCAAATCTGGCAGCGCTTCGCCAACCATACTCGACTTTGATCCGCTGGAGCTCGCTCGTCAGTTGACCATTATGCAGATGAACATTTTCTGCTCCATCTTACCTGAAGAGCTTTTGGCCTCTCAGTGGATGAAAAAGGGCGGAGTCAATGCTCCCAACGTCAAAGCCATGTCCTCCCTATCTACTGACTTATCAAACATGGTTGCCGAAACGATTCTTCATCATACAGAACTCAAGAAGCGTGCGGCCGTCATCAAGCAGTGGATCAAGATTGCACAGCAGTTCCTCGAGCTCAACAATTACGATGGCTTGATGTCCATCATCTGCACCCTCAATAGCAGCACCATTAGCCGCCTGCGCAAAACCTGGGATACGATCTCACAGAAGCGGAAAGACAGCCTCCGCCAGTTACAGGACATTGTAGAGCCGGGGCAGAACAACAAAGTTCTCCGCGCCAAGCTGCAAAATCACGTTCCTCCCTGTCTCCCTTTCTTAGGCATGTATCTGACTGACTTGACCTTTGTCGATATTGGCAATGCGTCAACAAAGCAAGTAACCGAGGGAGACGGTGTGGAGGGCTTGACTGTTGTCAACTTTGACAAGCACACTCGGACAGCCAAGATTATCGGCGAGCTCCAGCGGTTCCAAATCCCATACAGGTTGACGGAGCTGCCTGATATGCAGGAATGGCTATCCGCGCAATTCCAGCTCATCCGCGAAGGAGACCAGGGGAATGTTCAGGTGACATATTATCGAAAGAGTCTCTTGTTGGAGCCTCGCGAATCATCGTTGAAACGCGACTCCGAGCCACCGGCTGCAGCTGCGACATTAGCAGCCCCCTCTACCTCTACTCGAACCGATCTTTTTGGCTGGATGACGCGCAGTGGACAGAGCTCGACGCCTTCATAAAAATGCTCTTGTCTTTCACCCCTGCTCCACCCGAATCTTGATTGGCCACCGGAGGGAACGACATTCTCAAAAACTCTACATGGTCTCCACGCACATATACAAAGCTACTTACATTTGATTTTGATACCCCGCCATTGTTTCTGGTTAATTTCTCTTTAAACTCCTGAAATGCAAAAGCTTAGCCTTTGGGCTCTGATCAGCATTGCAAACTCATATATATCTGAGCGACTATGTTTCTGCTGTGGTGGAGAGCGAGCGAACAAAGAAGGGCCCTTATAACGGTACTAAGGGCTTCGCCCCAGACAAGGTCCTCTGAACATACGACTGTGACCGTTCACCTCATGTATGGGGTTTATTGAATACGAGAGAGAGTTGTGGAGGTGTGCTATTTCGCTCTTAATGCCTCGTTACATGATATAACTTTTTGTTTTTTCTTTCTTTCTTGATATTCGTTCGTTGGGACGGGGTGGCGGTACTGGAGTTGGTGACTGCTTTCGTTTTATATCGGGTGGCACGGGCGTTGGAACACAAAAGGGCCTAATTTTTGAGCAAGTCCTATTGATTGAGATGATACATGATCTGTCCTTTTTTTTGCGAATTATTGGGAAGAATTGCGGAACGCGAACATGCTAAAGCGGTCATGGGACGGCGTCACGAAGGGATGAGGTGGGCGCTGTGGGCATGGAAGGTTTTGCGTACATGGAGTTAGAATCTGTATCGGATGGCAAATTAAACCAAGGTAGAGTAAAGAGAAACGAAATTTGATATCATGTTAGTAAACAAACAAGAGAGGAGCTGAAAGAATCCATGATGAAGACTGCAAGCTACGAGTACTAGCTTAGACCTTGGTAACCTTGATATCGGCGCTTAAGCATGTGTCACGAGGAGCGAGGCAGCGCTGAGATGGCGATGCACATGAAAGATGTAACCCAATGCACATGGCGGACATGGAAAACGCAGGGCCATGTAAGTGAAGATGGTGGGATGGAACGTATAGTACATTGGAACAAGGACAAAGGGTATGGAGATGGAGACGTGTCGAAATGCTTGGCCACATGTTAGCCTTGTTCTATTGTCTCTCTGGGGTATCGCCTTGGGCTTAGGCCTAGGCCCCTCGGAAGCAAGAAGCGCCAGCCGGCCGGGGGAAGGGAACCTTAAATCAAACGTGTGAGATCTGGGCGCCGAGAGACGGGGTAGGTGAGGAGGAGGGCTTGGTTTTTAGGTAACGTGCTTTGAACGGTTGTGTGGAACTCTGGGATTGTTGCTTTCTGGAAGCTGGAGTTGATAAGTGAAAACGGATCGGCAAGGGGAGTGAGTGAGTGCTTGGGAGATAAGCTGTGAGGATTGAGAGGATAGATAGAGATGATGATCCATGCATGGACAATCTATTTGTTATCTAACCTATGTTCGATCTATCTTATGGGTTGGAATCGACAATTACAGCAGCGTTTACGAGTGGTTTCCTATCATTTGCTATCTTCTATCTACCTGTATCTGCTGGATGGTGCGTTCATTTCGAGTGGCGTGTACGTAATGTACAAAAAAGTATACTCGTGTGTGTTTGTTGGTCTTTTGAGGCGGATGTAACATTTCTTTAGAACTACTAGTTTCTTGGCTATATGGACCAGATCCATATGTGAACGGAGCGGCAGAGGGTGTGTACAGTACAGGAATTAGATTGTTAGATAACCCAGGTTGACGGCTACCGAGGACCCCGTACGGAGCCTCTCTGGGTACTTGTACTTGTATACACTCGCACTGCTACAGTATGGATATGCTTGTACATGGAGATACCGTAAATCACGGGCCACGCCACATGATAACCGTACAGTAGCGCGTGCATGTGTAGGATCACTTTCCCTGGCTCGGAGATGCAGAGCTTGCACTGGTTAGAATCTGGGTGGTGGGTGGTGGGTGGCGCTGGAGAGGTGGGTATTGCGACAGAAAATCGCGGCTAGGCAAGTTCTGGGAGTTTTTGGTGAAGATGCTGTTGACAGAGGGAGATTGATGCCCAAAAGAAGAAGAGAGTGAAAGATTGGATGAGAGTATTAGATGGAATATAACCAAGGGATTTGTGGTTTGCTGTTCTTTATGTTGGTGATGAGCCTCGGTTGCTTGGACTTATTACAGGTACCTCTACACGCAATTGCGGCTACTGCTATTACTCCATACAGGTCCTTAGTCGTACCACTGCAGCTTTCTCCAAACATGTTGGTATGGGGAGAGCTGGGGCCCCGCGATAGCAATGAGTGCGGAGGGTACAATCCTCTGTTGGCCTCGAATTTAGTAATTAGCTGGTTCAACTGTCACGAGCCAGCTCTTGGCGCAGCGATGCCCAACAGGAAGGGAGGGGCTAATCTCTCTCGCTTGCATGCAGTTGCATATACTTGTAACATTGGCTCATCCCGTCAACTGACAGGAGGACAAGCCTCTAGCGGTTACTGACGAACCGAGCTGAGAATGAATTCCCTGATCGCGGAGCGAGATCTCGGATTCATGGTCGTTGGAAATTACGGATCACAGAAGCTCGGTTCTGGAAGTCGTAAAAGTTAGTCAGCTGAGAGAGGGACCCGGCAAGGCTCCCTAACCCCTATGACTACTTAACTCGTAGATGGCTTGATGGAGAGAGACGGGACGAGGGAACGTTACATGGATGGAGTAGACCCAACTTTAAAAACGATCTCCTTTGCTTCTTGTGCCACAGAAAAGTCAATGGCGCTTCGGCTTCTCGCAGGCGGGTGACCCATTTGCCCTTGGCAAGCGTGCTGTGGCGGCGTTGGTGCGATCGAGAAGCGCCAGAGAAGGATTTCGGAGGTGCTGGTGGGTGATGCCAGACATTTCACTCTCACGTTCGACTAGCTCGCCATTGTACTGTAGTATTAGTGTCCGTATCGCAACGAGAATAGCATGTCCTAGACACGAGGACAGTGGGAAGATACCGTAGATGGTGGTGCTAGAAATCTGGGTCTTTCACCTGCTGTGGGTGAATCAAACGGATCTGATACCCGAAGAAGAAGCGACCGCCTCCATTGTGCCCTGAATCAGCCTCCAGCCTCTGTCAAGCGTCTAGCCGCTTTTCTCATCCATCTTTTGTCTTCTCCCATGCCGAAGCGCGCCCCGCCCCGGACATTTTTCCCTCCTCAGGCGCAGTTCGCTGGAGCTTGACCACGGCACATCTCTTGATTAGCCCATTGGAAAAGCGAACCAAAGGGTCGCGGACTGTCAGCCCAGCCCGCTAATGCCCGTTTGGGGGCGGTGGCGGACGCCTCGATCTGGGCATCTGGGCCAGGACAGCCAGAGACCAACCAGCTGCTGGAGCCATTCGGGCCTTCATCCGCGAGCTGACAAGAGCCTTTGGCTGGTGAGGCCGGGGGGTTTGCCAGAGGGCTTCTGTTTTAAATCATTTTCCCAGGAACATTGTCTGATGACTGGGTGTGGCCCCCCCCCTTCAGCTTATGTGCCTGTCTGTGCATCTGATGGCCAAGCATTACGAAGAGTAACCGTCGATACGGGGGAGGAGGAAGAGATTGGTAGCGTGGCGAGCCTGTGAGGCGGCTAGGGGATTATCGCTGTCGAAACCGGTCTCTGGGAGGCGAGAGAAAGCCAAGGGCCGGCGAGAAGCGAGGGAAAATGACATGATGCTTTCCTCGTTACTTTCGTACGCCGTATATACGAGTACTGTACACTGACTCAACAGGGCATGGGGTGTGGAATCCGGGGATTGGAGATGCAGAACCGGTCGATGGCTGTTCCAACCGAAACTGTGACGCCACCCAATGAAGCCGTTGAAGCCATGCCACCACACCCTCAGCCAGAAGCCTAAAACCCTCCGAATCTAAAGGAGAAAGCCACGCCGTGGGGAGGACGGGCCTCAAGAACGTTCCCTTGTTCCCTTGCTCGGGTCCTGCCCCAAGAGTGCAGGTCTGCGCAGATCTGCTGCTAGCACGCATTGGTCGCAAGGGCGTCGTTTGGTGGAATCACAACCTCACTGCAGGAAGAGCAATATGGGTTGCATTGCACTCTGGGCCAATGTACGGTGCCCCGGCGCTCGCTGCTGGAATCCAACAGAGGCGTCCAATCTGCAGAGATTGGCAAAAGGTTGCTTGCTATCTGCCACCCCATGTCTGTCTGCCTGGATACAGTTTACACATGTCTGTCTGTGCTGAGTACTGGTACCTCTGTGATAGCCCTCCTCCTTCCCCTCCGGCAACCGTTATGGTACACACGTTTTCTCGATCCTACAGTATTCCTTCCTCCATGCAAAATGCTATTCCCATCTCTTCTCATGAGAATCGACTCACTGGCATTTCATGCAAGTCGCGTGCTGTTGTGGCGGCATAGCCGAGTGGCGCCGCTCCACCTCACGGATCCTCGCTCATCAAAAAAACATGACAGTAGCGTGGCGTGGCCAGACCCTGGCCTCTTTGCTCTTATTTTCCCCCCTCTATTATTTTTTCTTTGTCTATACATTCCTCTTTTGTCTTGTGACGGACGACTTTTTTTCCGCCTGAGATACGGAGTGGACGCAGCAGGCCGCTTGTTCGCCTTGCCTAGCCGGTCGCTTCGTATTATGCCATCCATCCATCCGTGTGTTGTCAGAGGGCGTGGATGATGCCCGTATCTCGATATCATAATCAGCAGCAACCTCGTTACTTGTCATGAAATCCTTCCGAGCTCGGGGATAACAAAGAGAATGTCTATTCTTAGCAGAATGTCGTGTTTGTCGGTCAAAAACACAAGACCACATGCCAATCAGTCAATGCCATGTCTCGCTCGTATCGTATCTGGCTAGCGATTAGCCGCACACCGTTTTCGGAGAAAAAAGCTTATTAGCAAAGCCTCTTTTTTTTCCCGGTCGTCTCTGTTATTTCTGGCTCTGGCTAAGCTTCCCGTTGCCTCGCTATCGTATCTCGTCGACTCGACTTGACTCTCGTCCGTAATACCTGTACTACCGGCCTGTACGAGCACTAGTCAGCGCCCTTCCCACATTCCTGATTGTCACGTAGCTTGTGATGCAACCTTTGTCTTATCCACCTTCTGCGTATTTGGCCGCCCTTCCCTTGGCTGCTACCAACGCCCCGGGATCCACGTTGTATGCACTTGGCGAGGCTAGGTTACGGACCAAGCAAAAGTAGGTACTGTGTTACTTTTTTGCTGCCGCCGCTACTACGGACTCCTATCTCGTACCTACATACAGGTACTGGAGTACTGGAGTACGGGGCACTCACACCTTGATCCGCGTGCAGGAATCGTATCGTAACAAGTACTGCCTGTGGGAAAGAGTACGGCGATTGTGGTGTGACTGTGGTCCCTTGATCCCCAGCCTGTCTGTCTCCGCACCAACCTAGCGCTCGCCGTCCATCCGTCCATCCACTTGGCACTTAGCAATTGCAAGTGGTTGCTCGAGGGCTAGCTAAGCAACCTTGGCTTTGTTTGTACCGTCCCCTGGAGCAATTGGGATCCATGGGGTAGCCCTGCCGATACTACCCTTCAAGCATTGCCCGTCAGATCTGCGCGGCCTTCATATATCATCAGGTCCCCCGGATTCAATTCTGGATCTGCTTGAGCCTTCTTTCTTCACTGTCCGCTCCCAATTGTCGCCTCGGTTCCACGGCTTCGGACTGGAACACGCGCCCACAGACAGAACGCTCCGTTTCCCATTGAGCGTCAACCTCTACTGAGCTTTCATCAGTACGAGGCCCCCTTCGACAATTTTCAGAAAAGAAAAAAAGCCTTTCCAGAATATCAATTCGGAAAGAAGAGCCAGTTCGTCACCATGGCTGATGATGAGAAGCACGTTGCGGAGCCTGCCACTTCGGATGTCGCCCCCGTCGACTCCTATGCGGCTGCCCAGAACGAGTTTCATGACCGGCCTGCCGGATGGATTTACAAGGGCCACAAGATCTTCGGTAGGGAGCTCTACTATGCCTCGCCCAGAGTCCAGCTCGTGCTGGTCGCTCTCGTGTGTTTCCTCTGCCCCGGCATGTACAACTCCTTGACTGGTCTGGGAGGTGGTGGTCAGGTCGACCCCACGGCCCAGGATCACTCCAGTGTCGCCCTCTACAGCACCTTCGCCGTCGTTGGTTTCTTCTCCGGTACTTTTGCCAACCGTCTTGGTCTCCGTCTCACTCTCGGCTTTGGTGGTCTCGGATACTGCATCTACAGCGCCTCTTTCCTCAGCTACAACCACAACAAGAACATTGGCTTCGTCATCTTCGCCGGTGCTTTCCTTGGTGTTTGCGCTGGTCTGCTCTGGACCGCACAGGGTGCTGTCATGATGTCCTACCCTCCTGAGGACAAGAAGGGTCGCTACATTGCCACCTTCTGGATCATTTTCAACCTGGGTGCCGTCATTGGCTCTCTGGTACGTCCTTTATTCCCATGTACTTGAATTTGGGCACTCCTTGATACTAACTTTGCGTTTGTAGATTCCTCTTGCTCAGAACATCCACAGCCACAGTGGAACTGTCGGCGATGGCACCTACGCTGCTTTTATCGTCCTCATGTTCCTCGGCTTGGTCCTCTGCTTCTTCCTGCTTGACGCTGACAAGGTCATTCGTGAGGATGGCACCAAGATCGTCCTGATGAAGAACCCCTCGTGGACCTCTGAGTTCAAGGGTCTCTGGGAGACTTTGTACAACGCTCCCTATGTTCTCCTCCTCTTCCCCATGTTCTTTGCCTCCAACATCTTCTACACCTACCAGAACAACGACATGAACGCCGCCGCTTTCAACATCCGCACCCGATCCCTCAACAACCTGTTGTACTGGCTCGCCCAGATCATCGGTGCCGTCATCAACGGCTTCGCTCTGGATTACACTGGCGTCAGCCGTAGCACCCGTGCCAAGGCCTCCTTTGTCTTCCTCTTCGTCCTCACTTTTGCCATCTGGGGTGGTGGATATGCCTGGCAGAAGATGCAGCCCCCTCGCTCCGTCGTTTCCCAGCCCGACTACGAATCTCAGAAGATTGACTGGGAAGATGGCGGCAAGCTCTTCATTGGCCCCATGTTCCTGTACTTCTTCTACGGCTTTTACGATGCTATCTGGCAGACCAACATCTACTGGTGGATGGGTTCATTGTCCAACTCTGGTCGTAAGACTGCCAACATGGCTGGTAAGTTTTTTAAATCCTCACGCAGGCTTTTCAAGGTTTTTTAAGTGGACGTCTTTTGCTAACTGGGTCATGATAGGTTTCTACAAGTCTTTCCAGTCCGTTGGTGCTGCCATTTTCTGGCGTCTTGACGGTCTTGCCACGCCTTACATGACCATGTTCGCCGCCACCTGGGGTGTCCTTGCCGGATCTCTCCTTCTGGCCGCCCCTGTGGTCTTCCTGAAGATCAAGGATCACGTCTCCATCGAGGAGGATCTCAAGTTCTCCGACGAGACTATTGAGGATGTCGTTGTTGGTGCCAACAAGGACGTTGATGTTTAAATTTTACAGTGGGCGGTTAATGGACCCGAAGAGGTCGAGTGGAGGAGTGAATGTATTGTGAAGCGTTTTCGAACAATATGCTCCTGATTTAAATGATTTAATGCAAAGGCTTCATACAAGCCTTCTATTCCCCTATTAAATTCAATATGAACAGCACCTTATTGCTGTGTAGTATCTTCTCATCCGAAATTGCAATGTTTGCTAGGCCCTGTATGTGATTGCGTAGTAATTCATGGTGTCTAATCGCTGTTATAGAGGCGGTGATGCACCGTGGCGGGCTGTTGTGAATTAGAGCAGTGAGTAAATACTCTAACAGAGAAACAGCGTGGCGAGTCTCATGTATAAATAGGCAGAAGAATTCGCGCGAGAGCACACTTGGTCATTTGATTACATGTACTCGTATGTGTAAGTGAGGTCGATACACTGGGCGCTTCGCCAGCGCTTGTTGGGCGGTTATAGCAGGGCCCGCTGCCTCTCGAGCTCTCTTCTTCTAGACTTGAGAAGCGGTGAGTATTATGAACATTCCCATAGAAGAACTTGCTCAAATGACCGAAACACTGGACTTGAGACCCAAGTCAGTGCTACCAAGAGCCCGTCCTACAATTTCCATCCCGCTCATCAGAGTCGCGCCTGAGAGCATTACATAAGCTCTGCTTACGCTGTTGCGCGGCTATCCATTGGACCAGAGCTGTCAGCCGCTGTTACAAGTTCCAAGTCCAAATTCTTGTGCTATTCGTGGGTAACCTGATGATCAAGATATCCTCGTTTCTGTTTTTTTACGTGTTGCAAACTCCGTTTGTGGAGTGACGTGACTAACCGCGTGATGGAAAGAGAGGGAAATTTGTCCGTGATGCTGCGTCTGAATACGAAGTGTTCCTCGTGACGTGGTGCTGCTTGGGAGGCAACTTGGGTGCTATCTCGTGAGGCCATGTTCGGAGCATTTTGGTGAGCGGGAAACGTTTTTCGATTTGCCAAGCTTCACGCGTGGCCAGTCAACTTGTTTTCTCTCTACGTCATTGCTGTCGCCATAGAGGCGGTGTTTCGTCTGGCTTTTGGGTGGTGGGCGCTTCTTCTTTTCCGCCGCTTTTCTCGGTGTTTGCTGCCTGACCAAAGCAAATCCCTGGCTGGCCTTGAT
The DNA here is from genome assembly GCF_028502605.1 of Trichoderma breve. Classification (NCBI taxonomy): domain Eukaryota; kingdom Fungi; phylum Ascomycota; class Sordariomycetes; order Hypocreales; family Hypocreaceae; genus Trichoderma; species Trichoderma breve. The sequence continues at coordinate 3,230,415 of NC_079232.1, forward strand.
GAGCTGCGCGCCAAAACAAACCAAACGGCAACCCTTGCTGCGGATCATGAATGACGGCCTTTTTGGCTAGATCTGAATTGGTCTCGCAAAGTCTGAGGTTGTGCCTGTTGCGGTAGCATCGCGAGCTGTGACTGGCTGACACAGACCTTGACAGGCGCTTAGACAGATCCACATGCAGCATGGCAGATGCAGCATCTCTTGTCGAATCGACGGCCTCCGGGCAGCTATTCTGAATCTCTCCGACTGGGAAAAAGAAAAGCCATGTTTGCAAAGTACTGTCTGTGTGCGAAAATATGCGCTCGGCTTTGATCCTTGTTTGCCGAACATGATTGTGTCAGTTGCCGTTCACTTCTGCCCCTCTTTTGCAGTGAATTTCTTATTGTCGTGTGCCGCTGCGCCTTATTGTTCTTAAAGGCTTTGTCCTCACGGTTTTCGCGTCATTGAATCATGATGAGTGAATAGCTATAATATTTCCTTCTGTTCAGTCTCTTTTGTCTATTTTTCCTTTGGTACAATCTTTTTTCCTTTTCCCTTGGGCGCTCTTTTTTACATCTTTCTTCTACTCTCGTCGGTATTCTTGTTTCTTCTACTACTACTTTCCTTCGGTTTTTTATATTCAGCGGCCGGCCGTAACGAGCATCACAACTTTCATTACCACTTTGAATACTATCTTTCATCTCTTTCGATATATCACGATTTCTACTCTTCAGCATCCATCGGCCCAAGATGTCTACTACTCAAATTGGCGAAAATCCGCCGCCATTCCCTCATGTTCCAGAGACTCTTCGAGTCGATTCCTTCGATCCGTCAAGACCCCAAGGATCCATAGAGCCGCGCGCAGACACGGCTCCATACATCACGCCCTATCTCAGTCTTCGGTCCCGTCTTTCACAGATATGGATCAACCGGTGGACTGTCCTCCTAATCATTGTCCTGGCTCGCACCGTCATTCTGATAGCCCAGCTACGAGAGAACCTCGCGGATGCAGAGGTGCAGGCTCTTGCTGCCTGTGACAAAGTCGAAGGCGTAGGCAGCGCCATGGCTTCCATGCCTCATTATCTCTCTCAAGGAGTCAACGAGCTTGTTGCCTTGGGTGTCGAAAAGAGCGTCCACGGCATGGTGGAGCTGCTTGATATGGTGATTAGCGGCGTCGAGAACATCATCATCTTCTACATCAACTTCTTGACGGCCACATACACGTGTCTTGTCACGGCTATGATACACGGGAGCCTCGATGTTGTTGCCAACGTCACCGCGGATGCGACAGAGGCATTCAACCACCTAATCAACGGCACTGTCACTGACATTTCAAAGATTGCGAATTCCTTGCAAAAGGCCATCACAAACATGACATCCAGCATCGAAGACTCAGTCTTTGGCAGCTTGATTTCGGCGATTCCCAAAGTCAACTTTACGAAACCCATCGACGAGCTCAAGGACTTCCAGCTGAATTCGACAGGATTCGTCAGCGGCGTTCAGGAGCTGAACGACAAACTCCCTACGTTTGAGGAGGTCCAAAACTTGACCGAGACTGCCATCTCGTATCCCTTTGAGAAGCTACGCGAAGCTTTGGACGAGGCTTATGGCAATTACGAGTTCAACAAAAGCGCCTTCCCTCGTGCCGAGTTGCAAGAACTGACGTTCTGCTCTGATAACGACTCGCTGAACCGGTTCTTCACCAACTTGCAGGAGATGGTGTCCAAGGCTCGCGTGACATTCATTGTTATTCTCTCCTTGGTGGCGGTGGGCGCCATGATTCCCATGGCGTGGCTGGAGATTCGTCGCTGGCGACAGCAGAAGCAGCACGCCAAACTCGTCAACCAGGGTCAGCAGGATCCGATGGACGTCATCTACATCGCTTCTCGGCCTTACACTGCGTCATACGGCATTCGGTTCACGAAGAATATGAGCGCCAAGAAGCAGATTCTGGTCCGCTGGTGCATTGCATATGCTACCTCGCCGGCTGCCTTGTTCGTCCTGTCGCTTGCCCTTTCTGGATTCTTTGCATGCCTATGCCAATACATTCTCCTCAAGTCTGTACAGCAGAAGACGCCCGCACTGACTCAAGAAGTCGGGGCATTTGCGGAAAACGTCGTCGATAGCCTGCGGAACGTTTCTGATTCCTGGGCCGCGAGTGCCAACGGTGTCATTACAGATCTCAACGACGAGATTAACAATGATCTTCTCGGCTACGTCAGCAACGCAACGCAGGCGGTCAACGATACAATCAACGTATTTGTGGACAAGATGCAAGAAGGGTTGGACGCTGCGCTCAACGGCACTATTCTTCTGGGGCCCATCAAGTCGGTTCTTCACTGTGTCATTGGGCTCAAGATTGAGAGTGTGCAAAAGGGGTTGACGTGGGTCCACGACCACGCTCACGTTGACCTGCCTCTCTTCCCCAACGACACGTTCAGCGCGGGAGCCAACAGCTCTCTGGCTGGCGATTCGGGCTTGCACAGCTTCCTCTCCTCGCCTTCATCCGCATCCGCCGATGAGGTTAGCGGAGCCGTCGACCACGTCACCAACTGGCTGCATAGCAGCCTGGTGCAGGAGGCACTCATCTCGCTGGGCATTTTCCTTGTGTATGTGATTGTTGTCTTGATTGGTGTGATTCAGACCCTTGTGGGCTTGCACACGGACGAGCGCAGCCGTGCGGAGGGAGGCATTCGCTACCCAACGCAGGAGGAGAATGCACGTCCTACTTCTAATGCGCCTTCTGCGCGGTCGTCTTGGTCTCGAGACCCGCCACCCCCGTGGGAGCCAACGGCTTCTTCTTCTTCGGGTGCGGTTGGGGGCAGCAATTCAGCGAGGGATGCAAATAACGAGAAGTTTGTCTACGGTGCGAGCCCAACGAAGCCGAGCATGAGAAGCAACAACCCATATGATGGCTACAATGAAAAGAATGCGTTTTAATGAATGTTGGTCCAGGCGAATTAGGTGGATGGAGGGGAGGTTGTATGGTTGGAGTACGATTGGGTAAGGGGAGAGATGTCATGTCTAATTTCTTGGAATTATAAGTAATAGCTCGGGCTAGAGCTGGCTCAGCAGGGTGAAAAGAAGCATACGAAAAAAAAAGAGAAAAATATTGCTGATAAAATGGTTAAGCGTTTTAAGGACCATAGAAGGTCGGCGTCAGGGGATATCTCACGCATCTTTGGATGGATGGTTTTTGGCTTCATGTATTTTCATCTTTAGAGAGATTGGCAAAGTTGCAAAACCTAAATAAGAACCTCCGCATTGAATTTGGATCGAATAAGCTTATGAATGTGATTGAGTAGATGTCTGATTGAGTTCTTTGAGTCATACTTGACTGGAAATGTACGACTACGACTAAGCTTACCAGTGACAGTATAGATGTTAAAAAGAGGCGTTATTTGGTGGCGACTCTTGTCAGATCGGAACCATTCGATGTCCATGTCAAGTAACAAATGTCACAGGGTACTCCGTAGTAATAATAGTAAGAAATGTAATACTAGCTCCCTGATTCGGACTCCGTGTTGTCCAGGAGCAAGTACGAGTATTATGTGCATATGCCGACATGTATGTACTCCGGACTCCGGACTTTACTAGTACATTGCATTGCATCGCATGTGAGGCCCATCGGAAGGGCATCTCGCATCTCGCATTGATTGCAGGGTATTGCCGCATTGGGCAAGTCCGGGCTGGGCTGCAGCTGCAGCTGCGGGAGGCGGGGCTCATGCAGGTGCTAGTTTCTTAGTGCCTGCCGCAGAGGCAAATGGAGGGGCGGACCGCATTCTTCCGGAAATCGGGCAGCGGGCATCAGAATTGTTTCTTCCTTAAAAACGCCGGTGATTCCCTTTGCCACTGCAGATTTCGATTCGATATCGACTTGAGTGAATTGGATACTTGAAGCGAACACAGAGACGAGACGAGACAATATGGAAGCCATCAAGCAGACCTTTCAACGCTGCAAGGCGCAGGGCCGGGTTCGTACTTCTTTTGCCCATCCCTAGCTATGACTGATTTACCGCGGGGTATCATCGTGGGGTGATGAGATGATGGCATTTTGCTGACATTGGATCTTCAATACTTGTAGCCGGCGCTGGTCACGTATGTGACTGCGGGATACCCTCGACCGGAAGACACGCCCGGCATCTTGCTGGCCATGGAGAGGGGAGGGGCTGGTGAGTCTGGGCGCAAAGCAGATGGATGGGGAGTCAAGAGCTGGTGCTAACTCGCCGCAGATGTTCTGGAACTCGGCGCTCCCTTCACGGATCCCATTGCTGACGGACCGACCATTCAGACGGCAAACACGGTACGAAGAAATCGAGAGACATATGTTGCGGCGCTTTTCTAACTTTATGCGATGCAGATTGCTCTGCAAAATGGCGTGAGCATCGAGTCCACCCTGGGCATGGTCAAGGAGGCCAGATCTCGCGGCCTCAAGGCTCCCGTCATGCTCATGGGCTACTACAACCCCCTCCTCAGCTACGGAGAGGAGCGTTTGCTGCAGGACTGCCAATCTTCTGGCGTCAATGGCTTCATTGTCGTTGACTTGCCCCCGGAGGAGGCCGTTTCCTTCCGCAAGCTCTGCACCAAGGGCCAGTGAGTTTGCTAATCCTCATTGTGATTTCTGTTTCTTCGTTTCATTGGCACAATTGCTAATCAATTACATCAATATTAGCCTCTCATATGTCCCCTTGATCGCTCCTGCAACATCAGATACCCGTATGAAGATTCTTTGCCAGCTCGCAGATTCTTTCATCTACGTTGTCTCAAGACAGGGTGTCACCGGCGCTACCGGATCTCTCAACACCGCACTCCCCGATCTCCTCAGCCGAGTTAAGAAGTACAGCGGCAACAAGCCGGCAGCCGTCGGCTTCGGTGTCAGCACCCACGAACACTTCCAGAGCGTCGCCGCCATCGCCGACGGTGTCGTTGTCGGCAGCCAGATCATTACCACCATTCAGAAGGCTGCTTCTGGCCAGCACGACGCCGACGTCGAGAAATACTGCGCCTATCTCTGCGGCCGTGACTCTCGACCTGCTGTCCTCAAGGATGAAGTAACTCTGGTCCAGGACGCCCCTGGCAACCAGGGTGCCAGCTCAGATTCCGTCTCTGTCAACGCAGTTGTCACTGATGATGATCGCATCACGGCAGAGCAAGATAGCGCTTTGGTGGCTCAGTTGGCAGCTCTCCACGGCAAAATCCCCGAGCGATTTGGAGAGTTTGGTGGCCAGTATGTCCCCGAGAGTTTGATGGACTGCCTGTCCGAGCTTGAGGAAGGTTTCAACAAGATCAAGGACGATCCCTCGTTCTGGGAGGAGTACCGATCATACTACGACTACATGGGACGACCTTCTCGCCTCCACCTGGCAGACCGTCTTACTGAGCACTGCGGCGGTGCCAACATCTGGCTCAAGCGAGAGGATCTGAACCACACTGGTAGCCACAAGATCAACAACGCCCTCGGACAACTGCTCCTGGCTAGACGTCTGGGAAAGACCAAGATTATTGCTGAGACTGGTGCCGGCCAGCACGGTGTTGCCACTGCTACTGTGTGTGCCAAATTCGGCATGGAGTGCACAGTTTACATGGGAGCTGTAAGATTCAACCCCTTTGAGTAAAATTGAGGAAATATGCCACTGACACTATTGAATAGGAGGATGTCCGTCGACAGGCTCTCAACGTCTTCAGAATGAGACTGCTTGGCGCCAAGGTTGTTGCCGTCGAAGCTGGAAGCAAGACTCTCCGAGATGCCGTCAACGAGGCTCTTCGTGCCTGGGTGGTTGACCTCGAGACCACTCACTACATCATCGGATCCGCCATTGGACCTCACCCCTATCCTACCATCGTGAGGACGTTCCAGTCCGTGATTGGTGACGAGACCAAGAAGCAGATGATGGAGATGCGAGGCAAGCTCCCCGATGCCGTTGTTGCCTGCGTTGGTGGAGGCAGCAACGCCGTTGGCATGTTCTACCCATTTGCCAACGACCCTACGGTCAAGCTTCTCGGTGTTGAGGCTGGTGGTGATGGTGTCGACACGGCCAGACATAGCGCTACCCTTACCGGTGGATCAAAGGGTGTTCTTCATGGAGTCCGTACCTACGTTCTCCAGGACAAGAACGGCCAGATCATTGAGACACACTCTGTCTCTGCTGGTCTCGACTACCCCGGTGTCGGACCCGAGCTTAGCTCTTGGAAGGATGCTGAGCGAGCCAAGTTCATTGCCGCAACTGACGCTGAGGCTCTCACTGGCTTCAGGCTTCTCAGCCAGCTGGAGGGTATCATCCCTGCGCTGGAGTCGGCTCACGGAATCTACGGTGCCATTGAGCTGGCCAAGACGATGAAGAAGGATGAGGACCTTGTCATCTGCCTTTCCGGCAGAGGAGACAAGGACGTGCAGAGCGTGGCCGAGGAATTGCCCAGACTTGGCCCCAAGATTGGCTGGGATCTTCGCTTTTAGAGGGCTTTCGTAGGGGTTTTTCAAAAAGGTCTTTTTTAGCATGAGGTTGGTGGCGGCGTAAAAAGTTTTGTAGCTGTGCGCTCAGGATATCAGGCGTTTCAAATCTTAGGTATTTTTCTTTGGCAAATACAAACCAGCATCCCAAATTGGTTATCCAGCATCCCGGCGACTGCGTGAGGTTCAAATGTCGGAACTAGATGCAAAGTGAGTGAATCCATTTCCTTACTTGCCCAAGCATCTAACAAGTGGTGGATAACTAGTTTTTGAATGTTTCTACTACTGTCATCACTATCTGATACTTTTAACAACTATCGCTATATCCCCCTTGGTATCTGCTACTATGGCTATACTCCTCTTGTTTCTGGCAATATCACTTCCAAGTTATTGTCTACTATGCAGCTTCAAAAATCTGAGATACGAGATGCTAGCCAGTATTTGTCTTTTCTTTTCGCGTGGTTTTGCTTTGCTCCGAGATGGCGGGGTTTATTCTACATGATGAGTTCCTACATACATACAATGATATACAAAAAATATTTTAAAAAGGGATTTGAGAGTCTTTACAACTCAATGCTTTGCTTTTCCGCTTTTCCGCCTTTTAATCTTGCCGCCTCCTCAGCTCTATCCAGCTCCCGTAGCAGCAGCTCCTCCTCCTCGTCAGACAGCTCCTCGATGCCCTCGAGATTGGCCAAGTCCTCGTCGCCCAAGACAAAAGTCTGGTCCAGGGCAGCCCTCATCTCCGCCAACGTCGCCTGGCTGCGCAAGCTCAAAGGACCCGGCGTGGCGTAATCCAGCGCATACTGAATGACGTCGTCCCTGTCCTCGAGCTCCCTGGGCTCCAGCCCCAGCGCAACCCGCTCGTCGTTGAAGCGCTGCTGGACGGCGCGGCTCTGCATGAGCAGCCAGCGCAGGTTCCATCCTCCGGGGCCGAGCTCCTTGACGCGGGCGGGTTTGCTCTTGAGCAGGTAGTTTTCGATGCCGCCCTCGCGGCGGACGGTCTTGAGGACGCGCAGGGTGAGGCGGGTCTTGATGCGGGCGCCGAGGGAGGGCATGAGGAAGGTCTTGACGTGGACGTTGGGGCGCCAGAAGCGGCGGGACTTGTTGTTGTGCTTCTCGGCGACGTTGTTGCCGAAGCGGATGCGGGCGCTGCCGTAGAGGCCGTTGTTGGACTGCTTGTAGACGCGGCGCTCGCCGTAGGGGTATGGCGGGATGAGGTCGCTGGGCAGGCGGTGCGGTTTTACCGTCTTTGTGGGCCGGGAGATTGTGGTTGAGAAGGCTCGGGCGGTTGAGGATATTGTGGATGATGACGGCTGAGTTTGGATCTGGGAGAGGGGGCGGAGGGAGGCGTGTGTTGAGGTGATTCTCGAGGTTGATCTCGAGGCCGAAGCCGCAAGGGCCTTGAATGAGGGCATAGCCGACGACATGATTTGTTGCTGTGAAACGAACTGCCCTTTGCTCGGTTGCCGGGAAGATGTTTAAAATGAAAAATTTGCTGAGTGATCTTATAACAAGACCATTGGAAGAGTTTGTAGCAGCAACGGTGAGCTCAATTGGGGGCGATTATATGAAAATCAACCACCTTGAGACCCCTCCATCCAACTATCTGGAGAATTTTGGTAATGGCCTGTTTGGAGTCGCACAGTTGTGACCAATGGCACGCAACATCTAAATGATCCGCTCCGATGCGGGAATGGGCTCTGTGCCGGGTACAAGAGTACAAGGTCACGAGACACCGCGGTCCCTCTCACACGCTAAAGAGGTACCTAGAAAGTAAGGCTAGCAGCTGTCCCTTTTGGCTAACCCCACGTTGAATTGAGTTCCAGGTTGGGCTGCTACTGCTTTCGCGGGGGGGATGAAGCTATACTGCACTCCCAGATAGCTGCTAGAAACTGATTCTTTTTCTCTCTTTCCTTCTTCAATAAATATCTAGGGAATCAGGCATTTCGATTCACCTTAGTTGCTCAATTGGCGCAGAGGCATGTTCCCTCCAGTTGAGCAAAAGATCCTGCAGAGCAACCCAGAGTTTGCAAAGCTCTATCGCATCATCACCACAGCCATCTTGAACCCTGATGGCTCGACCAAAGAGGACGACGAGGCCAAAGACAGGGCCACAGTTCAAAAAGTACATCATCTTCTCCTTCTTTTTATTAATTGTTCTAAATTCATCGTCATACATCCAATATTAACAACCCCCCTTTCTAGAACTTGGACAAGCATCGCCAGAAAGCCGCAAAGCACTACCTCCTAGAACGCGCCATCGCAACCGCCACGCCCCCCGAGCCCAAACCCTCATCATCATCAACATCCACACGACTCTCCCGAGCCAGCGAGCGTCTTCAGCAGCGGCAATCACAGTCCTCGGCCGAATCTACCCCCGAGGCCCTCCTCGACCTGCTCCTCGTCCTTCCCTCGTTCCTCGATGCCGTCGACACGCTGCCTCATGATTCGCTCACCTTGCTGCTTTCCAGCCCGCCGCTCTCCGACTTTGAAACCCTGCTGCCCGATCTCGCCGATTTGATATCGTGCAATCTTCATGCTTCTGCCTTGGGTCTGGCTCGTTTCGCCCATCCCGCTACGAATCCTACTTACCTCCACCGTCACATCGCTTCTCTCCCAAAGGATTTCGCCGCTCTTAATACTAGCCTATCTGCTGCCGAAGAGGCCCTCAAAGCAGCTCGCATACGCACCGTCACATCACTCACCAGCCTCCTCCAAACTTTTGCAGAATGTCTTACTTGTCTCATACGATCCCTCGAGGCAAAGCACGGCGTCATTGCTCGTAGTTTGGAGCTTCGCGCATCAGATATCTCGCTTGATGCGCAGCGCGCGGAGAAGCAGGCCGAGCAGACAATGTGGAAGCTTCGAAAGGAAGTTTATACGCCGGAGAGTATACTCGCGCTGCAGCACTATGTTACTCATCTGAAGGATGCAAACGGACGTATCACGGACAGGGCCCGGAAGCTGCAAGCCGAGCTGGAATCTCACGAGGAGTATTCTCATAGTGAGTCGTCACAAGATGAAGACGATGGTAGGTCATCTAGAGATGTGCCCACATTGTATAAAGATGTTGGGAAGCGCGTGGAAGAGGCCAAGAGAGACATGGACCGATTACGACTTTCATGATTTATGATGATAAACTCGTTTGACCTTTTTACACTTACATAGCGTGCATTATCTTTTCTGTTTTTAGATCAAAGACCTTGAAAGAAAGGCATACAGAGGCAAGAGGTAGAATGTGATCATCAGGGACATTCCTTCGTCATATTGTTACATCAACTATTACAACACAGTGAACTGGCAGCTAAAGCAAAGCCAATTTTGCTTTTCCAGATTGAATAAGCCCCTCTAGCTGTCCTAAAACAATTCGATGGCTCTCCCTTTTATTCCAACCTTTCTAATGTAATTTTTCCCCTCCTTTGAACGCTTAACCCTTGACCTTGAAGATGGCCTCGGCCAGGCGGCCAACGTTGGCAGTAGTGATACCGGCAACGGAGATACGGCCGTCCTTGGTGGCATAGACGGAGTACTCCTTGGCCAGCTTCTCCATCTCCTCGGCGTTGAGGCCAGTGTAGGCGAACATGCCGATCTGGCTGGTGATGTGGGACCAGTCGTGCTTGGAGCCGAGCTTCTCAAGGTTCTCCTTGAGCAGGGCACGCATGGTGATGATGCGGTCAGCCATCTCCTTGACCTCGCCGAGCCACTGCTTGTACAGCTTGGGGTTGCTCAGGACCTCGGAGGCGATGCGGGCTCCGTGGATGGGAGGGTTGGAGTACAGGGGTCGGATGAGGATCTTGAGCTGAGAATCAACCTTCTTCTTCTCGGCAGCGTCGGCGGTAGTCAGGGAGAAGGCACCAACACGCTCTCCGTAGAGACCCTAAAGGTGAATTAGCATATCAATACTACTCATGATGGAGGTTCATTGAGGGTATTTCATATGACGGTGCTTACCATGTTCTTGGCGAATGACTGGCAGAGAGCAATGTCGTGGCCCTGCTCGACAAAGTATCGAACAGCAAAGGCGTCACGGTCAGTGTCACCGCTGGCAAAGCCCTGGTAGGCCATGTCGAAGAAAGCAAAGTGGTTCTGCTCCTTGACGACCTTGGAGATCTCCTTCCACTGCTCAGGGGTGGGGTCGACACCGGTAGGGTTGTGAGCGCAGGCGTGGAACAGGAAGACACTGCCCAGGGGAGCAGCCTTGAGATCTGCAACCAGGCCCTCAAAGTCAAGGCCAATAGTCTCCTTGTTGTAGTAGCGGTAGGTCTCGACCTTGAGGCCGGCATCGCTGAAGACGGCCTTGTGGTTGGCCCATGAAGGGTTGGGGATGAAGATCTTCTTGTCGCCAGAGTACCAGCGCTGGAGGAAAGCAGCACCAAGGCGCAGGGCACCAGTACCGGAGATGGTCTGGGAGATGGCAACACGGTCGAGGACATCCTGGTTGGGGCCGTAGGCAAGCTTAGCAGCCAGGGGAGGGAACTCGGGGACACCGGTGATGCCGGCGTACTCCTTGTTCAGCTTGTCGTCGATGATCTTCTTCTCGGCCTCACGGACGGAGGGGAGGACGTAGGGCTTGCCAGCATCATCACGGTATGCGCCAACACCTAAAACCATGCAACGAATATGGTTAGCCGGCGTTGCCGTAAATCAGCGGTGCCCAATCCAGAGGGCGCATTTGGATATGCGGGTTTCCTGGGATGCCGCTCGAAAGAGTGAAGGGGTATTCGTACCGAGGTTGATCTTCTTCTCGAACTTGTCGGCCTTGAAAGCTTCGGTAATGCCTAAAAAGAAGGAGTCAGTCAGGCTTGAACGGCTTGAACAGCTTGCAAGGCAGCTTTGTGGTCGAGTCTACCGTGCAGGTAGCAGGCGTCAGTGAAGGGTAGTCATACCAAGAATAGCCTATATACAGGCGAATTGGGACTCTTGTTAGTCTATCCGGTGCAACTGAAGCTTATACATTCGTATATATATGTAGATGAGGGTATATATCGGCCTCCGGGTGGGTGGTGTTAGGCTCGACTGGCCTCGTTCATGATCAACTTACATCCTATGCCCAATTGTCAGCCAGAGTCACCACAGACAGCGCCAGTCTCGTTTTCCACTCACAGGAGGGCCCTGGGGCACGTTGATCCAGGTAGACAGAGCAGCACGGCTGGCGAGGCTCAAGCGCGCAGGGCGCAGAGCAACTCGCCTGCTCGCAACTCGGAGAGTGGACAGCATAATTTCCGCGGGGAGAGAGGAATCTGAGGCGGGGTGGAGAGGGAGAAAGAGAGCGAAAAGATCTGCGAGAGAAGCAGATTAAAATAGAGGGCAATTGGGTATCCCGCAAGTTCTGAGGCTCGTCAAGCTGCTCAGTCACAAAGAGGCCAAGAGGTTGGTTGTAGTCAGACCGAAGAGAGAGGTACAGTCAGAACTTCGGAGGTGGTTCGATGTCGCTGGGCTCTGGGGAAAATTCTGGTGGGTCGCCCTTCTGGGGTTGGTTTAGTGACTTCGGAATAACAGGCACCGCTAAGTGGAAACGGGGAAGTCAAGAGGACAGAAAAAAAATTGATTGCGAATGGTGAAATGCCCTTTCTGATTTGGGTGATTTTCAAAATTATTACGAGAGCTAGAATCTACATGTACCTAGTCAGATTCATCAAGCCTCATATCGCCCTTGCATCACAGCAGCGTACAAGTGGTACATGCACGATACTAAAGAGCAACTAAGCTCGACTTCTTTTTACACAAAGCCTCGTAGGGCTCCAGCAGGTTTGCGGGGAGACTCGGAGAGCTTCAGCTTAGTCTAGTATATTGTGTCCCTCCTAACCTAAGCTCCGAAACACCTCCGAAGTGGGTGACGGAGTAAAAAAAAAAAGACATGGATTGCATTTTCCATGGACAAAAAGTGGTTTTATGGGGAGCAATTTAACATGATTCTATAAGCCAAGTCGTTTCTGTAACGTAACTACCGCTGACTGATGCCGATGTGCCATATACATGTATCTTGGGAGTGGCCACCTATTCAGCAACCTGGGTTGGATATCTTAAAGTATCGCATTTAAGCAGGCAATTTAGGTACCTATTAGACATTAGAGGACTGTAACTTAAGTAGCGGGTGTTAGAAGGAAATAACAATTGTAGCAGGCATGTAAGCCTAGTACTTGTATGTCAAAGTAGGTATGTACCTACCTTGCTTGAGCACCCATGCTGAACAAATGCAACCACTCCCTATTATATCTCGGACTCTCAAATAATGGCCACTTGCCAACCTTTCTTAAAACATCTTCATCCACCACATAGCCATTCTCTTTTAGATATCTCCCACTCTTATACCCCGCGTCGTCGCCATCATAACGAGGCTGAAGACGGCGGATTCGTGGATAGAATAATTGGATTCGTACCAGCCTCTTTGGTCAAATATTAGGTCAGGTGAACAGTCCAACACCTCCTGCTGCAAGAACACTTCCATAGTTACCATATTTTAGAGGAGCATTCACGTTTGCTCCATGCTCAATCAGCAAACGGACAATCTCAATTGATCCTCCATACGCGGCTGCGGCAAGGGGACTCCCATACATTCCGTACCTGTCATCAAGATCAACAGTCGCCTTGTACCATACCAAGAGCGCCGCTAGTCCATAGTTCGATCTCAATCCAGCTATTTCAAGAGGGTCGCATATATAGGAACGCACATCAGGATTCGCGCCCCGCTTCCAGAAGGGCCCTAGAAATTACCAGATCATGGCTTGAGCTCGTATAGAGGACGGGGAAGCCTGAAGGTATTGTAGATTTGGGTCGGCATTATTGTCAAGAAGGAAGTTTACCACATCGACATGTTTTGCTCGATCTGCTTCTCTCAAGGCGCTTGTCGTCCCGTTGCAGAGCAGCCTGTTGACATCTGCTCCAAGGCTTATCAGCTTCTCGCAAAGGTGTTTGTGTCCATTGCCTGCCGCGATTGCAAGCAAGTCTAGTCCATTTTCATTGACTTGTGAGATATCGACACCAGCTGACCACCAGTCCTGTAAAATATGATAGAAGCCGAAATTGCAGGCACCAAAAATTCCATTATCCAAGGGGAAAAGATCGCAGGATTTTCTTATGTCAAATAAATGTTTGACAATCCAGTGGCGGTACTGCTGGCTGCTCTGTTGAGGAGAGCTGTTGAGACCTATGAAACGCTTTACCAACCGTGACAATTGAGCGTCATGAGGCCTCAAATCTTCAAGGGCGTGAACATGTCGATACCAATATTGCCACAAATACTCTTGAAGATAGCTGGCCGGGTGATGAGGATCCCTTTTGTTGCTTGATGATACTTGATCGATTCCTTCAGAGTCTGTGGGCGACTCACACTTAAAATGGCCGTTGATAAGACAGATTAAAGCGTGCTTGGCAACAAATGAATGTGCTTTCGCCATTGTCCATTCATGCTTTGTCTCAAAGTATTCAATGATCGATGCATGCGGGAACTTCCATACATCTCGCTTGGAATCTGTAACAACCAGGTGGCGGCAGATTGAGCGAAGAGTCTCCTCTGTAAGTTCATCTTCTATATCATGGCTCTCTCCGTCACTGTTCATGGAGAGCCGAACAGCAGAAAGCAACTGATTGCTTGATAAAGGTTGGTAAGCACACATCACCCACATAACAGCACGCCGTAGCGTTTCTTGGTCGTAGATGCTCATTCCTTCAAAGAGTTCATGGTAAGAGGCGTTTAGAGACTTTGGAAGTTTTCCAAGCCTGTCTCTAATTTCTTTCACTTGTTGGCATTTCGATAGTTGCTCCATTTGGAGAAAAGCCCATCTGAACCTAAAGAAATGTTAGTTGTATGCTATACCTATAAGAGTTGCGTTCTTGGTGACCTACATGCCATCACTACCTTTGCAAAGAGTGTTTTTAATTTCTGACTTTAGCTCTCTCGGGATTGATTCCCATAACCCCCTCTCTTCTATCTCCTCCATCTTTTTCTCAATGAATTTCTCAATATCATCCCGATTATCATTGGCATCAATCTCGATGATTGATCTAACTGGGAGTAATCTCACGATATCCTGTTCCCGTCGACTTGAAATGAGAATCTTCACAGGATGCTCAGCATCCTTGACGAGACCAGCCAAAATGGTGATAAGTTTACCCCTCGATTCTGCATCGCACTCGTCCAAACCATCCAGAATAATGATAGTTTGGGGGTAGAGGTTCACCGATTCTAAAAGTTGCTGTTTACAGGCGTCAAATCCCAGTTTTAAGCCATTCGCTCTGTTATCACGGTACAACTCGATAAGACTTTTTCTCATCATCTTCGAATAGCGTGGAGAAGTTGATAGCTGGCGAACAAAGCTTTGAAGTGTTAAAAGGGGGTCTTGAAGGTCAGGTTGGCCTCTATCACAATAGAAAAAGGCAAGCCCTCGGTCATCTTTAGACTCGTGATTAGAGCGCGAACCACTCTTACGACGAAATCGATCTATGACTTTGGATGCGAGGAACGATTTCCCCATACCCACTGTACCATAAAATGTCAGATGGCTGAACAAAGGGATACAGTATCCTATTGTTTTGGTTACTTACCAGTACCTTGCAGCCACAATATTGTTGACGCTGGGACTTGCTCCCATTCTTGAAATTTCTTATGTTGCAATAGCCATTCCCCGGTTCCTGGGGTTCTCAATTCATGCCTTACGCGATGCTGATCTCCGAAGTCGATGTGACTAAAATATTCCAAGGCCTCAAGAAGTTCATTTCCCCAAGTCACTTGAAGAAGGTCATACACTCTGTCATTGATTTGCGCCAATGGCTCGCCGAGGCTGCTCAATATGGCGTTTAAACGTTCATCCGCGTTAGCTCTTCGTATGGCCTCGCAGGTCTGAGCTGCTTTGATCAGGTCGTCCTCACACTGGATTATGCTAGCCATTAGACCTTCTGCCTCGCCAGGGTTGACAATCGCGAGAAGTATATGCCGATATCCTTCCGCCAGGCGCTGTCCCACATAGGCAAGTAGGTCGAGTGATTTTGTGTACACATCAATAAGCGAGCGCTCCAAATCTTCCTGTTCCGGAACGAAAGTGTTGGCACTATTCAAATATATAACCTCGTACACCTTTCCACGTCTTACGATGCTCAAAACCTTTTCGGAGCATCCTAGAATAGCGGCAAATTCCTCACCCGGTGCGATGGACATCTGTAGTCTGATTAGACAAGCTGTGAAGTATAGTCGTAAGTATAAGAATCTTGAAGTGAGCTAATACCTGCAGAAGTGTCTTCAATGTGGACCAAATGATTCTTGATGGAGCAGGAGCGAACTGGATAGCAATATCTCCAATCGCTTCGATGAAAGACCTGACTCGAGGCGCATAATCTCTCCAAAGGATCTGTTTCCCCCCTATTGGAATCCGAAGATCATGATCTTGGTGCCTTTTTTCTATAGCTCGAACAATCTCAATGAGCTCCTCTGTCTGTGCAGTCTCAGCTGACTTCAACATGCCATTTGGCTTCAAAAGCCCGCCAATCCATTTTTTCGTCTTTGGAGTCGCAGCATTGTAGGCTTTCTGCCACAATGTGTTATCTTCTGAAGACTGAGGCAAACAATCCGACGGAAGCTCGTCACCCGTGTCCACCACGAGTATTGTCGAACTGGATAGGCCGGGGTCTTCATCATCAGGGCTAGGTGTAGGGGAGACTATTGCAGTTGAGGGTTGCGGAGGCTCATCAACGGTGTGCGCATCAATTGGCGGCGAGTCTGATGAAGTGGGATCAGTTGCACGAGGATCAGGCAGTGTTGTATTCGGGTTGTCTGTGGCGGTCGTGGGGGCAATAGGTTGATGCCTGAAATATGCTTTCACCCGGTCCAACAAACCGCTGCGAGAGGCTTTGTTGGCCTCTTGGCCACGGATTTTCCCCATTGCGTCTCTAAATCTCCTCTAGGATGCCGCAAGGACCCGATCTATCGAGTGCAGCGTGGCAATTTAATGCTTCTTAGACATTGTAGGGGAGAATTTTTTTTCTCAGGTATCAAAGGTCATGCTGTACATGTACAGATACTTGCATACGTGCATGCCACGTGTCGCAGGCGTACTGCACGCTCACAACCAGTATAAGGCGAGGCTGTAGCCTGCATTTATCCAATGTTCACTGCGTTGAAGCGAACAAAGTAGCACCGATCGAGGATGCTTTTAAATGGAGGCTTGCAAGCAAACAGGTAGTATCGCAACATGGCAGAATGGATACGAACAGAATGGCCCCGGCACTTAATACAGTGGTCAAGATAGAACACTTTGGGAGTAGCTGTTCAGCACCCCAAATTGGCTATCCAGCACTTTAGCGATTGCCTGGAATTGAAAGTGTCAGAACAAGATGCGGAACAAAGCGTTTTATTTAGTACAACAAATACTTGCCCAGGCAGTAGATACCCGGTTCCTTGTATATCTGCTACCATCACTACTTTCTGCAGCTATTGCTACCTTCTTCTAGAATCTGCTACTATGGCTATATTCCTCTAGTATCTGGTATTATCAGTATCTTCAAACTTGAGACACGAGAACCTTGGATATCAAGACTTGAGGGGTTGAAACCACTCTTAATATCTAGCATCCGACCGCCGCGGTATGCTACCATTTCGCTTGATACAGACACAGGTATGAAAGGGAGCTCACTATGTGAACATATTTGAACAGGAAGTGCAAACTTATCATCTAAGTATATGCGATTTCACACGGTGTTTTGGCGTTGACAACTGCGGGATTTATGAAGGTACGCAACTTGTATTGTGTTCGTAGAAAAGATTCCCTCGGTTAGTTGTCTGCGAAATACCCGTAGCTGTAGAAACGCATCTTGGAGCACGTGGAAAGCTGTCAACGCTGCCAAAACGGTCTTTTGAGGCCCGTGATAGCACCCCATAGTAATATTGAAGCAGCTTTGCCCAGGATGAGGAGCCATCACCAGGCAGATGTTACCTTTTTCAGGCATATCCATAATAATGGCTGCAAAATTACGCAAATAGGAAATTTAACGGCGAAGCGAGTCTTCAATTTTCTGCCTCTTGCAGCTAGCGCCGCCGAAAACGCAGTGGGCCGCGATGCTTTTTCGGCGGCCCACGACACCAAAGAATGATGGCCAGGGAAATCGCCAAACAGGCGCAGTTCAGGACGCAGGGAGGCTTTTCCCCAGGATGCCAGATTCGACAAGGACAATCTCAGATGGGGCAGAGCGTCGCCTGGGCGCATCTAGCGCTCCCCCGCATCGCGATTCTACCCCATGGGGATGCGGGAGCATGACGACAGCTTGCCTCGACGACACACAATCGCGACGCCTGCCATTGGCCCGCCGTGTTCAGCCTTGCTGCGAACGACAGTCTACGGCTACCTCGCATATACTATAGATAGTCTAGATTCTAGATTCGAGATCCCGGATACTACTTTGGACCTTGAATTGGATTCTACTCGTCCATGGCTCCGGCGTCTCTTTCCTCTTGACGTATCTTACGGGCAGATGATGCCTCTCTCTAGCTTCCCCTTCCACCTTGTAGTTTCACCATCTACGGTCTCGTAGCAAATCGCTAAATGTGCTTGCTGATAAACATTAACGCCTCGTGAGCCGGACTCTTCTTGCATACAATCAGCTCCTGTCGCTGGCAGAGGGCATTTGTGCCAGCCTGGATATCAAGGGCACTCAAAAAATGGTCCCCCATGCTAGCTAGCCCACGTTTTTTCCCTCATCTTCACCAGACAAAAAAAAAAAGAACGACAGCCAACAACAGCTTTCCAGAAGCCCACAAGCGGTGAACCCTACATAAGACCAGGGGAATTTCATTTCTCGCCCGCCTAGAGCAAAACCTACTCGCCGCCACCCAGTCACATCATGACAATTATCGGCCTGCCCCATCGTTTTTGTGCTGCTACTTTGCCGGACTAAGGCTAGCCAAAGTCGCGTGTTCCTAGACCTAGAGCTTTTAGCATTGCTTGTGCGGGCTCCTCCGCCGCCACGAGCCACTCCCGGCATTGCATTTGCAAACTAGTGTTGCCAAACGAGATACCATGAGCTAACAAAGAATTTTTCCGTTTGGCCATCTGGGTTTCCTTTTGCCATCCAAAACCGACAACGGTGAGCCTGTCGAAAGAGGGGAAAGAAAAAACTTGACAAACCAAACAAACCCTGGTTACGGTGCTTTTCCCCTTGGCGGCCAGCGAGATTTCATTCGTTGCCTCTTTTGTGCTTGTTGGTTTTGTTATCATCACCGATTTGCTCAAAAGCCCACTTCAGCCAAGGCTCCAGAGAAACGGGCGAGCATCATTGGATCGACACCAGAGGGCTCGGCTTATTTAGACCCGCGTCAATCGAACTGACCCCGGCCTCGCATTGCATCTCGACCTCGTCGTTGAGGAGCCTTTTTTTCCTCCTCTCCTCTCTTCTCCGCTCCGTCGCCTTCACCTATATATCCTTCCCTCTCCTCCCACCTCCACCCTCTCTCTCTCCTCGGCCCTTGTCCATCCATCCTTTCTTCAGCACACTTTGTTGCGAAGAGCATTGGTACACCAGGGCACCCTGATGTTCTCGTAATTTTTCTGTGCTCTTTACCTCACTTCTTCTTCTTCTTCAAGACTACACCCCCACCACTCACATCATGGCATCGCCTGCCACTGAGAAGGAGATTTCTCCTCATCAGGATGGTGTCGAGATCCAGACGTCCAAAGATGCCACCACGGGAGGTGTCGTGGACGTCGACGGCGAAGGAGACGAAGAGTTCTCCAAGGGCCGCCGTGTGATTATCGAGAGTGCCAGAGCGGCCGCTGCCAAGGAACAGTCAATGACTCTGCTCCAGGGCATTAAGCTGTATCCCAAGGCCATTGCATGGAGCATGATCATCTCCACATGCATTGTCATGGAAGGCTACGATATCAGTTTGGTCAACAACTTTTGTAAGACGCCCTCCAACAGCTCTACTACAAGATATCCCCATCAGCGGCTAACATGTTCGCCAGACGCATTTCCTCAATTCAATGAGAAATACGGTGAGCTGTATCCCGACGGCAAATATCAAGTTCCCGCCAGGTGGCAGTCTGGCTTGAGTAACGTATGTCCCCCCCTACCCATTCCATTGCATCTATGGAGACCTCTAGCCTAGTCACAATCTTGTCGGAAGAAAACATCAGCGCTAACAGCTTGGCCAAACGACAGGGCGCCACCGTCGGTGAAATCATTGGTCTCTTCATCAACGGCTTCGTCTCCGAGAGATTCGGCTACAGGAAAACTGTAATGGGATGTCTCGTCTTGGTCGCCGCTTTCACTGCCATCTTCTTCACCGCACCCAACATTCAGACGCTGCTGGTCGCCGAGATCCTGTGCGGTATCCCCTGGGGTATCTTCCAAACCATCACCGTCACTTACGCCTCCGAAGTCTGCCCCGTTGCGCTGCGAGGATATCTCACCACCTATGTCAACTTCTGCTGGGGTCTCGGCCAAGAGATTGGCATTGGCGTCATCTTTGCCATGTTGAAGCGCAACGACCAGTGGGCCTACCGTATTCCCTATGGTCTGCAGTGGATGTGGCCCCTCCCGCTCTTCATCGCCATCTACTTTGCCCCGGAATCTCCCTGGTGGCTTGTCCGCCGGGGCAAGGCTGAGGAGGCTAAGCGGGCGCTGCTCCGCTTGACCAGCCTGAACCGCGAGACCGACTTTGACGCTGACGAGACTGTGGCCATGATGGTGCACACGACTGCCCTCGAGGAGAAGATTACCGCCGGTGCCTCGTACTGGGACTGCTTCAAGGGCGTTGACCGGCGCCGTACCGAGATTGTCTGCATGACCTGGGCCATTCAGAATCTGAGCGGCAACGCTTTCTCCAACTATTCCACCTACTTTTTGCAGCAGGCCGGTCTCTCTACCCATGACTCTTACGGATTCGCCTTGGGCCAGTACGCCATCAACATGGTCGGCGTCTTTGGCGCATGGGGCTTGATGACGATGGGCGTCGGCCGCCGCTCTCTGTATCTCTACGGACTCTGCGGCCTCTGCAGCATGCTGTTCATCCTGGGTTTCTTGGGTCTGGTACCGGAGTCGCACAGGAGAGAAGGCTCCCTCGCCACCGGAAGCATCATGGTTGTCTGGGCCCTCTTTTACCAGCTCACCGTCGGCACCGTGTGCTACTCCCTCGTTGGTGAGCTTTCATCGCGTAGACTGCAGATCAAGACGGTTGTGCTGGCACGAAACCTCTAGTAAGTTCCTTTCTCAGCTTTGCATAATATAGAATGGCCAGATTTGCTAACCTCTTTCGTCTAGTAACATCGTCGGCATCATCACCAACGTTCTGACGCCATACATGCTGAACCCCACAGCCTGGAACTGGAGCAACTACACCGGATTCTTCTGGGTAAGACACACACACACATCTCCCCCGTCACCGTACTGCCTTGTCGCAGACACAACAAAACCACTTTGCATCTAAGCTAATACTCTTTCTTTAGGGTGGAATTTGCTTCTGCTGCATCATCTACACCTACTTCCGCCTCCCTGAGCCGCGCGGCCGCACATTCGCCGAACTCGACGTCCTCTTCGAGAAGAAGATTAGCGCCCGAAAGTTTGCTTCTACAAAGGTAGACGTGTTCCACGAATCTATCGATGAGAAGGTGATGCATCAATACGATGGAATCATGGAGTCGCATATTGAAAAGGTTTAATTTTGGATGATTTTTTTTACGACTATTAATGAAAGGAAGGGGAAACGTATCAGTCAACGAGGGGGCAGTTTTGATTGGGCGTATATACCATGCAAAGTACGATGTTTATGCTCGTTTTAAGTATTATATATAATAATGTCTTGTTCCACACTCTTTCTTACTTGGGAGTTTCGTCTACAAATGTTCACAAAATTCATTACGCAAGAGTTTGGGGCAACAGTCAACATCTATTGGCGGATATGCTAAAATTAATCTCTGTTGTCCTGTCAACTAAAAGACAGAAAACAGGCATAGGTGCGCGGAGCAAAAGAGAACGCAACAGTCACACGTAGGGAGAGGCTGAAACGATCTATACGGTGCCTGGCCGCCTACATATGAATGTCACCCAGTCTTCCCTTGTCGTGACACAAAATCATTTCCCCCAAAAGTAAGGCTCGTGACAAAGATAACGTGGGAGATGAGATGGCTTAGCATCTTCATCTCGATTCTTCTTGTTTGATAAAAACAATGAATTCGCAATATCACAAAGCACCAGTATCCCCCATCGGAAAGAGTAAAAGCCCAACGACCAGAACGCCTGCATCAGCCACATCGGCTTGGAAAGTTCCCCTGTATCGCCTCGGTGTTTATGCGGTACCAAAGGTGTTCTCGCCGGAGTAGGTGATGTATAGGAAGCTAGCGATGTAATGTTAGTCTGCAGTTTTCGGAAATGGGTGGGGGTGATGGAGTGAGAGCTCTTACCCATCCTCGTCCTTGTGCTCCTCGTAGATGCTGCTCATGAGAGCGGCAGTAGGAGGAAGGACCTCATCCACGAAGATGAAGATAGCCTTCTCTGGAGAAAGCTTAATCCTCTTGCGGATGACGTAGACAAACTGGCCTACTGTCAGGTCCGCGGGGACTAGGTACTTCTTCTTGTCGATGGTAGCAATATCGCTCTTCTCGACCTTTTCGCAGATGACCTGTTTAGAGGAGGTTTGGTTAGCCATCAAGATTCATCTTCAGAGAGTAAGGGTAGTCACGGCAAGCTGCATGGCGGGTGCTGGACCCGGTCGGGACGGGAACGGGGAATAAGACGAGGGCGAGGACGAGTAAATGAAGATGAAGCAGGGAGCCGTCAACTTACGGGAATGCGATCGGAATACTTCTGTCGGATGCGCTCGGCCTCAGCCTTGCGCTTCTCGAAGGGGTGCTCGTCCTTGAACTTGCTGCGCATCTTGACGGCAACCAAGAGGTTAAGAGTGTTGGGTGATGAGAGTGACTTGAAAGCGAAGCGGGTTGGTTGTGCGGCTGTGAGACTATCGATGGCGATTCAGAGGGCGATAAAAGCGATAAATATCGATAGCGCGGATGATGGAGTGAAGGGGTTTCGAGAGATGAAAAGGGGAAGAAAAAGGGATTCCAGGGATGTAGAGATGATGTAGAAGTTTAAGGCAGCGCAGGCAAGCTGTGGTGACGAAGTGGAGGAGAGGGGTGACCCAGTGACTCTGGCCCGATGACAAGGCGGTGGCCAGTGCAGGCAAAGAAAGGCAAAGCAAGAGGCGCAGGCAGGCCAGGCAGTGACGCTCGCCCTTTGTCACTTGTGCTAGGCCGGGCTGGGCTGGGCCTGAACGGGAACGGATGCAGCACGCAACCTGAACTGAACTGAGTTGGGTGGCGCGCTAAAGTTGATGCGGGACGCGGTGAATCACTCACTCACTCACTGGCCAGGCGTCTCGGGGGTACAAAGCCGGTGCTTGATCCTACTGGGGTACGGGGCGGGTACAAAGAGTGACGGCAGAGGCCATGTACCTTTTGGCAGCAGTGCTCACCCAGGAACAGCGGCGACACAGCTGCCACGGCACAAGAACAGCTTAGCTGTGGCTGGTCGATTTATGTACACTCATAACGCGGACACCACCGATGACTGTCTCTTCCAGGTACCTAGCACCGAGACCACATGATCAGCTGCCGGATCCTTGTGCGCTCACAGTCAAGTCACCAGGGGGGCTTCCCGGTACCTTTGCAGTGACAGGCAAGGCAAGGCAAGGTCCCGACTGGAGTGCGAGTGAGCCGCACGAGGGGTCGAGGGTCGAGGTACAAAGGCGCAGGTACGGGGTACTCCCGTCTGGTCCCGTCTGGTCTGCCTCAGCTGAGCTCGGGGCGCCGTATTCGCTTTCATCTCATCTGGATCTCCTTTGTAATCCATCGGCACCCCGTGCACCTTTGTTGATGATTCATCCTGGCCCTATGCTTAGTTTTGGAAGAGAAAAGAAAATGAAAGAGATGAACAATAAAGAAGCGTCTACCCAGAGGAATGGAAGCCGACAAAGAAACGCTGCTCCTTTGCTCTGGTCACATGTAGCTGTACAATTTCCGCATGTTTCACTCTCTCTTGCGCGTGTACTTACTGAATGAACTACTAGGTATGATAGCATGGGCATTTGAACGGCTTAGTAACTGCTTTAGCATTTCTGGAATATTCATCATATGCACGGGTGATTGTTTCCGGTACACTCAAGGTACGCGTACTCGCAAAACTACCAGAATCGAAGCCTCTGAAGCAACCGACGCAATATATAGCGAGATACACATAAGAGGTATGCTATGATTGTAGACGCCGAGGTGGTGGATCAGTAAATTCAATACAATAAAGGAGGATACAATTGCCCAACAAAGAAACTACATTTATGTAAAAGCATGTTCACTGTGGTGAAAGTCAGTGAACATTTTTCTCATGGAGCCTCTTTTTTCTTTCTTTCTTCTCGTTTATACTACTGTATTCGCCTTTGTAAGGTACCTACCTAGTAGTGTCCTTCATCTCTCTCTACTATACCTTACACTTTAGCCAGACATTGTACCACAGGTACTTCGTAGGTCGCTCTCCTTTGCCGTCTCTCTTGGTGGTGTATGCCGTCCAACACTCCACCAGTAGCTTCTTTTCTTTTCGCAATACGAAAGCAAGCGTATTGATCCCACAACTTAAACGCAATCCACACATCACCATGCCATTTACTCCCCCATTTCTTTCTCCAGTATGGTTCAAAGGCAAGTCTAGACTACCTTAGTCGAACAGTGACATGCTTCTGCTCAATCGGCTTCCGCCTGCCCCTCCGATCCGAGCTTGTGCCGGCCGCCGTCAGACAAGCAGTGCTCCGTACTTTTAACCCACCATGACTTGTGTGGGAAGATCTCAACCACCGAACACGCCACCAGGAATCCGGTGGCTCGATCAGTGGAGGGGCTAATTGGTCAATTCGACGAGAACCGCGACGACGAGAAAATCTTTCTCCGGCTTACTCTGGCAGCCGCGTCTTATTAAATCCAGCGTCGCCCGCCTTGTCTCGGCTCTTGGTCGCCCAGGCTCAACCCTCTTAATCCCATCACCAATTGCACCCCGCCATGGCTTCACCAATGGCTGCCTCTCGCCATGTCCAGCGCGTGGCTACACAGATCCGTCTGCGCTCAGCGCGGGTTCCCAGAGGCCAATTGACCTTCAATCGATGGGCATCGTCCGCTTCGGGCAGTCGGCGAGCTCCCGCCAGCTTCGGAACTTCATCCTCGGCAGCCGTTTGGCTTGCAGCCGCCGCCATTGGCATCACGGCTCCCTTGGCCTACAGCTTGGTGAGTTAGACACGATAGGCCCGGGGAGACACAATTCATTCCGAGATCCCTCCAGCTTACATGTCGCTTCTTTTTTCCTTTCCCAGACAACAGCAGAGCCTGCAAAACTCGACGTCACATCCCTCGCCGAGAAGGATGAGCAGAAGAAGAGAGAGGCAGTTGTCACCGAAGAGTCGCCCATGCGCCTGCGGATGGAGAAGTTCATCAAGGAGCAGCAGCAGATAATTGTCAAGGAACTCGAGCGCATCGACGGCAAGAAGTTTCGCAAAGACGAGTGGACGCGACCCAATGGCGGCGGCGGCATTACCTGTGTGCTGCAGGAGGGCAACGTATTCGAAAAGGCCGGCCTCGGCGTCAGCGTCGTCTACGGAACGCTTCCCAAGCCCGCCATCTTGAAGATGCGCGAAAACCACAAGAACCTCGACCCCGATGTCGAATCGCTGGAGTTCTTCGCCGCAGGCTTGAGCATGGTGCTCCATCCATACAACCCCATGGCTCCCACCGTGCACCTGAATTACCGATACTTCGAAACGGCCAACCCCGACGGCACCTCTCAGGCGTGGTGGTTTGGAGGCGGCTGCGACCTGACGCCCTCATACCTCTTTGACGAAGACGCCATCCACTTCCACAAGACCATCAAGGCTGCCTGCGACAATCACGACAAGACATACTACCCTCGATTCAAGAAATGGTGCGACAAGTACTTTTACAACAAGCATCGTGGTGAGTGCCGAGGCGTGGGCGGTATCTTCTTTGACGATCTAGACGAGTCCGAGCGAGACCAGGAGAACACCTTTGCATTCATCCAGGACTGCCTGAAGTCCTTCCTGCCGTCCTACGTCCCCATTCTCGAGAAGCGAAAGGACATGCCTTACGATGACAAGGAAAAGATGTGGCAGCAGATCCGTAGAGGCAAGTATGTCGAGTTCAACCTAGTTCACGACCGAGGCACTGCCTTTGGACTGAACACGCCTGGATCACGAGTCGAGAGTATTCTCATGAGCTTGCCATTGACGGCAAGCTGGAAGTACATGTATGAGCCAGAGCCCAAGAGCAGGGAGCAGAGACTGGTGGATGTCTTGAAGGAGCCCAAGGAGTGGGTTTGATTTGGTATATTCCCGTGTAATAATGCATAAAACAGTATATTTTGTAGTGTAGCGGCATAGATAAAAAAAGACAGTAGCATCATGAGTTCGAAGACTTCATACCGGTTCCTGTCCCGAGGTCGGAATGTGATATTGCTGTAGTTGAAGCAGAAAATTAGTGCCCAAAACAGACTAGGTGATTGTAATTTAACGGCACGACAATCTGTCACAGCTTCTTTATTCCGTACACAGATCGGATCTACAATGACTTCGTTCGAACCATCTCTCATCTAAATCGGTGTACAGCACCATTTCTCTTCTTTATGATTTTACCATTATTTCAAATCTAGATGATTGCAGCAAAATGAAACTGATAATCCATCACCAACGCTATACATAGCGAGATCCAGACTCGAGAGACCTCATTCAACTCTTGTCAGGACGCGCACTTAGACAGCAACGCCTCATAATGGAAGAGCATACTCTACCATCTCACCACCAGCTATTCGCTGCCCTTATTCCACCATCGCCTTTGCCCGGACTCCGTACCGCAGGTTTCACTGATAACCCTGGTGAAGCCGAGTTGATCAGGGAGACGCCATCATCCGCTGAGGATGGAAACTGGCGCCGGCAGTTGTTGACTCTTCATGTCATCTTCCCAAGTCTCCTTTTGCCGGCCTTGGATCTATTGGATCGCGGGCTAGTCAGCCGTCTTTTGGTGGCAGACGAGTCGCAAAAGGCACCGGCAGCAGCAGTACCGGTATCTTCTGATGGTATCCATAAACACGGAGAAACTGAGAATACCGACGAACAGTCCGAAGGCCATATCCCTGACAGCTTGCAAGCAATGGACCACAAAGATCAGATATGTATGTACACCGTACAATCTGCCGTCTCTACTACCTCTCGGCGTAAACGGCACACGCCACAAACAACCAAGGTCTATGCGGTTCATCTTGGTGCATGGAGCTGTTCATGTGGTGGATTCGCCCTCGATGCATATTCCCACTACGATGTGGCCAATAGTAGCGAGAAACTTCAAAACTCCCCACCGAAGGGATTGTTCGGCAACCTGGGGCTGGATAGATTGACATCACTCGAGGATTTTCCATGTTGTAAACACCTTCTCGCATGCTTGTTGGCAGAGAAATGGAGGAAGACCCCTAGAGGACACGTCCAAGATAGATATACAACAAAGGAAGAGTTGGCCGGCATAATTGGGGGCCACTAATTTCATGCATTGCAATTTATACAGGTCAGATCAAACGCAGGTGAATCATGCAATGTGTCTATTTGAGTTGATTTTTGCCTAGCAGTTTGCCATCATCAACATATAGAAAGCACTATTTCACTTATTACTCTAAGCACTGCTCGCCTACCAAATTTCAGACGGCATCAAGTTGACCTTTCCCTTTCATTATTTCTTTTTGGGCTTCTCCTTGTCGCTGCTCTCCTTGCCCTCTCCGTTTGCGGTGGCCGCAGCGCCCTCCTTCTTCTCATCCTTATTAGTGGCCTCGTCCTTCTTTGGCTCCTTCTCGTCCTGCTGCTGTCGGTTCTGGATCTTGTTCTCTATTAAATCGTGGAATGCAGTAATGGCGCGTATCAAGCTGCTCAGGTAGATGGCCATCAGCTGGTCGTTGGTTTTGATGCTCATGGCATGTGATAGTTCGTGGCTTCCCACTTTGCTGTCATCGTCTGGTGTAGAGAGGTTGGGGAGAAGGTTGAAAACGTCTTGTAGGTTGCCCAGGATCGCGTGGTTGACGGGGAGCTGCCCATCAAGGACTTTCTGGAGATAGGCACCAATGTCTCGTAACCGAAGGTGCAGTCCTTGAAGAGACTGGAGCTGGTTAGTGACGCGCGTGGACAGAGTGCCAACAGCAACGTCACGAATATCCCTTAGCAAGTGCTCAACACCAATCTCCTCCGCTTCTTCAGCCTCGATAATCGACGGTGTGTGGACGAAAGTTCGAGAAGTCGTCGTTCCATCCTATAAAGAGGCAAAGAGTCAGTTTGGTCTCTCCAGTGCGTCACTGAGAGTAACATACATCCTTGATTTCTTCGACCGCAAAGTACGCGTCGGTAGGGACACCCGATTCCTTTGGCTGGACATCAATAATGACCAGTAGAGGATTAGGTGTGTAGCGCTTGAACAGCTCGTTGATCTCGAGATCGGAGGCACGGAGCTTTGGTCCAGTGTGGTACCACCCCACCAGCTTCTCGCGCGCATTTACTTTCTTGAACATGTCGTTCATAGACTCGACGTAGTTGTGGTCCAGGAACCATACTGAAGGGTCCTTTTCATCCTCCTCAAAAGGGACTACACAAAGAAGAGGGCTCGTTAGAAAACACAGCCATACAGTCAAACTGGATAAAGAATCTCTACAGGTTTCCTGCCTAGTCTCCAGACGTACCTGCAAAGCTGTTCGACACCCTCACGTTCTTTCCATCATTCTGGCCGAGGAGAACTCCAACCACCCGCCTCTTTGTCTTGTTGTGTACTGTTCGGTTGTAGTGGTCAACTGCGGAGAGGAGGACAAGCGGAGCGACAGAGACGTTTCTCGTAACCAGCGAGAGGGTTTCCGCAGTGGTGGTCGGCATTGTAGCTGGCTGAGAACTGGACCTTTGCTGAGCAGTGTATCGGAGGAGTCGATGCTCAGGGAAGAGTTGGAGGAGTAAGAGCAGGTCGCAGCGGTTTGTAAACGGCGAGAGCACGGGAGAAGACGCCGATTGGTTTCAAGGTCGTGGGTTCGTGGTCAGTTGGTTTGCTTAACGGTGGAATCGCCAAAGCAGCAATTAGGTACCTATCCGACTTACGTCGCTGAGTTCCGTCATACTAGCAGTACCCCTCCACCAAGCTAACAAGGCAAGCTACATCAATTAGGGTAGTGCTTGAGAAGAAATTGAGGAAATATTACTAATATATTAGTAATAAAGTAGTATACAAATATTAAATAATTAACATTATCAAGGGAGATATTACCTCTTTATTTTATTTAATGAGTGTATTTTGTATGTAATTTAGTTAAAATTTACATTTTCTTATTTTCTTAAAGTTATAAGTTCAATATTTTGTCGTATTTTGAAAACCCAAGATCTATTTCTAATAATTCTTAATTAATTAATTAACGAGCTCGTCTCATTGTTTAACTGATTTTATCTAAAATACCCCCATGCTAATTCAGCCGAGATGACAAACCACCCTTGGCGTGCTATCCCTGTCTGTACCTAACAGAAATGTTTCTTTGCCACATGTTTGTTCCTCGACAAGGCATGATCTTGCCTCGACGATTGGAGACGCAATGGAGCCTCCTCCAACGAAACTGACACCAGGCAAGGGTGTTCAGTCGAAACCAAACAAGGGGCCTCCATCACCGACATTGGCCAATGTTGCGCGCCACTTTGCTGTGGACAGCGGCTCAACGTTGCTTGCCACGGCGGTCATCACCGTCTTGATATTCGGCGGATGCTGCTCCAATGTACGTCCTGTATTCCAGTGGCTCGTGATCGCGTGACTTAAAAGTTTGATTCCGCAGGTGTATGCTTTAGAGGCAATCATCAAGTAAGCCTTTCACTCAATGCCGACTTCAGCTACCTGCATAATCTAACATGTACACCGAATAGCTTCGAGCCGACAAACGGTAAACTTGCACTTGCATACCCTCCATAGACGACCGATTCCAACCTTGCACTTATCCACACAGGAACCCTCGTAACTTTCGTTCAATTCCTATTCGTCTCTATAACGGGCTACGTAGCACAATTCGATAGATCGCGCCCGCCGTTCTTCTTGACTCCCAACGTCGTCCCGCTTAGCCGCTGGCTTGTCAATATCCTTTTGTTCTTTACTATCAACGTGTTGAACAATCATGCCTTCAGCTATGACATATCCGTACCGGTTCACATCATTCTACGATCCGGAGGTAGCATATGCACCATGGCTGCCGGATATCTCTACGGCAAGACGTATTCACGCCCCCAAATATTTGCAGTGTTTCTGCTGAGTATTGGCGTCAGCCTCGCTGCTTGGTCGGATTCAAAAGACAAGGTAGGTCGTCGTTGTCACCGATGATGTTCTCCTCTTGGTCTAACATATTATACAGAAACCGAGTGACGATATTTCTGATCCTGTGTTCAACCCTGGTCTCTTGATCATCTTTGTCGCCCAAGTACTTTCAGCTATCATGGGGCTGTATACCGAAGCAACGTATCGAAAGTACGGACCGCAGTGGAAAGAGAATCTTTTCTATTCTCACATCTTGTCGCTGCCGTTGTTTTTGCCCTTTGCGCCCTCCATGTGGCGCAACTTAATCGTGCTAACCAAGAGCACGCCTGTTGCACTAAACATACCATTTGCTGCATCACTGCCGCCGGTCCAAGTTCCATCCCAATTGGCCTATCTTTCGGCCAACGTGTTGACCCAGTATGCCTGTATTCGTGGCGTGAACCTCCTTGCCGCAAACGCATCGGCACTCACCGTCACGATAATTCTCAGCATTCGAAAACTCATGAGCCTCTTGCTAAGCATCTGGCTATTTGGCAACACTCTCAAGGCTGGCACCCTCCTAAGCGCGGTAGTAGTGTTTGGAGCCGCCGGCCTCTACAGCGTTGCCCCGAAACCTGCCCCGGCCACGACCAAGGAAAAGAAGAAGGAGTGATACCGTTGCCGGAATTTTCTCATCAATAAGCTAGATCTCCTTGCTGTCTAGAGCGAATGCTTGTCATTGATAGAAGATGCAAGTAAACGAAGAGACGGGCTTCACGACATCGTTCAATTTGGAACGGCCAATTAGAAGAGTCTATATAGAGTACAAGTCGCATTTTAAATTCATATAGATGGTAAGCGGTCAATATATACACTTCAGTTGCCTTTTCTTTTCCCGACATTGTAATACAGCATTGTGCATTTAAAATCGCCCCGCGATCTCATATATCTCGTACCCAGCCGGCACTTGATCCCTGAAATGACACTCAGACTCAATAAGAGACAAGGGCTCGATTTAAACAGCAGGGCGCTAGTCCTAATTTGAGCGACCCAAACACAAGTGCGGATTAGCTTTAATCCCACTGCCTGCATGAATCTCGTACCTAAAAGTACCTGAGATCGCCTTGCTGCGGCTCTTTGTTTTTGTGCCAAACGGAATCTTGCTGTGTAACTTTGAACCATTCACCACCGACTAGCTGGCCCATCCCATTTCCAACTGCGCAGCCATTGGCACACTCATTTTGCCGGTATCCATATATTAGACGGTCAACTAAACGAATTAGAGTTATGCCTGGTGAGTCCATACCCGGGATAAGCATTTGGTGGCTTCACAGTTGCGCTTCATTGGGCTGTATTTTGAACCTAATAAATGGGGCTGCCTTGACTCTTTTCTTCTGCCTTTCACGATGGTTATTTTGCGTTGTTTGAAATGCCGTAAATACGATTCCTAATTACATTTGTCCAGACCACGCGTCGTTACATAGTAGTAACGGCATATCCCTTCCGGTCCGTACCAGGGAAGAGGGGGATGATGAAGATGTGCAAGGGCAGGCTACCAGTGGCTTGATCGACCCTGAAATCCATCAAGATTCTCTCGAGGGCCACGAAGAACATCTCCATGATGGAATGCTGTTACGAGATCTCCAAGAACGCACGACGTTCTATGACCCTGTTGCAGAGCTTCAGATGACACAGACGGATGCAAAGCTGTTCTATCAGCGGAGCAAGATTGACCCACGGACTGGGAACTCTCCATGGCCACAGTCAACTCCTTTCGGAAGCCCTCTCATGCTCTCAGGCTCACGCCCAGCTACAGAGTGGGGTGGTGATTCCTTGGTTCTTGATCTCGATGGTGATTAGCAAATCCGTCTGCGATATGTGAGGAGAAAACGGATTGCTGATCAAGGTACTAGACAAGCCAGAAGTCGTAGACACTCCTGCCAGGCCGTATGAATCGACAATTCCTCCCAATGCCTCATATCCTCTGAAGCCTAGTCTTAATACCAGCCACGGCTTTAATGAGACAAGGGTCGCCAATGACCCCGCTGCTGGATTATCAGGCAATGGACTCTTTGATACTGAGCCTCATATAACAGCTGAGCTCAGTGCGATTTCAAAGCAGATTCAGAGAATACTTGACATGAGACGCAAGTACATTTCTCTTTCTAACCAAGGGCCAAATGACAACCCCAGAGATAATGCAGATTGGGAAATCTACCCTCCTCCTCCTGATCCAGCATGGATCCATAGCCACGGCAACGGCACTGACGAGGCCGGGAAGCAAGGCGTAGGCTCTTCGACAACTACTACTGAACGAAAGAGGCCTGTCCGAAAAAGAAAGCCTGGCCACGACATTGGAGATGATTTCTTTTTTGAAGACTTACTTCCCCTGCCTGAAAACGGCGAGATGAGCTTTGAAATGGACAGCGAAGGAGTCTATCAGGTGTTTGACACCCCAAGCAGCAAAACCCCCGCTATTCGCGTGCCTACGATTCGAGAATTCTATATTGATTTGGAAGAACTTCTCACAGTTTCATCTGACGGTCCAAGTAAAAGCTTTGCTTTTCGTCGACTTCAATATCTAGAGGGAAAATTCAACCTATATGTTCTTCTTAATGAATACCAGGAGACTGCCGATAGCAAAAAGGTGCCGCATCGAGATTTCTACAATGTCCGAAAGGTGGATACGCACGTCCACCACTCTGCATGCATGAATCAGAAACATCTCTTGCGGTTCATCAAGAGCAAGATGAAGAAGTATCCGAACGAAGTTGTGCTCTTCCGAGATGGCAAGCATCTCACCTTGGCGGAGGTCTTTGCCAGTATCAATCTGACGGCGTATGATTTGAGCATAGATACACTTGATATGCATGTAAGTCACAAACCTAGACGTCCTAAGCGGACCTGATCTACCAGCATGCCAGTATTCTGACCGACTAGGCACACACTGATTCCTTTCACCGTTTCGATAAATTCAACCTCAAGTACAACCCCATTGGCGAGTCGCGCCTGAGGACCATCTTTCTCAAAACCGATAATTTCATCCACGGGCGCTACCTGGCGGAGATTACCAAGGAGGTGATAGCTGACTTGGAATCCAGCAAGTACCAGATGGTCGAATGGCGCATATCCATCTATGGCAAGTCCATAGATGAGTGGGATAGGCTTGCAGCCTGGGTTGTGGACAATAAGCTCTTTTCCCACAACGTCCGCTGGCTCGTCCAAATCCCTCGTCTCTACGACATCTACAAAGCTAGCGGCTTGATGGATACATTTGAGCAGGTTATAAAGAATGTATTCCAGCCCCTATTCGAAGTCACAAAGGATCCGTCAAGCCATCCAAAGCTACATGTGTTTTTAGAACGCGTTATTGGCTTTGACAGCGTCGATGACGAAAGCAAAATTGAACGACGTCTGTTTAAGAAGTTCCCTGTGCCCCGAGCCTGGGATACGAAGCAGAATCCTCCATACAGCTACTGGATCTATTACTTGTATGCCAACATGACCTCGTTGAACCACTTCCGACGGAGTCGCGGCTTCAATACATTCGTTCTACGACCTCATTGCGGAGAGGCGGGCGATAGCGAACACTTAGCTGTGGCGGCACTGTGCTGTCATAGTATCAGCCATGGATTGCTTCTTCGCAAAGTTCCTCTGCTCCAGTATATCTTTTATTTGGAGCAAATCGGAATCGCCATGTCGCCTCTAAGTAACAACGCCTTGTTCCTTGCTTATGAACGAAACCCATTCCATCAGTATTTCAGACGCGGCTTAAACGTCTCTCTATCCACAGACGACCCGTTGCAATTTGCTTTTACCAAGGAACCCTTGATCGAAGAGTATGCTGTGGCTGCACAGATATATAAGCTGAGTCCAGTGGACATGTGCGAGCTAGCAAAGAATTCGGTAAAGCAGAGTGGCTATGAGAAAGCCATCAAGAAACAGTGGCTGGGCCAAGATTTTGAGAAACCCGGGAAGGATGGGAACAAGATGGTGAAGACAAATGTGCCGGATCGCAGAGAAGAATTCCGGTACCATACGCTCCTCCAGGAAAGAGACATGTAAGTGATTGTCATATTTCTCCCCTCGCGCATACATATACTTACTTTGACAATTTAGTTTGAGAAAGTATCTTGATTACGGCTCTGGCGATGACCTCTTGGCAAACGGGGTGTTAGCAAGCGCCCAAGCAGCAGAACCACTTGAGAGCAAGACTCAACCTTTCCCGGCTGCTACGGCGGCCGAGCCCAAGGATGGAGAGTCCGAGGGACATGTGTCATTTGTCGACGCTCACACAGGAGAGCCTCTTAAGACGGATAATCACTTGTCTGGAAGCGACCCGATGATGTTTCCAGGAATCCTCGCCCGAGAGCATCGAAACAATAGTTCGAGAAACTTGGCCCAGAGTGATGACAGAGCAAAGTAGTGTTTTCGACGTAGGATAGTAATGAAAGAAATCCACTCCTGCATGTTTTGTTGTTGTACAGTATTTCACAGTGCATGATGCCAGTATATGCCCCAACCTACAATGAGCACCTATCATCTTTATCATCCTATATATTGATGTAGAGAATTAAAATCCCCATAAGTAACAATATTTTCTAAGTTTATAATACGCCACGATATTAGCCTCAATGAGTTGAACGATCCATGTTAATTGCCATCGCCACAAGCAACACTAGAAATCCAACCCAACTTCCCCACAGCGCTAACAGACCTCCCACCAACACCCAAAATCCACTCCCCGAGCCTTTCAGCCAGCATCTCATCATCATTCTTTCACATCGCCCCTCAAAAACATACCGATAACATCACACCGGAATTCACTAGAGCTCACGCATTGAATCAATCTCATTCAGAAGCTCCTCATCAACGAAATAAATGAATCCGCAGACGTCCACCCGCCCCGTCCAGAAGCTTTCCAAGGCAGTCGCCAAATGCGCGGTAGAGGTGGGCAAAAACTCCGTCATGCTTCTTTCCCAGTCTCTCAACTTTGTGCTAAAGAAGAAAAAAACCTAGGCCGCTGCATATGGGAAATGCATCATGGCGGATTATAATGATGTATACAAGGATAAATGCGCTCGGGAATTCCTGAGGTTGAAAGATTGCTACCTGGTGAGTCCAGAAAATATCCTTCATCTACCTACATAAATGCAGAGAGCTGACAGATGCCCTTTCAATTCGTCACTACAGACAGCAGTGAAAAAGGTGTAAATAATAGAACAAAAGGGGGATTCTTACAGAGACTTAATTCTAATGAACAATTTTTTTTTTCTATTTTCTATTTTACTTGTCTTTCATTCTTTTCCATGTACATGGCATTCTACATTTAGAGCTTTACAAGTCTCAGCAAAAGAGTGGCCTGCTGAACCTCTTGTTCCTCCTCCGCAATGAGCTCATTAGTGGCTCCTTCTTGGTGCTTCTCGACCGGCCGGCGAAGGACCTTCTCAAAAGCGGATGCCTGAGAAACAATGGCCTCCTCCAGTCCGATATTGTCAGGGTCTGACAACACCTTGTATTCCATCTTAATATCGTCGGTGGGCTGCAGGCCGGCCTTCTTGCGCAGGCGCTGAACACGGTTGATGATCTCTCTAGCCAATCCTTCCTGAGCCAATTCAGGGTGAATCTCCGAATCCAAAATGGTCAGCAAATCGCTGTCAGTGTTGATCTCCAGCATCTTGGAAGCCTCATCCTCCTTTACGCTTCGACGGACAACAAGATCTCCTTCCTCTAGACGGATGCCATCAACAATGATGAACTTTTCGGTGAGATAGCTCTGCGCTTGCTCACTGGTCAAGCCAGGCAGGGCCTTCTTGACACGAGCCATATCCTTCTTGAGCTTCTTGCCAAGCACCGGCCAATCAGCCGTCACACTGTATTGCACATTGTATTTTTCTTCGTCTGAAGTAAGTACCAAGTCTCTAACGTTAAGTTCTTCGGTGATGTAGGATTCGAGCGACTTGATGTCATCGAGGTATTGCTGATCGCGATGAATGACAACCAATGTTCGAAGAGGCGTCTTAAGGCCAATGGCTCTGCGCTCTCGAGAGACACGTGCCAGCTCAATGACTCGCTGCATTCTTGATACTCTACGCTCAACTTCGGCATCGAACAACTCTTGCTTAACCTCAGGGAACGGGAGGAAGTGGACACTCCGAGCATCTTCTCCCTGTAATTCTTTGGGAATGTGCTGCACAAGCTTCAGGTAGATGGTATCGGACAAGAAAGGCGTGAAGGGGGCCAATCCTCTGCAGAGAGTGAAAAGCACCTCAAATAGGGAGTTGAGAGCATGCAGGGTATCATTGAGGCCGTTTTCTCCCTTGAGACGGCGTCTGTTGAATCGAATATACCAGTTGGTTGTGTTGTCAATGAGCTCGAGGAGTCGAGGGACCACGGTATACAGTCGGTATCCTTGAATACATGTTAGCTCCTCCAGATTGATGTATGAAGCCTTCCAAGTTCTTAGTACGTACCTTTCATCTCTTCGTTAACAAATTGAAGCAAACTCTGGCAGCTGGCCAAAATCCACTTGTCCATTACGTTGGTGTTCGTGGTTTCCAGCTCCGTGTTCCACTTGTAGTCCACTCCCTCAACCTTCTTCAGGAGCGCAACCTGGCCCTCAAAGAACTTGTAACTGTTCCACAAAGGGAGGAGGACCTTTTGAACGACTTCCCTCACTCCAGTCTCCTTGAATCTCAACGGCTCTGCTCGCACGACGGGAGAGTTGATAAGATAGAGTCTCAGGGCATCGGATCCGTATTTGGTCATGACGATACTGGGGTCTGGGTAGTTCTTCAATCGCTTTGACATCTTCTTTCCGTCCTCAGCCAAAACGATACCATTCACAACACAGTTCTTGAATGGCGAAGTGCCGAACAAGTGTGTGCCCAGTACCAGCAAGGTATAGAACCAGCCTCGTGTTTGATCCAAACCTTCGGCAATGAAGTCTCCAGGGAACGAGGCCTTGAACTTTTCAACATTCTCAAAAGGATAGTGTTGACTAGCGTAGGGCATGCTGCCTGACTCGAACCAGCAGTCGAAAACTTCAGTCACACGCTTCAGGGTGCCCTTGCCCATTTTGCTGGGGATGGTGATGTGATCGACTTTGTCTCGGTGAATGTCATTCAGCTCCCCAGTGTAGCCACTGAGTTCTTTGAGTTCTTCAACACTTCCCACGCAAACACGCTCTTCCATGTCGTCACTCACCCACAGCGGGATCGGTGTACCCCAGTAACGGTTTCGTCCAACATTCCAATCTCGAGCGTTCCGGATCCAACTGGCGAATCGGCGCTCCTTCACGAATGATGGAACCCAATGAGAATCTTCAATGTTCTGAAGCATGCTTGGGATGATTTCCGGGATGCGGATAAACCATGAAGGCAAAGCTCTGTAGATAAGGGGCGTATCAGAGCGCGGGCACATGGGGTACGAGTGACGAAGCTGAGATTCAACAATGAGTCGGCCAGCCTGCTTGAGGTGCTTGATGATGTGCTTGTCGGCTTCCTTGCAATGCATGCCAGCAAAGTCGGGGACACGGTCAGTGAAATGAGCAGTATCATTGAGAGGATCCGGAGGGGGGCGGCTCTCGCTAATGACACCGGCCTCAAGGGCCACATTGTAATCGTCCTCTCCGAAAGCTGGTGCTTGATGCACAATTCCCGTACCGCTATCCGCCGTGACATAGGTGGCATTCAGGACTTTGAATCCTACATCCTTGAAATCTTCATAGAAGTAGTCAAACAAAGGCTTGTACTTCCACCCAAGCATCTCTGATCCCTTGATTTTGCCAAGTCTTTGGAAATCGGCCTTTTTGGGGTCCTTGTAAAGAGTAGTAAGAAGATTCTCCAGGATGATAAAGTTCTTTCCAGTCTTGCCATCCTTGATCTTGAGGTATTCGAAGTCTGGATGGGCGGCGAGACCGGTGTGTGATGGCAGTGTCCACGGGGTAGTCGTCCATGCCAAAAGGTGAGTCTCGGGATCGTCTACCAAGGGAAACGATACGACAACGGCGGGGTCGGTCACGTCTTGATAGTTTTGGTTTGCCTCAAAGTTGCTAAGGGCAGTAGTCAAGACCGTCGAGTAAGGCATAACTCGGTAGCCCTGGTACACTTGACCCTTTTCGTGCAACTGCTTGAAAACCCACCACAGGGATTCCATGAAGGTTGGGTCCATGGTCTGTGACAGCACATTAGTAATGCCCTCGGAGAGATGAATTGTGATTCTCGGCATGAGAGTCTGACCTTGTAATCGTTATCGAAGTCAATCCACCGTCCCAAACGTTCAATGGTAGTGCGCCATTCCGCAGCATATCGCATGACAATAGAACGACATTCTTCGTTGTACTTTGCAATTCCGATCTTCTCCACAGCGGCCTTTCCGGAGATGCCCAGCTTCTTGTCAATCTCGTGCTCGATGGGAAGTCCGTGAGTATCCCATCCGAATCTTCGCTCGACGTGGTAGCCCTTCATGGACCAATATCTCGGGATAATGTCCTTAATGGTGGAGGCCAGCAAGTGACCGTAGTGGGGGAGACCGGTAGCGAATGGCGGGCCATCATAGAAGGTATAAGGAGGTCGACCTTCGGACAGTTCCAGCTGTAGGATTTGTTAGAGTGCGTCACAGCAGAAAATAATTTATAATTCTTTGTTGACATACCTGACGGTGGAAAGCGTTGATCTCTCTCCATCGCTGGAGGATGGCCTCCTCCTCCTTGGGAAAGTCGATGGACATGGTGCTATTCTCTCTCTCTCGCAAGTAAATGGAGTGGATATGAATAGAAGTGAGCAGTATGGTGGCCAAAAACAAGTAAACAAGGCAAAGGATGGCCCTTTATACTCCCACTGCTTGAGTCAAGAAATCGGCCTCGAGTGAGTCAAAAGTTCAAAGTTCGAAATGGAGGGGCAGTGGGAGATTCCTCAGAGGGTAAGTGGGGTTGCCGTCGCGCATTTGGACAGCACGGGGCACCGAAATTGATTTAATGCTGCTAAACCATAAGCAGTAGTATCCCGCATCATGTGTATTAGCACATCGTACCGAGTACGGAGCACAGCTGATATAATCCGTTCAACAGGCGCGCTGACGCATCTCGATAGACATCCCTTAGTATTAACAGGCTGTCAACTTGGGCCAAAGAGCTCTGGATAGAGAGCCAGCAACCGCCGAATAGCGCCCGTGGATGGCTCTTTAGACGGCTGATGTGACGCGAGGTTATGCCTAGAGGCAATCGTTTGGCAAATAGAGAGACAGACGACCGGATCCTCCCCAGCTCAGAACCCAACTCTTGACCATGTCGTTCTTGTTTGGGAGAGGCAGATCGCGGGCTGCTGCCGATCTGCCCAGGCAAGCTCGTGATCACATCATGAAGCTCGAAAGCCCTAACGGGGTCTCCAAGGTGAGTTGTCGGGATTCCTCGGGCGTCGCGGCGTTGCTTTCTGACACGACCAGGCTGAAGAGCTTGCTCGCGTGCTCAATCAGATGAAGGTCGTTCTCCAAGGCACTCAAGGTATGCAAATATACAGACGCCGCCCACGCTTCCTAGTACCGTTACTCTCCTCCGTCCCACTGTTCTCAGCCTAGCCATCTGGGTGCATTAACACTAGCCTAAGAAACTGAGAGCTCACCCGAGCAGATCTATCAGCTCGTCACGGCCCTGATAGACGAAGACCTGCTCCACCTGCTAGCTACCAACCTCTATCGCCTACCTTTTGAGTCGCGAAAGGATACCCAAGTGATCTTCTCTTATGTATTCCGCTTCCGGCCCGCGGCAGCGGCTCCCAAGAGCGACCCCATCGCCCTGTCTTATGTGGTGTGTAACAGACCACAAGTCCTAGTTGAACTCTGTCGCGCCTATGACCACAAAGAAAGTGCCACTCCTGCGGGATCCGTCCTCCGAGAGCTCCTCAAAAATGAAGCCGCCGCTGCCATAATCCTATATGACGACGGGGATGAACCCGGGTCTAGTTGTAAAGGCCTCAATGCTATTGATCGCAACCGCCCTCAGAGCGGCCGCGGAGTGTTTTGGAAATTTTTCGACTGGATCAACAAGAGCTCCTTTGAGGTTGCTGCGGACGCGTTTACGACTTTCCGGGTGGGACATGATTTGCTACACCTAATCGCGAATTCTTTGAACCAGGCTTTCTAACCGGTCAGTAGGAACTCTTGACGCGGCATAAAGACCTGATCCCGAAGTATCTATCCACCAATTTCGAGCTGTTTTTTGACAAGTACAACAACACTCTGGTCCAGTCAAACAGCTATGTCACCAAACGACAATCCATCAAACTCCTTGGCGAACTGCTGCTGGACCGCTCCAACTATAGCGTCATGACGGCTTACGTCGATAGTGGCGAGCACTTGAAAATATGCATGAATCTCCTTCGAGACGACAGGAAAATGGTCCAGTATGAAGGGTTCCACGTGTTCAAGGTTTTCGTTGCGAATCCGCATAAATCCATTGCCGTCCAGAAGATTCTTCTCATGAACCGCGAGAAGCTCTTGGTCTTTCTAGCACACTTTCTCGAGGACCGGACTGATGACGAACAATTCATTGATGAACGAGAATTTTTGATTAAGCAAATCCGTAATATGCCATCGACTCCCGTGGTCTCTCAACGATCTGTTAGCGCATCATAATGTATCTCGATTTCCTAGAGGGAGAGAAGGGGAGGAGGGAGCATAGTTAGAACTGATGTTATATGAGCGTCTTGCTATCCCTCCTTTTAATCGCGGGGGTTTCTGTTTTGCTCTCTATCCTCATTTGTATTGGAGTTTAGCAATACTGGGGAGTTACGGCCACGTCAAGTCATATGCGGGTCAAGGGGCGTGCTATTAAAGAAGATAATATTACAAACTGATTTGGAATGCGAGCAAAAACAGTTCAGCGGGATATGTATCATACTCCAGCTCTTGAACCACACTCTAGCTCTCCGAGCAACATATCATGACTTGCTACTGTAGCTTTTCATCTATTTCCTTCGCCCTCGTTCATCTGCGCCTCTTGACCGAAACCTGTTCAAATCCAATATTGATTCGCAAAAACTCTAGTGCAGCACGCTCATCGTTGCCTAGAGAGCAGCACGTTGACGCTTTCGCGAGCATTCTGGCTATTCCACACACTGTTGTTCCCGCCCCGTCGCCACTCGTCGCCAGCAACATTCTCGGCATCACTTGCCGCTTCGCCCATGATGATTTCGAGATCGCGTTTTTGTGAACTGAGCCAACTCTTTACGAAATTGGCAGGGTCTTCGCTCAACGATGAGAAGAAGGAGTGTTTGGCTTTGGACATTGAGATCGCCTGCACCAGCCTGGCCAGCTGCTCATCCAACGCGGTAATCTGCTTCAATGAGGCAGCGTATTGAGGGTTGTTCAACAAGGGGCGCAGATTAGCCTTGATAGGATCCTCCACCAGCACCTGAATATCATACACTGTAGGCTGAGGATTCTTGTGAAATTCTTCGTCTACCCGGATCGTATACGGGAGAGATATAGGGGCCAGAGGGCGAAGGTGTGGCACAACATACTCGCCGAGCATTGGTATAACGCCCGAATCTCGCCCAATAACCTAGGTAATTTAGTAACCGTGAACAAAAGAAGGAAATGGGAAGATTGCTGAGTAGTTGCTCAGGTGCTGACCTTTTTCAGATATGAATCGCAACGAAAGTTCCGCCTTTCTTCATCCTCTTGCAATCCTGATAGCCTGATGTACTCCCACAGCGCCATAACAGCCTCGTGTTGCGTTGCTTCCTTCATATCAACGATTTGCGCGAGCTCGGGAGTCAGCTGGTATCTTTCAGGCGACTCGTGTCTCTGTAAATTGATTGTGATATTCATGTTCTCATCTCCATTACGCTTGAAGGTGAATTCGTCAAAGTCAGCTTCAGGTGGCACGGCAGCACCTGCTTGGCCCTGCGAGGTTTCTGGCCGTCTCCATTCCACGTTATGTTCAGAGCCGTTCCGGAACCGAGACCTATCAAAGTCGACAGAAATGGACTGGAAGAAGTGTGAAAATCGATGTTTCTTTTGGTTTGCCTCCGCACCGGTAGGCTTCTGGGTCGAACCGCCGTCTTCTTGTTTGTCTGCTGCAGGAGAGGCTTTGGACGCCACATCCTCGTCCTTTATCTGATCGTCTTCGTCCAAGAGATAGCCCTCGATCTTAACTCGGTAGGACGCCTCCGTAGCCGGCGTAAAATCGAAAGAATCAGCATTGAGACTGTTTCCTTGCCAGATCTGGTCTTCGACGGTATTGGTTATCCAGATTCGCAGG
Organism: Trichoderma breve; assembly: GCF_028502605.1. NCBI lineage: Eukaryota > Fungi > Ascomycota > Sordariomycetes > Hypocreales > Hypocreaceae > Trichoderma > Trichoderma breve. The sequence goes on from NC_079232.1 coordinate 3,272,413, forward strand.
GTTTTCCGTAACTAAGAAGCTGTCAGCCACCGTGCACAAACGTTGCGTCAAGTGGTGGGAACGAGGCTCACCTTGGAACTTCGTTTTGCGTCATCAAGCACATCAAGTCGTTTCCGTGTAATGGTAGCGTCAATCAGTCTCTCGATGTCTCTCAATTCCGCATATCTCTTGACACCATCCGGATCGATAATGCAGTCTTCCACGCCATCGGGAATATTCTTGTCTGTCGGTTTGCGACTTCTCCGCTTTGCTAATTCGCTGGCATGGGCCTGTGCTTGCTGTTGCTGAGCAATTTGCGCCTGTGTGAGCGGGACTGAGGGATGCGGTCCAGAAGACATCATGGGCCCTGGGCAAGTTAGAAGAAATGCGACTTGGCTGATGGACAGGGACAGAGGGAGATGCGCATACCAATTCCGCCGCGCCGCTGGTTCGGGGGATGCGGCGACCGTTGCGGCGGCTGTTGGGCAAAGGCACGATACTGTTGCTGCATCTTGATAAGAAATCTCAATGGGGCCGGTAGTAGCAAACAAGAGCCAAATCGGTTGCAACTGCTCAGGCTGGTGTAAAGTGAAACCGCGTCGCGAACACGGGCGGCGATCTCAGTCACGTGCTTGCGTCAATCGGGTTGGGAAAACGGACATGATTACCTAAGTATCCAGTACCTTAAAACTTTGTTGAATTTCCATAGAGCCATAAGTACTGAATACCTCAAGACCATTACATGCACCTTACTGGGGTAGTTCAGGCACAAGATCGTAGGCGATCGTCAAGCTGCATGTCGATCTGGTTATACTATTTCTACATCAGAGAGTTAGGACGACATATTATTATTATTGTTATCTTTGCCCTTGGTGTTGGGTAGTCTTTGTGAGGGATTCCTTTTTAAGAACAGTCAGGTTTGACATCTTTTTCAGTCAGTATCCGCAGCACCAGCCAATTCTAATCCTTGCAGTGCCTCTTCTTCTGCTTCTTGACGTCGTGCTTCCTGGTGACATCTCTCAACTCTTTTATGATTCTCGGCCACAGTTACCATCTCATTAGTCTCTGTATTAATGAGCCACACATTCTCTCTCGGGCATGGCCAGTAGAAGGGGTCTTCCGGGTGATACCAAGCCTCTGGCCCATCGAGACAGACAACGTAGATTTCTTGCACATTGCAAAAGAAGCCCAGCTCTGCAGTCGCTTCAAGGACATAGTGTCCGTCACACTCGCGGGCAAATTTTAGCCGACGAATGTGTGGCGCTTCTGGCTCGGTCCAGACAAGGCTGGATCTGCCGATGGAAATTATGTCCATGTCGAGGTTGGCCCAAACATAGCGAGGTTCAGTGCCATAGGTAAAGGCTTTCTGGTAATGCCTTGCGAGGAGACTGCGGGCTTCGTGGCAGGTATGAAGTGCGGCTGGCACCGGCGTGGGCGAAGAGACATACAAAACACTAAGGCCTCCATGAAAACAACCAAAGCCAAAACGTCTGGCGCGGCGCCGTTGGCCAACGGAGAATCTATCGATCTCGAAACGAATCTCGACGGTTCGCGGCTCGATGGTCAACAACCAGATTGTCGAGCGTAACTCGAATGGGAGATCGAGAAACTGTGCCATTGGTAAGACTTTGGCTTGATGATGTTTTGAAGAGAATTCGAGAAGAAACGCAGACGTTAATGTGTACCCATGGCGCGGAAATTTTGTATCCATTTACATGCAACACAGCTTGCACAGGTACATATATCCATTGGTCTTTCCCTCCTCTGTTGGTGTTCACTCACTTGACTTTCTTTACCATGAAGATCGGTCCTCCCCGAATTACAGCATGACACCTGCCACGGCCAAGGACTGCATCGACTGGTACAACAACGTTGATGGCAGAATATGCCAATAAACCAGAGACTTGTTCAGAATCAGTCCTGAGGAATTCGTGATATGGGACCCTTCTGTCATGTCGACCGCCAAATGTGGATTTGGGCATCCTACTGTGTCTTTGACCCGAGAGAAGCTTAGCAAATTGACACTTTTCCCACTATGTTAGGTGCAGTTTTTGTTATAAATTTATATAATAAACTCGGATACTACTATTCATGCATCTATATAGGTTAATGTGGCTATGTACAGGTATTTAAACAAATATTTACTTCATGACCCTGCTCCTCCCAAAGCATTTCCCTGCGACAACTTCCATGTCCAAAAAGCGCCTCAAACTAGGCAGCTTAGTTCAGACCATTCCTGATGTTATCATACTTGGAGTTGGGGTAGCTCAGCAGGTTCTGAGTTGTGTCCAGGCCTCCAAGAGCTCTGTGGCTTGTTCCAATCAGCGAGTCAGCTCCCTTCTTGTCGGCTGAGGCCTCCCAGAACATGCTACCTCCCAGGCCAAGAGACTTGAGGTAGGCAACCTTGGTGTTGATCATGTCAGGGGTATCGAAAGAAATGAGCTCCTTGGTGCCGGCGTTGTAGCTGTAGTAACCCTTTGCGACAGAATCGTACTGGATGGTGGCACCGGCCTTGGGAAGAGCCTTGTAATCCCAAATACCGGCTTCCCAGCTTCCAGTTGAGCCACCACCGCCACCTCCAACTCCGTTGTAAGTCTGGCCAATACCAGCAGTGTTCTGGAATGATCGTCCGTAGATGGGCATGCCGAGAACAATCTTGTTGGCGGGAACACCTCCCTTGATATAATCCTTGACAGCAGAATCGGTGTTGAAGGGTGTGGCATTGGGGTTGGACGGGTTGGCAAACAGGTTGGCGTCGTGACCGGTGAGGGGGCTGAAGGATCCAGCGTAGTCGTAGGCCATGAGGTTGATATAGTCGAGGACTTGGCCGAGATCAGCCAGGCGCAGCTTGGAGTAGTTATCTTTGCCAGCTGGGGCGGCAATGGTGAGGAGGAAGTGGTAGCCAGGGGCGTACTGGGCAGCATAAGCATCCAGCTGAGATCGGACTTCCTTCAGCAGAAGAACCATGTTGGAAGCCTGGGTGGCGTCGGCAGGGTACTCCCAGTCGACGTCAATGCCATCGAAACCCCAATCCTTCATGAAGGTAATGGCAGTTTTCGCAAAGTTCTTTCGGTTGGCATCCGTGCTTGCTGCGGAAGGGAAGTTGGTGGACCAGGTCCAGCCACCAATGGAGAGCAGAACCTTGAGGCCTCGGTTGGCCTTCTTGACCTTGAACAGCTGCTTGGCACAGCCGTAGGCATTGGTGCCGACATCATTCCAAGCTAGTGTGAGTGTAAGTATGGATGCATAGCATCTAGCCATGAGAGGGAAACGTACAATCATCGGCATAGTGCTTCTCGAAATCAGCGTAGGTATCGCCAGAGACACTGAAAGACAATTAGCAACAAGAAAGAGGATTTTGGAGATGTATCCTATCTGGGTTATCTGGCTTACACTGTGCCGTCTGCCTGGAGGTTCATGAATGAATAGATGACATGAGTGACATCTGATGCCACCAAATCGGCAGGCTGGAAGTTGCGGTCGTAAATGCCCCTTTGATCGCTTATAGTCAGTAGTGAAACTATGGAAGCTCGTTGATTTCACTCACCAGTTGGTGAAATAGACGGAGTTTGCGTATCCGTTGGCTCTCTTCTCAACAGAGCGCTCTTCTGTGGCTAGGGGGCTTGCAGAGCTGAGAGTAGCCTGCAGCGCAGCCAGCAAGGCTACGGATTTTCCGAGAAAGCTCAACATGGTGAATTGCTTGTGATGTTGGTAGATTGTTCAAGCTTGCCAATGCTGGATTAAACTTTCTTCTGAAGCGCTGAATGGGAACCAACGATGTTTATATATCTGGCTGTGGAGCTTCAAGGTACATGTATGTGTACTCTATAAGCATGATGCTCACTTATGAAGCTTCCCCTTCAGATCCTTGGCACCAACATGTAACCCATGTTTCTTCAATAGTGCTATACTGTAGCTTGCAATCAATGGCAACGTTATGCCCCGGAGCTCATGGTTCTCAAGGCGTGCCACCCCTGCCTCGTGCTCAACGTCCAGCGGCTGTCGACTGGCATGGATAGGCATGTCCCGGCGCGAACCAAATCGAGGTGGCAGTCATGATTAGCTTCAGCGCCATATCAATTACAGGCATCTCATACCCTCGCCAAGTCTAGCAACGTTGCTGATGGCGGCAAGAAGCCAGTTGCTCTGATATGCTTTAGGGCGATATCCGGCTTCCCGGGGGAAGGGAATGTCTCAGGCAGGGGTCATTCTGCCAGGCACGAAGCGCCGGCTGATGGGGGCTACAGATGGCGGAAAGCCACCATGTGCTCAAGATGCATCCCATTGATCGGACCTACTTGGATTGGTAGGGGGCACATGTAAGTGCATCTCGCGCATCTGGTGATGCCCCTCTGCAGCAGCTGCGATTCCGCAAAAAGCGCATATGCACGGTTGGAGCTTATCGTGACTGGCGGCCGGCTGAAGATAGTTGTTACAACGTGGTATCTCGACTATCTGCTGCTCTCTGCTGGAATTCTCGACTGCGGGCGTGATCCTACTAAAGGTGCTAGAGCCTACGATTTCCATATCGCGCCGAGGAAGTAGTTGGATTTTGCCGTTTTGGGCAGGAGATAACGGGGTTACAGCGGGCCTGCCTGGATAAGCGCTCCGAGGCCAAGGAATTGCTTCCCCTGCATCTCCATCTTGGAGGTACATGCATGTATACAATGCTGAGCTCTCGCGTCATGTTACCTGGAAGTACGTGTACAATATATTGGTAGTACGGGCGTAACATTGGCTACCAGAGGAAGAAAGAATCCAGCTGTCATCTTCTGCGGAACAACCCCACGGGGGACCTTAGCAGGGCGGTTAACGGCTCTTTTCTCTTTAAAGGGCATGCATACGCGGGGGGCAGTACTACCTACCTTGTATCTATCGGCCGGCGAGAAGCAGCAACTATCAATATCCATGGATGTACCTCGACTGGATGGGTAGATAACTCTGAATGGCATCATCTTTGAATTGCCTTATGCATCTACCGACCGATATTACCACAGGTTGTCTCCTACTAACCTTTGTCAGTAGGTAAGCATCCCAGACGCCCTACCAAGGCTGACAAGGAGATGCTCGGCACGCACCCGAACCCCTCGAGAAAGGAAGCATAAGAAATAAACATCAGATAATTCTACGAAATGAAACACCACTAGCTGACATCCGCTGATATCGACAAGGAACGAGCAGTCCTTGGTGGAGGAGACGAATTTACTCCGTGATCTGACTAACTGGGTGTTGAAGTTGTGACCTACCCAATGGGGAATCGTCGTGACTGGAAAGGCTGCCTGGGTGTCAAGCGGAGAATACCAACGGTAGTAGTTTGGCCGCGCGAATCAGCATTCAATATAAGCTAGTAATTAAGGTAAAATACTAGTATATTCCGTTGTGAGGCGGGGCGCTGAATAGCACTTGGGCAACCCTGTAATTTACAATCGACCTTCCAAGTTGTCAACTCGGCGGTTATTAAACTGCCGAGCCTCTTCAAGGGCTGAGGAGAGCACGCGTAAGCCTCACTCCGTGTGTCTACAAGAGGTGCAGAGTTGCGTGCACGTGTCTACCCGGCACTGTACTTATGATGAACAGAAATAATCAGATAATAGGACAATAAAGGGAATTTCCTAGGATAAACCTCATGTGGACAAGCAAAGAATTAAATATTTACTATTAAATAGATAGGCTGCATGTAGCTTTCATTTGGTTTAGCACCAATTATTATGTATTTACCTAGAATACCCCTCCAAAGAGTTGCTCTCGTTGTAGCAGACAGACGAGTCGCCTGATATGCCCTATCGGTGCCCAAAACACCATCATCAGATACTGCCACCGCCTACCTTCCGTCTTTAGCTAGCCTCCTAGCCTCTCTCCCCAAAAGATGTGCAGGAATGGCAGGCTGCCCCAATGACGAGTGTTTCTTGTTGCAATCAATAAACAAAAGACGCAGTAGCAAATGCAACATTGGATGGTAGCGAGGGCAAGAACGCCATACACACACAGCTAACTCTATCTTCCAGTCGCCCAACATGTCTCTTATTGGCTGTAAGCCTCTTCTCTCTCCCTATAACCATCTCCACCAGAGATATCTTGGGTGGTCGACGACGATGTACTAACCGGTGGCAGGTTGGGCGATCGGTTTTTCGCAGCCCTTGTATTGTTACAGAACTAACCATTCGATGAACTGGGTCTCGGTCGCCGAAATATTCTGTTCCGTGTGTTTATTTGGCAGTATCATCTAGACAGTTTCGACCTCACCTAACTGGACGGACTGGGGTTCGCAGCAAGTGGGCCGGCTAGCAGCGGTCGGTTCGTGCCATGACTTCTTCTACGGTCCCTGAGTTTAAGACGACGAACAATGCGGGCTATGATCGGCGTGAGGGCGGGAGTGTGTCAAATGTCACCTGCCTATTTCCTAGGTCTGACTCTGGATATGGCTCATTAGACGACTCACCACACCACCCTAAAGCCGATTATGTTTCGCATCTTGACGGGGCTGGATCTCGCCATAGCCCAGGGCTGTCAGCTGGAAGAGCGAAGAAGGCGGCATCAACACGCCTTGTCAGATCGAACCAGAGCCCGTGTTCAACTCCCACGCGTTATCGCCCATTCCTTGCCTGGAGCCCGCAGCAGCTGAGCCCGCAGCCTGATTGCAAGGATGACGCAAAGATACCGCTCTCTCAGCAGAAATGCGTCACTGGAGGTCCACGTACCCCAGATAGATTTGTCCCCCGACGGGATAGCGATGAGTCTAGCAGGCAGGTGTATCAGACGACAAAGCCGCTTCAGGATCTCTCACCAGCCGAAAAACTATTGAGAAGAAAAGGGGTCTCCTTGGCTCAATTCTCCGCACCCCGACGTCCTCCAGCGCGTGCCTTGGATAAAACCCACATGGCACTGGTTGGCCACCCACTCAGTCAAGGTTATTCCAACTCGAAAGGGGGGGCATGGCTGAGGATGTTGACTTGCTGACTTGATATATTCATAGGTGGGGGTGCATTGTCAAATATCCGTTCAGAAATGAGACAGACCAGCCAAGGCAATGTATGGAGAGTAGGTGGCCTTGCTCCTGCAATGCCTGAGATGGACCGCAGCCGCCGCCGCCCACTCTCAAATGGCACGACTGCTCGTCTCTTTACCATGTCCGTGGCTACAGCGAAGCCTAGCCGCCGCGATGACTTTCGCTTTTATCATGGCCGCGTTGCGTCTGCACTGAGGATTGACCGCATCCGCCGCGTACTGGAGTTTACTCGTGGGGGTCCAATGATCACTGACTTCTCGACTCGGACGATGTCGCTCTTATCAGACTAGGAGCTTGCTTCTTGGGCACGTACTGATGATGACGACGGTTCAGATGAATTTCCTGGTACGAGGCTAAGGCTGCACTGTTTAACTCAAAACAACGACTCATTAATCTTTGGTTAGGCAATTGTAATCCACTGCCAAGGCGATCTCTTCCCGCAGCTCCTTTTAGGTATTCGACTTCTCTGATTTGCAAACCTGTCCAGTCAAGCTAACGTGTGCAAGAGTCCTTGATGCACCGGATCTGCGTGACGATTTCTACTGTTCCGTTCTGGCGTACTCGCCAAATAGCCAAAAGCTTGCGGTTGGCCTAGGGAATATCCTGTACATCTGGTCTGAGGGGTCAGGGCCTCGAGCTATCCATGGATCTACTGCGTCTCATGTATGGCTTACATCCGTTTCATTTTCGTCAGTTCAAGGAGGAAAGTGTATACTGGCTATAGGGCGATCGGACGGAACCTTGGTGCTCAAGTCCACTTATGACGCCCTCCCTCGCTTCCAGGTGCAACAACCCTTCCCGGTGTCTTGCGTGAGCTGGAGGCCGATAACCACCCTGAGGCCTTCCAGAAACCCATTCAACCCTGGAATCACCGTTCAGACCGAGGACTTGGTCATTGGTGATGATACTGGCGTGATATACTACTACGTGGTAGAGTGGCCAATGGGCTGGGAGGTTACGCGAGACACCTGGCCGGGGACCATATATCTTATTGCCAAAGTTTCACTTCACAGCCAGCAAATATGCGGCCTGTCTTGGTCGCCCAACGGGAGATTCTTCGCCTCTGGTGGAAATGATAACTTGTGTTGTCTCTTTGATACAGACAGCGTGCTTATCGAGAAGCAAGAGTCTGTTCAAAACAGCGCACAATGGTCAGGATGGCACATGGCCAACGGCTGCACCAAGGAAGGCTTGATTGGCCAAACAAGATGCCCCTTACCCTCAGGACGCCTGCTCAAGCAACATCATGCCATTAACTAGGAGGATGCAGCCAGCGTTCGACCTGCCAGGCCATCGTCCATGGCGATTCGGAGGTTGGGCCCTGGGTCCGAGAAACATCGCTGGATACACAAAGCTGCAGTCAAGGCCATTGCATTCTGCCCATGGCGCGAAGGACTGGTTGCAACGGGTGGTGGGTCTAATAATAAATGCATCCACTTCTTCCATACAACTTCAGGCTCAGCTTTGGCTACAATCGCAGTTTCAGCTCAGGTGACGGCTCTCATATGGTCGTCGACCAGGCGTGAAATTGCTGCTACTTTTGGTTATACAGAGCCCGAACATCCCTATCGGATAGCCGTATTTAGCTGGCCAGAATGCAGACAAGTGGCGGCGATCCCATGGGACGGAGATCTTCGAGCATTGTATGCCATCTCGTATCCTCGGTGGCCGGCCAATACGAAGGCCATGGCACACGATCAGAAACTTCGCGAGGGATGCATTGTTGTTGCCTCGAGCGACAAGAGTGTCAAATTCCACGAAATCTGGGGTAACGAAGGCAAGATGCCAGGGGGAGGAACAGGGATGCTAGGAGGCAGCAGTATTCTCGAAAGTCTTGAGGGTATTGACAAAGAGGGCGATGTGATTCGTTGATGGCTCTTCAGCGTCCTTTGTGAGAATTCTAGATTGCAAGACCAATAATCATACCTATTTATATAGTAGCACATCCTCGACGGATGAAAACACACCTAGGTTGTGAAAAAAAAAAAAAGAAACCATAAAATAAAATCCTATATAAACATATATGGTGATTATCAGTGCCAGAGATCTAGGAAATTAGGTGTGCGCCGTACACAAGCATCCCAAAAATCGCAACCGGAAGAAGGCAGAATGCCTCAACGCCAACGCCAGCCTTGTATGATAACCCAGCAGTTACTTATGTCTTGTTAACTCATTTCAAAATAGCAATCAATAGCACAAGAATAACAATGAGGATGAAGATGATTGCCATCTGCTTGTTGTCCGATGCGCTCCTCGCAACCTTTCCCAAAGCTCTCTTTGCCCGATCTAAACGGCTTTGATGGCGACCAGTGGCATGGTCGACTTCATCCAGAAGTTCCATGTGGCTCTCCAGCTCATCTCCAATTTGCATGCTGAGCTCCCGCTGCCGGCCGATGGACGCCCCTAGGCGATCAAGATGGTCGTCTTGCTCCTGTAAGATTTGGGAATGGTATTCGTGGATCTGCTGATTTGATAGTCCATTGGCATGGTCGCTATATCCCATTGACTCTGAGGAGGCGTTCGGATCGTCGGTGTAGCGTCCGTATAGCTGTTGGTTTGGTGATGAGGGCGCTTCGCTGAATCGTACTGTCTTTGATTTGCGGTTGGATCTGTTGGACGAATCTGCCTCTTCGCTGGCGTCTTGGTCGGATGGCGGGTTGGAGGATGGGTTGGAGAGCGACTGGTACTGAGATATTAACTCGTCAAACTGCTTGTGCAGCGCCGGAAGAGAATCCGTAATAGCTTGGGCGGCCCTGCTTTAAGAATTAGTAAAAAGCGGGCAACTATACACTTCAAGGGGGAGACGGACGCTTCATCGCCGGCCTGTTGGAGGCGAGCGCTCTCCTGGTCTAGTGAAGCAATGCCATTACGAAGCTGGTCAAACGAGGGCGAGATGTCACCGCTGAGGGTGGTGTCGTCGGGATTCAAGGACTGGGCGCGCTGCCACTCAAGCAGGGAGAGCTTGATGTGGTCGGCGAGCAGGAAGAGCTGCGATGGGTTGGACATGTTGCGAGGGTTTTTGGATTGTTGGAAGCATCAAACAAAAAAGTTTGAGGGGCCGGTTTACTTTGCGAGAGAGGGCATCGCCGGGGAGGTACAAAGGTACTTTTGGTGTTCAGTGTGTCCGCTTTGAGATGGAGGCAGAGTTGCGACGGGCGAGGCGCTAAGCCGGCAGGCTACCTCGGTACTTGCGGCGTGTTGTAAGATTGGGTGTGTTTGGAAGTACCTTCTTTTGGAATACCAGAGCACTGCCACGCATGCTGGAAAGTTCCTGTTAGCACTCTATTAATTCGGTATCTACCTGGGACGAAGTATAATCATGGATGAGGTGCTTTATTTAGCATCTTACACTGGGCCAAGGTTTGTATTTACAAAGTCAGTTTGTTAACATTGCAGTCCTCAATCAAATAGCAAAGAAATACCTAGTAGGTACATAGTTCTTTTAATGCTTTAGAGACACTTTTCTTCAGATATGCTTACACGAATCTTTCTGTACTCAATCAGTTACCTGATGTTTTTTTTTTCAAGTGGGAGAGGTAGAGTTTGTATGTGAAGTATAACTTGAAGACTCCGGTGGACCCCAATGTACCTATTAGACCAGTGTACCTGAGGTATGCGGAGCACGGACCCCTTTGTGCTTTGCAGCACCTTAGCACCACTGGGCAACTAAACTAAGCTCTACGCGCCATGATTTGGTTGGCCTGTCGCAACGTCATCTGGATTCACCCATGAACCTGCGCATTTATCATGCTTGTCATCGCAATCCTCGAGCTTACATCTGGACAACCTCTCGCTAGCCTACTGGACCCTCGTCTCCCAGTAGCATGAGCATCGTCCTGCCGGGTAAGCCGCAGTCAAGACTCCAAGGTCTGGCTATTGGTTATTGGAACAACTTACACCTGAATGTAAGATTGTCTTATCCCTGAAGCTCGGAGCTCCAAGCTCGAGACCTCTCGATACAGCAGCAGCTTGCTTACCATGTGCTCCTCCAACCACAAAGGCATACATTACCGGGAATGCATTTACCATCCTCGATGGATTGCAGACGATCCTTCAAACGATCTACGATGACAATGACGAACCGCTACAGGCAATAGCCATTGACGAATTGACGGGCAAAATCGCGACGAGCACAGCGACGCAAGTTCGAATCTATAAACCATTGGAAGGGCTGCAGGAAGATGCATTAAAGGTCACATCATTCTGATCATTTGCCATGTATGAGATATGAGCTCACATTTCAACAGTGGGCGCTCCAAGTCACCTTCGACGTACCTCAGGATGGCGCTGGAACAACATGCGCGTTGTCTTGGGGTAGCTCAGAGGAGCTTTTAGTTGCAGGCAACTACCTGTCTCTGTTCTGCACTGGGGAGCACCCTGGGCGCTCGTGGGAGCAATGGCTTCCTAGCCCTGCGAAAACCGCGACACTATCGTATGACTCGGCCTATATTGCCTCCATCGCTGACCACGACTACTTCACCAAAGTTTGGCGCCGCTTGACCTATGGCTCTAATGACGTCCGATTTGACTTGGCCTACCTATCTCACCCAGATGTTGTTACGAGTATCAGATGGCGCAAGCCGTTCCATGTTGAACAAACGTCAGGCAATGTTTTGTACACCAGCTGCTTGGATGGACATGTACGTGTGTGGATTCCAGTCGATACGGCAAATGGCTGGCAATGGCAGCTTTGGGGGAAAATCAACGTCACCGAATCAATGCCAAGTGGTACCCTTCCGCAAGAGCCATGGTTGGCTTGTATTATCGATGGGCGAGACTTCACAGCTTCCGTGGAAAGGGCCATAGAACAGCGGATGGCAGATGACAGCAGCACTGATGATGTAGCCTTGGATCATTTGGTAGCCATTGCGAACAGGAGCCCTGAGATATGCCTCGCTATGAATCGGTCGGGCTTCTTGACTGCTTGGGCTCTGGAGAATGTCGGTAGTACGTTGGCGGACGATCGCCAAATTTTCAACATTGCGCAGACAATATCACCGGGACTGGAAAATCTTTCTAGTCTTTTACCCTCGAACGATTTATCTCATGTGGAAATCCAGACGTACTGCAATCGAAAAAATGGACAGCTGCGGATACTACTTCACGTTTTCGATGGCAGGATAGCTATATTCGAATGCAGCGCTGCAGATTTGTTTGATCCCACGACCAATGATAAACGATTGCTGCTCCATTCAATATGGTCAGGCCACTCCGCCTCGATCAGAAAAATAGTGCGCAATTTCAGCGGCCGAGCGGCGGTATCGAGAACAAGGGATGGCGAAACCGTCGTTTGGGATCACTCGCCAACAAATCCGGTTGGATCTTCACATGGGTTTCTTGATTTCCGTCGCCGCAGCATAATTCCAGAGGCTGGCCATATTCACCGCATATGCGTTCTTCGTCAAGGCCGATTTGTCGTTTTACACAGGAAGAATGTTATTTCACTGTGGGATTGCCGGCATGGAAAGGGCAGTATACTCGCCGAGTGTACGTATGACGCACCGGGTAACCCTCTTTGTCTCATCATACTGCCTAAGCCGCAGGATGCAAACTATAGAACTGCACATATGGCCATGATAACATCAAAGGGGCATGGGATTGTCTGGCAGCTCAGTCTTCCAAACTATGCCAAGGACTCAACAAGTACCCTGGGAGCGGGCATTGAACAGTTTTGCCAGTTTGATATCAAATCTGACGATGATTTGAAGTATGTTATTCCTGTTGATCCTGCGGGTTCTGGTCCCGTAACATCTGGATTTCTGGACGTCTTTGCCCGGGATATCGCCATGTCCTGTACTCATACCGGCCGAATCGACCTCTGGACAGCTCGCGTTGACCTAGAACACAAGAGCGTTGGATGGCTATCAACGTGTAATGCTGAAACAGGATTCTCAGAACCAGCATTGACTAGCGGAAGTATGCTCAAAAAGGTTGCAATTGTAAAGTCAAATAGGTCGACCCTTGCCATATGGGATGTTGGTGGCTCTCGTCTCGAGTTCGACGAGGACTATCATTCGCAAGATGCTATCCAGGATCTTGATTGGACTTCAACCCCCGACGCTCAATCGATATTGGCTGTTGGCTTCCAGTATCGTGTTCTTCTCCTGTCTCAAATGCGATTTGATTACTTGAATAAGGGCGCCGCGTGGGCCCCAATTCGCGAGATTAGCATTCGTGATCTGACACCCCATCCAATCGGAGACTCAACATGGCTTGGTAATGGCCATCTACTTATTGGAGCGGGCAACCAGTTATTCGTCTATGATCGACGCGTCAGTGCCGAGGAAGCACTTACTACTGATCTTAGACTGCCTCATCGTCAGGATGGAACATGGGATCTCTTCGAGGCTGTACAGAGATTTAACGGACCTCTCCCTGTTTTCCACCCGCAGTTTCTTAGTCAATGCATCCTCGCAGGAAGGAACAAGCTCGTGCGACGAATTCTTGTGGAGCTTCATAAGACGTTGAAGTTTCTTGTTCCGGGAGAATCTGTGGATGATTACCTGGGAATTGACTTGCAAGAGTTTTACCAACCGGAAGTTGTATGATATATCCATTCTTATTTATGCGTATATAGGCATTCGGCTAACCATTTGTGCAGGAAAACAGCAGTCAAGCATCCAATAAAGGGTTCAGTTATTTAGATTCAACCGCAAAGGGAGAAGACGAGGAAGTTTTCACTGAGGAGACTGCCACTTCAATCAACGAACGGCTTACGAAACTGGGTATCCCCCAACTCTCAGGTCACGAGCAGATTCAATTAGTAGATATGATTGAGTGTGTGGCATTGGTGGAGCGAGAGCGCCGTTCGATAGACGAGAATGGAGCCCGTTTTATGCTATTTTTCCGACAGCACGCACTTCGAAAGGGGCGCACCAATGAGATACAGCTTTCTTGGAGAGAGATTAACTGGGCATATCACTCTGGCAGCCAGGACATTCTGTCAGAGTTTGTGTCTCGACAGAACCATAACGTTTTGCTATGGGAGAACGCTCGAGAAAGCGGTATATTCATGTGGCTCACTGACACACAGCAATTGGTTTGTGAAATTCGCATAACGAATTATAGCAGAGGTGCTAACATTGGGTAGCAAAAAACCTTCGAGGCCGTCGCAAGAAATGAATACACCAAGAACGGGGATAGAAGCCCGGTGGAGTGCAGCTTGTTCTATATTGCGCTTCGTAAGAAGACGATACTGCAGGGGCTTTGGCGAATGGCCGGAGGAGACAAGGAGCAAGCTACAACCCAGAAGTTCTTGGGTCACGACTTTGAGGAACCCAGATGGCGTACAGCTGCGTTGAAAAATGCGTATGCGCTATTGAGCAAGCGACGGTTTAGTAAGTTGAAAAAATAAGACTTCGATGGCGTATTTTCTAACAAGCAACAGAATATGCGGCTGCCTTCTTTTTATTGGCTGATAAGTTGGAGAATGCTGTTGAGGTCTGTCTTCGTCAATTGAAAGACTTACAGCTGGCTATTGCCATCACTCGCGTATACGAAGGCAATGATGGGCCCGTACTACGAAAATTATTGCACGAAGAAGTGCTGACAGTCGCATCGCGTGAGGGCAACCGCTGGCTTGCATCTTGGGCATTCTGGATGCTGGGCAGAAAGGACATGGCAGTGAGAGCGCTTGTTGTGAGTATTACCAATCGAAAAGCGTCACTTGGAGTATACGAAGAGGTGCAAAGACTAACGGATATATATACTAGACTCCCATATATACCCTCCTTGAGACACCTTCCTCGCCGGATTTAAAATCTCGGTCTTTCTTGACGGATGATCCAGCTTTAGTCGTTCTTTATTCCCAGCTGCGACAGCAAACACTGCAAACGCTGCGAGGAGCGTCCAAAGTATCGCCCAAGGTGGAGTGGGAGTTTGTTCTTCATAGCGCAAAGCTTTACGATCGTATGGGTTGCGATCTTCTCGGCCTTAGCCTAGGTACACACAGTCTTCCTCCTCTTTGTTCAAAATCTGGCCGGATAGCTGACAGGGTATTACTAGTTCGAACGTGGGAGTTCCAGCAGCAAACAACGACTGGACTCGGAGGCGACATGAATCCATTGACGCTCCTGAGACGAAGAAGCTCGCTCGTTGTCAATGATCTCCACACATCGGAGCTACACGCAAAGATATTGACCGAGCGCGAGCAGGTCAAGCGTCCTGTAGCGCCGCCCTCGACCTTTCACGAGCCAGATGCTGCGTCATTGCTTGATAGTTTTGGTTTGTAGAGCAAAGTAACTGTATATACACGAAGGGTTCAACGGAGAAATTTTTGGTATGGCGGGGTGGGAATGATTATCACTGATCTTGTCTCAATAAGCATGTTTCTTGTATCCGTCGTAATGATATCCTGGGCTGGAACTCTGCTCACGAGAGCTAGCCCTTTTCCGTATTGGCCAAGCCCCCTGTATTATGAACGTTCCACGTTCTTGTGAATATCATCGTCCAAGTCGATAAAAAATATTAATCAACAGATTCGTTGGCCATACTAGGGAATGCAAGACTTTAGTCGACATAATCATCCTCCCCATCTCCACCCTTGCCATTGGCATCCTTGCGAATGGGAATCTTGATGCCCTGAGCGGCAAACGTCTTGCTCAAAGGCGTGCTTTCGCAGACTCCGGGGAATTTCTTGGCGGAATAAACATTAAACACCTCGCTAAAACAAGACGCCAATATCGGAGCCCTTCCTGTATTGACCTTTCCAGCCCCTCCGGGAGCGCCGACGTTGACAAAAGAGAATCGTAAGCTATGCAGGCAAGTTAGCATCTCCGCTTGTACGAGCTGTGCCAAGGAACCGCCTTACCGAAATGGTCCTTCTGTTCGCACACTCAGATCTTGCAGGACAAACCAGATACCGAGATGGTCCGTTGTATCAGTTAGGCGAAAGGCGCTTGCGGCCAAGCTGCCTATGAGATTCCGTGTGAACATACCCTGAGGCTGGCCACCGACCACGGCCATTTTCGTCAGGGAGTTTGGATCCATATATCCTCCAAAAGCCGCTCCAGGGAGCCCCGCATCCGAGCCATACGTCTGATGCCGTGGAAAATACTGTGTCGGGGGCCCGTATGTGGTAGGTTGATACGCTGCAGAGCCTGCAAATTTTTGATTAGAATGGTCTGCACATTATCAATACAAGATGGGCAGTCTTCGCGACAAAGTACCTTGGGTGATGTAAGTAGACTGGGGAGGCTGAGGAGGCTGAGTCTGGTATTCTGGGGGGTAGTTTGCAGTGTGTGGCAGACTATAAGTGGCGTCACGACTCGGAGGAGGGATATTTTGGCCGTATGTCGAGTGCGAGCTATCTGCAATTGTGATGGATGCATATGGATACGATACTGCGGTTGCTGATTGACTGCTTGTGGAAGATCGAACGAGGTTGACCTCGCGTGTGCCCTCTTCGTTCCACAGATCAACGTTAAGTACAAACATGGAATGGTCAATATCACTGAGATTGAATAGGTTAGAATGAGCCTAAACTCGTCGACATATCAGACCGCACTAGGCTGTACATACTTGCAGTCTATCTCCTTTCCGGTAGCGAGATCGGTGATGACAAGCCGTACGCAGGGCGGTGGTGTAATTGGCCGTCGATCCTATGGGGCTGTGAGCAGTCTGGTGGAAGTCGATGCATGAGGGATGACCAAGAGCAACTGACCTTGTCACCGAAGCCGCACATGCGGGCTCGTCGAGGCTGCTGGACTACATCAAGGCTTGGAAGCTGGATTAGCTGCGTTCGATCAAAAAGGATAGCAGCGTGTCGAGGCAAACTAACTGGTACTTGCGACCCGTAAGCTCGTCGCTCTTTGAGAATGGAACGAGCATACTTGCCGACCCAACCTGCTGTCCCTCGGCGTGGATCAAGGCACTGAACGATTCGCGAGACCCGGATTGGCGTTCGAGGACATGCTGAGGAGGAAGAGAAGGAGGAGGAGGAGGAGGCTGCTGCTGATCTCTCTGCTCGTTGGACGCAGGGTCCAGCACCCGCGGTGGCAAAGGCTCATGCTGGTGTTGCTGGGGGTGTGTGTTGTAGGCGTTGATGGGTGGCGGCAGCTGGTGGTCTCGTTCCTGGTGGTGATGGCCCTGGACCTGGCCCTGACCCTGGTGAGGTTGAAAGTGAGGTTGCAGGTGTGGAGGAGCTTGACTCTGGATTGGAGAATGGGGTCCAGCACCAGCACCAGTAGGAAGTGGATGGCGCGGCTGGTGATGGTACAGATGGTCCAGAGACGCGGAGTTTGACGCCGAGCTGGGACTTACAACTGGAGGGAGAGACGGCACAGAGCCATGGCCTCCGATAGGCGCCTGCCGGGGCGCATCCGAAGAGCCATAGGCCGAGTTCATGGTTTCGAGGTCGGATGGTCAACCGAAGCTGGCATTACCTGTGGATATTCTCAGACAAAGTGACAGACACGGAGCATACAAGTCAGGTAAGGATGCAGGACTCTAGCGGCCTGCCTAGCCCTGAAGCGGGATAGCAGTATCCCACTCGAGGCTGTCTTGTCTTGGTTTAAAGAGATGAAGGTGTTTAGTGGGAACCTGGCGCGTGCTTGGTTGGGATGGAGTTTATGTTGGAATTTATATATTACCTTGCTCGGAAAGGGCTTAGTCGTATCGACGCGTGCGGGCAAGACTAAGATATTCGTATATGACTAATCATCATACTAATTTAGAAACAGGTGTATTTTGTTTTTTAAAGTGTAGCATGTTAAATATTTGTTAGTAAAGAAGTTAATTTAATCATAATTCTAAAATTTGATATATTACGCATTATATAACCAATAGCTGTCTAGTTAAAACAGTTAAACCCAAAGGCATGAAATTCCGGCCGTCGTCTTGAAAACAAAATATAATAATAACAATAATAAAGAAATAAGGATAAAAATATAAAAAACAAAAGTCTAACCAATTACCATACAGCGTTCCCATAACTTGAAACCCCAATACTAGCAAGAAATCCCCCCCGCATAGCACCGGCACCATGTCTCATACCTGTAGCCGTCTAGGTCGCCTGACCGCACCGCCCCATGACACAAACACATGAAGGCATCATCTCTTCCCAATCGATAAACGTCATAACAGTCATACGGAAGTCAAGGCAAAAAACACTGCCCCAAGTCTCAAGACTTCTCCTGCTTCCGACGCTGCGGCTCTGGGCCCCTAGAGATTCCAGAGACAACCGAAGACAAGTCCACTTCAGCTTCTGTAGCCGTCTCGTGCTTCTCGTTGGGCTGGAATCGTTTAAGAACAGCCGAGATCATCATAATAAACCAGTAAAAGTTGAGAAAGTTGAGAGTGAGATTTGACACGAGATATGACGTTGCAAGCCAAGAGGGGACAGTGGTCTCTGACGTCGCATAAATCATGACGGGCGATTGAGAAAACGCCTTTGCTGGGTGAGCATTGACAGCAGAGAATATGTCTCTAAATACGCAAAACGATTGAAAGGTGCCATAGATGAGTCGGCAAGAGAAGAAGCTGAAGAGCAGAAGAATGCCGTTGTACAGCTGAGCGCGGGATCCAGTCATGTTGACCTTGTCAAAAAACCAATGAATGTTGAGGAAGGGCGTGGAAAGCTCCCATAAGATGAAGGTAGGTCCGTAGTAGTTGACAAAGGGACGCTGGTGAATAGTTAGTAGGAAACATCAATGCATCTTTGGAGAAACAACATACAAATCCAAGAGTGTAGACCAGCAGAGCTGCGATCGCGTGCGCAAGAGTTCCGAGCCCAAACACATCCAGGTTCAAGCTGGTCACAAACAGATCCCATACAAAATAGCCAGCCGCCAAAGCCTGGACCATACCTAAAGCACCGGTATATCCCCATACTCTCTCTTCCTGATCCATATTGCCTCTCTCTTGATCTACTACCATGACCCAGAGGGCAATGATGTTGATCAAGGTGCTTTGGATAAAAGACACCACGTGAGCATCCCAGTTAAGTCGTCGTTTGCGAGATAACTTGGAATAGTGTTGAGGTGCTATTATTCTTGACAGAATCGGCGAAATGGGCCAGAAAATGAGTGAATAGAATATGGCAGACAGAAGCACTTCGTGGATGTGCAGTGGCAGCGAAGGGAGGTTGTATCGGTCACTGAACGGCTGCACCAGCTCGGACAGCCATGGTATTGGCGGGATGAAGAAGGGATCCTTCATTGTAGACTATCTCGAGATCGATCGCAGCGGGAGGGGTTTCGTCTATGGCGGGGATATGTAAAGGTAGAAGTTGTTGAGCTTTGTTGGAGTTGCAGGTGTCGAAGTGTAAGTAGTACTTAGGTAGGCAAGCAGGCAGGGAAACTTTATTAGGGGCGGAACAATAGCTAAGGGACCTAGCCTAAGGAGGGGCTCGCTCACATGAGGGTCCCAACAAGCTGGCTAGAGGTAGCAGTACTAAGGCAATAAGGGTAGCATATGTATGAAGATAAGCGATAACACAAGTACATCCTTGCAGGGAATCACTACCACAGATTCCACTACTAAACTTGTATATCCCAAGTACTTTGAGCTCTGTTGTTTGTAAACGAAATGCGTACCTACCTTACGTATGTATGTGGAGCATTGAATCTGGGCTGTGCATCATAAAAAGATGTAATTATACATGAAATAGGCTCATGCAAATAAATGTTATTCGTGCTTTTTTTTTCTTTTTTCTTTTTTCTTTTTTTGCTTTTCCTCTTCTCTGTCACTCCCTGTGTATTAGGTAGTACCTACCTGGGTACTGCAACCAAGTACATACGAGCTCCGTGCTACCTGACCTGAGCTGTGCGTACAAGGTAATATTATTTTATACACATGTTAGATTGAATATGGAGCATCTCTTACTCCTTTAGGAGATTTCGTAAGGCCGCTGGCTACTTGCTGCTACGTACCTGGGATTATGCACTAGATGAAGGGAGGGCCGAATCCACTGCATTAAGGACTCTTGAGCTAAGAGGCGACTTAGCACACGGTTGCCCGTGCCTTGCTGCGGCTACTGTACGAGTACTTGTTTATTCGTCACCCTGTTTCATACAGTAGGGAGTCCGCCATCCCCAAGGAGCATCCTGTGCTCCTTGACCGTCACGATGAATGGGGACCTGAGTCTCTCTCAGGCTCTCGGAGGACTTCGAATCGCCAATCCCGACGATGCTACTGATGCTGTCCACGACGACCCGAAGCCGTCGGCACCCCCAGACGATGTCGAAGCTTACAGGAACGCTTCGCAGCCCCAATCTCAATTTCAATCCCAACCTCAACGCACCCTACACTCCTCCGACGGCTTGCGGGTGACGCTCTCCGATGCAACAGCAGGATCCGACGTCGTGTCTGGTCCAGGGGCGCAATACCTTGGCCGAGAACCCAGCCAAAGGGCGCCTTCACGCTACCATCACCCACCCCAGCCCGCGATTTCACGACAGCCGTCCCAGCGCGAGGGCAGTGCTGCTTCGAGTGCCAAATCTCAGGCATTCGCCGGCGATGCCCCCGTCCCAACAACCAGCGAAGAATGGAAAGACCGCGGCGCTGCCGTTGGTGTACGCCGAGAGCTCGACAAAAGCGGCCGTCCGGTCGTTCGACAGATCAAAAAAGGAGTTCGAGACTTCTCCTTTGGACGGGTGCTCGGAGAGGGCTCATACAGCACCGTATATCTAGCGACCGACCGCCAGACGCTCAAGGAGTACGCCATCAAAGTTTTAGAAAAGAGACACATCATCAAGGAGAAGAAGATCAAATACGTCAATATCGAAAAGAACACATTAAATCGCTTGACCGAGCACCCTGGCATTGTTCGTCTGTACTACACGTTCCAAGACGAGACGTCCCTCTACTACGTGCTTGATCTATGCAATGGCGGCGAGCTGCTCGGCGTGCTGAAGAGGACCGGCACGTTTGATGTTGAATGTACCAGATACTATGGGGCCCAGATTCTCGACGCCATTGACTACATGCACTCTCGAGGAGTTATACACCGTGACTTGAAACCAGAAAACGTACTACTCGATGACCAGATGCACGTCAAGATTACAGATTTCGGCACAGCCAGGCTCCTCAACGACCCCCGAACCACGCAGGACGGCAACGCCGACGGTGGCGATGGACTCGACACGGATAATCGTAACGACGATGGCCGTGCGGCATCTTTTGTTGGTACGGCTGAATACGTGAGTCCTGAGCTGCTTACGCACAAGAATGCTTGCAAGGCTAGCGACCTTTGGGCTTTTGGGTGTATCATCTATCAGCTACTGGCTGGACGGCCACCCTTCAAGGCCGG
Source organism: Trichoderma breve (assembly GCF_028502605.1). Taxonomy (NCBI): domain Eukaryota; kingdom Fungi; phylum Ascomycota; class Sordariomycetes; order Hypocreales; family Hypocreaceae; genus Trichoderma; species Trichoderma breve. The sequence continues at coordinate 3,293,646 of NC_079232.1, forward strand.
CAGCGAATACCTGACGTTCCAGAAGATTGTCAACTTGGAATACGAATTTCCTCAAGGATTTCCTCCTTTGGCACGAGACTTGGTGGAGCGATGCCTTGTTCTTGACCCGGCTAGGAGACTCACCATCGAGCATATCAAGAATCATGAGTTCTTCAGCGGCCAGCCTTTTGGAAGAACTTTGTGGAGGTCTAAAGCTCCACGACTGCGTCCTTATGTCCCACCCGCCCAGGAACCAAACATCATCCAGCTCAACAACTTTTCAACAAGCCCTAGCCCGAACACCCGAGCACAGCCACCAAACAGCTCGCAAGGTAATCCAGTGAACGGCAATAACCGACCTGCCCGCATCATCACGGAGTTGCCACCCCCGACACAACTGGACATTGAGTGGTCTCCAGTGCTTACACGAAACAACGAACGCATCTTGAAGCTTGGCGACATGATGGTTCTTTCCACGCCAATACCCAATGGATCCAACGGGAAGGGGTCTGACGAGGGCCATAGGAAACTGGCTCGATTCTTTGGTGGAAGCACGACCAAAAAGAGGCAGAGGCTCGTCATGGTCACTTCAAGCGGCCGTATCTTGTTGGCTCCAGCTGGTGGTGAAGAGAAGAGAGCAAAGCAGGAGCTGTCGCTTCTGGCACCGGATACAACGTGGAAAACTCATCAGGATGCCAAGGGCCAGTACGTATGGTGTCTCGATACGGTAAGACCCTCTAACCCCCTTTCCCCCCTAATTATTTACTTTTTAAGCATGAATCTCATAAATTGCATAGGGCGGCCAACACTTTACATTTGAAGAAACAAAGACTGCATCTAGTTCTGGGGGCGACCATGCGTTTGCTGAAGAGTGGGTGGAAAGCCTAGAGAGGGCCAGAGACATGGCATTGTCACAACAGACGCTGGCAGCTGATGCCGGCTTTGGCGAGATGTCGTCAACAGTATCAACACCATCCAGCACTCTAGTTGGCAGGGGGAACACTTCAGATGGCTTTGCCGGCAGCGACCGATCTGGGCGTAACCATTTGAGCAAAGGCCAAGCCAGCATTGAAGACCCCGCGCCGTCAAAAAGGAACCGCTTTAGCAAGAGACAATCACGCAATGGTCTAGGACCTGCATTCTAACCCCAACCCCAAGGTCAAGACACAAATTGATGTTGGGAAGCTAATCGAAGTGGAGGAATTGTCCCACGTCTTAGCAAATGACTTGACTTCAGACATTTTACTTGACAGGGTGTTTTTATCACATTGAGTACAATGGCAACATGAAGAGCGCAGCGCATCATTGCCTTGTTGATTTTCGTCTTTTAGAGCGAGACTTAGTCGCAGCGCACATGTCTTTTCTTATTGTTTTCTCTCTCTCTCTAGCATTGGATGGTAGAATGGTTCTGGGCGAGGAGCCCTACTGCGCGGCAGCAGAAGCAAGCAGCAGCAGACAGAAGATGATGGCTGGTGTACCGGCATTTTTGTCGTCATAAGAAAGGGGACTCGAGGGGCCCATTCCCCCCCCTCCCGCCGTTTTTGTCTGTATAGTGTCTTGTCTTTAGGGATGTAGACCCGGTATAGTAGACGGCGCAAAAAGTTCCTTGGGGCACGATATAAATACTGCTATAAAGCGCGCCGATACATGGAGGTATGTTTTTGCCTGGTATATATAGGTTTAGCACTGGTTGATATACAAGTAATAAACGTTGCACAATAAGATGATTGACAACTTGTTATTAATATTAATATGGTTACATAATAATTGACATTCGATTCTTTCTCTATAACATAGATACAGATATGTAGACAAGCAAGACGAGGTAATTCAACCATCATTTTATGGGACAAGCTAGGTGTTAAGAAAGATGAGCCAGCGGCTTGTTGGTTGGTGTAGCGCTAGATTCGCCGTGCAGTAGCTTCATAGCCTACCATCACTGACATGTGGCAGATTGGGGCTTATTAGAGGTAAGTACACCATGCCCATCTACAGAGTATTCTATATCGCGTTTTACATACCATTTGCGGGCTTAATAGAGGTATGCTGCGACATGCCCGATACTTGACATCTGATAGGTGGAGTTGGGCTGTCTGGCTGGGTTCAGAAATACTAAGTCAAACCCAATGGATGACTTGCATTACATGCTGGTGCACTTTTTGGTACCGGTTTCGGAGGGCCCCGAAAGACTCAAAGAAACAATTCCGTTGTTAGCGCTTTTTTGCGCATGTTCGACTCGAGTGGCTTTCTGGCAGAGAATCGGATCCGTTCCGTCATTTTCAATTGTATGACTCGAGTCGCAAAAGACAGTCCCACTTGCTTTCGACGACTTACTTTGTACTTTTCTTCCCACCCCTCCATCGTCAAAGGCCATTGGCGACATTGTTTCTCTCTTGTCACTATCGCCGTCGTTTGTCGCAACAATGGATCTCGTTAACAGGTGAGTCTTGGAGGCAATTATATGGCGTTGGCTGGGAATTCTTCATTCCGTCGTATAAGGGAACAAGATATGCTGACTCTTTTCTCTCTCGTCTTAGTCTCAACGGACGCCTGCTCTTTGCCGTGCCAAAAAGTTAGTTTCCTTGATCGCAACAGCATATCCTGTAATCGGCGCTGATCTTTTCTTTTCTTTTCTACAGAGGGCCGATTGAACCATGCTACCCTAAATCTCCTCGAAGGTGCCGACATCCAGTTCCGCAGAGAAAACCGCCTCGACATTGCCCTCGTCAAGAACCTCCCGATAGCCCTCATCTTCCTGCCCGCCGCCGATATCCCGACATTCGTTGGCCAGGGCCGCGTCGACTTGGGAATCACCGGATGGGATCAGGTCAAGGAGCACGATGCTGGCGTCAATGCCTCTGCGGCCACCGCGGGAGCTGCGGGCACTGAGAGTATCATGGAACTCGAGTTTGGCTCATGCAAGCTCCAGGTCCAAGTTCCTGAGAAGGGCGTGTACGCTACTAGCGCAGACCTCGTTGGCCGTACCATTGGTACGAGCTTCGTGAACTTGACTGCAGAGTACTTTGCTCAGTTGGAGGCTAAGGCAAACGGCGGTTCGCCTTCTGGAAAGCTTCAGACTACAATTATCGAGCTGAGTGGCAGTGTTGAGGCGGCATGCGCATTGGGCGTCGCCGATGGCATCGTCGATCTTGTTGGTAAGTTGATCTTTTACATGCTTGCCTTCCTTTGCTGTCATTCTTTCGCAACTAACTCGTCGCAGAATCAGGAGAGACCATGAGAGCTGCGGGACTAAAAGCCATCGACACAGTTGTCGAGTCAACTGCCGTCCTTATCAAGTCTCGCTCACCATCCAACCCCGAGCTGGTCGATCTGATTGCCTCGCGGATACGTGGTGTCATCACCGCCCAGCGATATGTCCTTTGCCAATACAACATTGAACGATCAGGTGTCGAAGCAGCTACGAAGATCACCCCCGGAAAGCGGGCCCCAACTATCACAACGCTGGACGACGGCTGGGTTGCCGTGAGCTCAATGGTTGAGAAGAAGAAGATTGCTGTGGTTATGGATGAATTGACCCGGGTGGGAGCCCACGACATTCTGGTCCTGGACATTCACAACACACGATAATGTCTATTTCGAAATGAAGATGCTGTCCAACATATGAGAAAAGGGGGAGGTCAAGATACTGGCAACATGGGGAAAAGGGAGTAAGGCAAAAGTCGCAAAAGAAAGAAATTCACAAAGAGGTTCATGCGTTAGATAGATTACGGCTAAACAAAATTAACTCGCTTGTAAATATGTTTATTCTAAAATGTATTTCCCAATATTTTCCCATCTATATCGCCCAGCGATAATTAGGGCAAATCATCATATCTATATGAGCTTCTGTCTGTGCTTCGTAAAGTCGCGCTGCGTCGAATGCTGTCTATCCATACTGAGCCGTCCAGCATGTCCTGGACCGAGTCCAGATTACCATCGTCTGGTACCGGACGTTCCAATTCCGCAACCGTCGCTTCCCGAACATCTGGCATTTCAAGCTCGAAGCTGAATGTTGAAATGCCTCCGCTCTCCTCGTTTGCCGATAACGATTCGCGAGGGAGGCCGAGGGGGTGATTGTGCATGGCGCCGCCATCTGCTATCGACTCCGGAGGCCAGGCCGACTTTCTGTGTCCATCTTCACCAGCACCCGTGCCAAGTTGTGACAGCTTCGCTTCTGTCTGTGCAGAGAAAGAGTCGTCTTCGTCATCTTCAACTAGAATATCCGGGATCCTAAGCTGCGGGATGGTTGTCATGCGCGAGGCTCGCTTTCGCTCCATGTGTGCTTTAAATTTCCGTGACCAGTATCTGCGCCAATCTAGTCAGCTCGCCGTCCAGGTACGTATGTTCAGGGGCCCAGAAAATTTTACTCACAGTGTATCAAAGAACCCCTGCACGATCCGTCGTCGGATACCTTCGTCGACACGCTGTAGTCGTGCTCGCCGCCGCAAAAACTCCTCAAGCCTGTACATTCGTTAGCAAATCTGAGCTTCATCTATAGCTCAGCGGTAAGAACTCACCTTAGACTCTTGCTATCATTGATAATATTGTAATGGGCAAGAATCATCAAAACATCAGTGAAAGCGATTCCCTTATCGGGATCGGCGCTGACGAGAACTTCTTCGTAGAAGATATTGAATCGATGACGGCGTTTGCGAATCTTCTTGACGTCCAAATGGCTGAGCCTCTCATTTAATTTGTTGATATCAATGTCATTTAGCGCAGCCATCGAGACTATCGAGGTATGGCGAGACATCCTGATATCTTCGCGAACATCTTCCAGGATTTGCCGTACAGAATCCTCTGCTTCATATATCCGCATCTGGAACACGCCGGATAATTCACCGAGCAGACGCGGAAAGGCTTCCTTGGTGATATAGCCAGTTCCGGCTGGATCTACACTCCGCCAAGCTTCCTTGAATCTACGAATCTCATCTCGATCAACCGCAGACATGCCAGACGAACGCTGGTAGACATAACTGAAGCTTTCGAAAATCAACGAGACAAACAGATTCACGAAGATATACATGCTGACAATATTCCAGGCGATAAACAAGAACCTGGCCCATGGCTTGCTGCCGCAGTCGCTGTCGAAAAAGCTTTCAGCTTCGACGCAGAGCGGCGGCTCGATGCCGGCGTAGTCTTCCATGATTTGATTCCATCCTTCTCCTAGGCTCATTCTAAATAAGAAGATCAAAGCCATCGGAACTGTTCTAAAGTTGATGTCGCTTCCCTCATTGTCTCCAAAGCGGGTCAGGCTGAAGGTCTGCGTCATTGCAATGGCAAAGACAAGGAAAAAGACGAACCAGGTGGCCAGGAGGTTACCAATCACAGGCAAACTCGCCGCGGCCGTCTTGAACAGCTGATCCAGAGCGTCGTTCCGAGGTATCACCAAGAGAACAATGGCCACTAAGAATATCTTTTGCAGCTGCACATATGTGTCAGCTCTAGCGTCTGCAATCAACAGTGCTAGAGTAGCAATAAAAGCTCCTGATACAGCCACGAGAGAGTACAGATCCCAAGAGCTTCGTCGGAAACGCGTCCAACCCAGACCTAGTATTCGGATGGTGATGTTGCTGATGTATATCAGGTTGAAGAGTAAAAACACGTATTCACGAGTCGTAGTCCACCAGGATGGCTCGTCATTGAATTCGGCAACTAGCAAAGCCAGATGCAAAACTAGCACCACGGTAACCGCTTGGTACCACTTGCCTCTCTTTTCAATGGCTCTCTTGTGACACCATTTCTTCCATTTGTTTTCCGATTCATCATATGAGCTTTTTGACGGTGAAATGTGGCGCAGAAGCTTTCGCAATTCAAGCCATGATCGCTGCTCTGCTGTAAGATATGCAACGCCAGTCTGCTCTGTGTAATTTCTCATAAAGACGGAGATGAACAGAGTAAGGATGAAGACAGTTGCCAACAGGTTGAATACAACGAAAAACATGGCATTCCCCTGATTGGCCGCATCCTGTGGCTGCATACCGCGACCAACAATTGCTTGAGCAGCAAAAGAGACATCCACCCATCCTTCTTGACTGACGATCTGAAACAAGGTGAAGAGCGACGAACCGAAGTCATCAAAACTGAAATATGGATTTGCTGCCACCCTTGGTGCCAAAATCGGCCAATCGCTCGAATAAGGAGTGCTATTGAATTCACCGAAACATTGGGATAGGAGGGATATGTCGCCAGAATCATTGCAAGACACTAGCTCTCCATTGAAGAGATTTAAGCCGTAAATGGCAAATGGAATCAGCAGAGAAATGGATACGAATGCGGCCTATGACAGTGTTAGCAGTCTCTAGTAAGGGTAAATGGAATACAGTGTTCTTCATACACCTAAAAGTTTCCACCATCCGACTATGATGAGTGAGTGAAACGTGTCCCGCGCGCTGTCGCTAACATTCAATAGTCGAAGGGCTCGAAGGGCTTTGAATGCACCCAATGCTCTCGAGATGGCACCATCATCGATAAGTAATGTTACAACATTTATCCATAGCGTAACCAGCACAACTGCGTCAATGATACCCCACGAGCTACGTAGGAATGCATTGGGCGTCCATAATAGGCCGTCGGCGATTATCTTGATGATAGCCTCGATTGTGAAGATGACAGCAAAGGCCATGTCTGTCCAGATATACCATTGAGTCATGGTAGCAGGATGGTGATCTCGGTACTCCTTCTGATAGAGCGGTGTTGTGACACATGCTATTACAACCATTGCAAAGACTGAGGCGTAGATGAAAGTCGATATCGTGTACCAGGCTATCCTGTTGGGTTCGACACCGTCGAAGCGCTCAAGGCCTCTTGCTGGGCCTACAAGACTTTGGCAAAATCGCCGGATGCGACTGGTGGGAGGGAAAATGTATAACGAGGTATTGTATCGTGGATACTGAGCGAGATAATCTCGCTGGGCTTTACGGCGAGCCGACGTTGCTGTTACCGCCTGCCGAGCCATCTGTCGAGGGTCCAAGGTGCCATTCGGACCGTCAAAGCGGATATTTGAGTAAAAGGGGTTGGGCTCGCTCTTATGGATCCGGGACCATATCTTCTTTAAAAACCCCGGCCGACCATCCCCCATCAGCCTCGTCGTGCTCCGTTGCGGCGGGCCTCTGTGCTCTGGATTAAGACGGAGAGGGTCGGCCACTTCATCATCTAAAAACTCCTGTACCACGGTATCCTTGAGAAGCATCTCCATCATGCCTGGGCCATAATCCAATGGATCCTTGCGGCGGCGAGATTTTCCCCAGCTAAAGATTGTCGACAGCGTAAGATTATTGGCCGTACGCCCAAGTTCCTTCCTCTGAAGAAAGGCCTTGACTTGCTCTAGGCGCTTCTCGTCTTCCGACACATCAAAATTCTCCTGGATAACAGCAATAAACATGTTGATCAGGATGAAGAATGACAAAATGAACCAGCCTATTAGAAATATTGCACCAATCCAAGCCGTTTTCGTTGCTGTGGTATAAGAGGTGACCGAGTACAAGATAGCCGTCCAGTTCTCACTGGAAAGTATTTGATACATGCCGAGAAACGAGTTGAATATGGTGTTGAATGAGATGCGATTCAAGTTCCCGTCATCGTCATAAACGGGGATTTGCCCCCTGAAGAGCTGTGCAGCTAAGATTGCGACCAAGAAGGTCATCAAAAACACAAACAGCATAAGATTCCCAATACCTGCCGCGCTTCCCAGCACTAGCAAGATGAGTTTTCGCGTCACAGGGATTGCCAAGACAACTCGATATGCTCGAAGGACTTGAAAGACTGTGAGCCACGCATACACCCGAGTATTGTGAATAGGTGGAATGAGAATTGCGGAAGTGATTATAGCCAAGGCTAAATCAAATAAGTTCTGCCAACTCCGATGGAACCTAGGCCAGAAGGCCACAATTCGAATGATGATTTCAACATCAAGAAGTATAGTGACAACAATCTCGGCTGCGTTGATAAATTTTTCTCGAGTATGTGACATGGATGCACTACGGCAAGCTTCACTGAGTAGTGCAAAGGCAACAACAACTAACCAAAAGAACGAGGTTTTCCTGTATAAATTCTGAGCAGGCGAAATTTTCCGTTTCCGTTCGTCTGCGTGCGACTGTGAAGACGGTTCGGCTTCAACCGTAAAGGCACTCGACTTGCTTTCTTCACGAATGACCTGAAACGATGAAGTAATGACGGCTATCAGCAGGTTTGTCAACCACAACATCATAATCATGATTGCCGCGCCAAAAAAGAGAGCCGCTTGAGGGTAATCCGAGCCCATAGTGTAATACATCAAGTCAGAGAAAGTATTGGCACTCATGAGGACAAAGACCAACTCGAGGGAATGGAGGATGTTATCAAAGTTGACTGTTCCATTGTAAGGGTTATCCTGCTGCAGGCATATCGATCCTCTAGGGCACAGGAAACCTTTCCCTTCGGCAGTTCCTCTGGCCAGGTTGTCTAGCGATCCGGGGGTACTGAATTTCACCCAAGGTCGCGTGGCTCCAGTCGCATTATCCAAGTAGCCACCGCAAAATTCCATACTATTGGTGAATGAGGCTGTCAAATTGGTGGGATCTAACGGATCCAACCATACGCATTGTCGACTAAGGCTGGATTTGAAGCTTTGTATGCCGATGATAGCAAAGAGGAGCCAGAAGAAGCTGATAAGAAACGCTACACGAACAAGGAGAGGGGCTGCCTTCTTTAAACTTCTCAGGATAATCTATGTCGCATAAGTATGGCATCACAACAAGTCAGAGTGAATAGACTATCACTTACAGCAGTGCCGTGAGTAAGAGCTAGCAGTCTCAGAATGCGAAGACAGCTCAGCATTTTGAAGAGGAAAAAGTGGCGTCGGTTCTCAGTTCCACTGATACTTAGCCCGAAAGTAATCCAGAAAGAGACAACTGCAACAAAATCCATACGATTGAATGAATGACGCAAAAAGGCTCGACGTGCCAGTTGAAAGCGTTGCTGGTCCTCAATCGTCTTTGGACCAGTCTGGGGGCCCTGCATCAAGGTTGTAAAGGAGCGGGCAAAAGCAGGGGCTTGAGGTTGAGTTGACCGAACTCTTTTCGTTGACTTTTGTCGCTCGGGCCGAAAAATGGTTTTGTATCGATCTTCAACTGCTGCTCTGATGCCCCTTTGGCGATCAATGGTACTGTATTCTGCCGCATTTAATATGAACCCTGAAACCACAATTCTAGCACCAATCTCTAATGTGAATATGATAAAGAGCCCAAGCATAGTCCAGTCTATTGGTTTTTTACCCCATCGCTCTGAACGCTCATTGCCAGGACTGAAGACGTCTGGCCAGGATTCCACGGCAAGTAGAATCGTTTGAGCGATGATAAGGACTAAGATAAAGGGCTCGGTAAATGGATTGACCAGGATATCACACATCCATAATCTAAATCGGTTTTCTGGAGAAAATATGCCTAATGTTTTGCCCTTGAGGGGATTGAGAGGTTTTGCGCGAGCGGCGCGAGGTGGAATATCGGTAGTCAAGAACAGGTTCTGACTAGCCTTCTCCTCCCTCGAAGAAGCCGGTCGGCCATAATACGATTCGGCGCCATACGTCGTCGTTGCTGGGTTGGCCGGTCGTTCACTTGATGAGTCGCGGGAGCGGGAGCGATAACGTGAAGATCCCTGGTCGGTGATATCTGATTCTCCGCTAAGATTCACAACTCTCTGGGACATAGCCCTCACAATTGATCCGGCGCGATGAAAGGCTCCAGATGTAGACGGTGATCGCGATAGGCGAAAGTCTCCAGGATCCAGTGTTAACCCATAGCTTTGATGACCAGCGGATAGATAACCCGAATTCGAACCATGTCCAAAATTCTTTCCCTCTTGGTCACGGATTGGAGCGTTGTCGTCATCACGAACAGTCTGGAAACTGCTCCTAGCAAGGATTCCGTGAGCGTCATCGTTATGGGTGCCAGATATCGGTTGTACTCCCGCCGTAAGGGGAACTCTATCAGAATCTGAATAGTACGGATTCGCTGACTCTTCGATGTACTGCGAGCCTCCATCGAACGGGTGATATGAATCTGGAGCAAAGTGTGGTGATTGCGAGAGAGGCGGTGGAATATCGGGAGGAAGCGCTGCCTGCAGCGCCGTAGGATCTATATGCGAATCGAAGTTTATACTATCATGAGAAGACGAGCTATACGACGGGTGCCAGTAGGTCGACAGTCCAGGTTCGTTATTCGTCCTCGTTGGCTCGCGGTGGTTATCGGACGAATTGGCGCCTTGTAAAACCAGAGGTGGCGGGCGTACCGTCCGGTCGTCGTCTGGCCGCTCGGAGGACATTGTCACAAGCTCTCAAAGCGATATGCGTCGTAATCGTAGCACGGACTCGACATTACGGACTAGGCCCGACAGCTGGTCCCTTTGCTGGAATAAGCATCGGCCGACAATAGCCCCTCTGTGTAGTTTTTGAATAAGTATCCAAATAGTGTTTTGGGGGGAAAGGAATCGAATACCAACATCTAGCATATACACATATTGGATAATCACAAGCCGACTATCAATGGGCAGAGAACAGGGGTTTGGAGGCAGCTTCGCGTTTCACTTGCGCCACACTCCGTAATGATACAAGGTGGTTAGGAGATATCTATTTTTAGAATTCGCTTTATTTTGTGTTAGGTATTTATTAATTGTTATTTACTAACAATTTCTTAAGTGAAATTGATTATAATAAAATAACGTAAATAAACTATGTAGATTTTAATTATATACTTTTAAGATTGACGGCCTGTTTATTATTTAAATTAATTATTTAATGATTTTATATAATACATTATTATTTGTAATGTGTATTACGTAACACAGCTAACTACAGTGAAACAAAACTCTAATTTTCTTCTCTCCTTCAGTGTTGATTAGGTAATATTTCATTCTTTATGAACACTGTCGTACGATTGCGTAATACTAAGCCATAAGGGGCATGGTGTCAAATGGTTCGTCTCCATCCTGCCAGTGACAATCGCAACATCTTCGACTCAGGTACTGTCATCAGCACTACTCACTCACCTCAGCCAATATGAAGTACAGCCTGTTTTTTGTCGCGGCTCTCAGCCTTTTCCAACTCGGCTCTGCCGTTGATCAAAAGAAGTCAGCCATCATTTGGTTTGATGACGCCTCCACTCCAGATTCGTTTGTCAACCAGGTCAAGGACAATATCCTCAAAGCTGGTGGCAAAATCACACATGTCTACACGATCATCAAGTATGTTTCTTCTCAACTCTAAGAGTCCCAAGCATTTATTAACATTCTCATAGGGGCTTTGCTGTGATCGCGCCGGAAAAGGCACTCTCGACGGTACAAGCAATGGGATCGGAGCACTCGATTCGCGTGGAGGAGGACGAGATCGTATCATCCCTATAAATAATACGGGTGACGTTGTCGCAGAGTTCTGGGCGCCTGTGCCTATCTATGTTCAACAGCGAGGGATAATACTGCTACAGTCTTGTCGGGGGCGTATGGCGCGTATCTAATTATAAATCGATTACTTTTCTTTTCCGCTTCTCGTTCCCCAATGGTTCTGGTGATGCATTGTATCTGGCTCTTGCCCAAATAACATGATCATATCGATAAGTAAGATACGGGGAGAATCGCATCGCTCCTGCCTTTCATTGTTGTGTCATTTGACCCCTAGTAGGTACCTACCTGCTAATATACTAGGTACCTAGTAATCTTATGCCCTAACAACTTCTCCCATCCAACGACGTCCACGCCTCGTGCGAGTCCCTCTATTGAGATATTTCGGGATGGAAGCCGCAGAAGATGTCGCGTGCGACCAAGATGCAGGGACCCACGACCTCGAAGAGTCCATCGTCGCTATAGACGTCAGAGACAAGAAGATGATGGGATGCAGCATCTTCTCCACGGCAGACGGTGTTCTCAAAATAGCAAATGACATACCTATGGTGAACGAAAATGTAGCAGAGCAATTTCTCAATTTCGCGCAGGCGACGACAATTCTGATGTCGCGGCGAGTTCCGGAAACAATCTTGGCCTTCGTTGAAAAGCATGTTGAGAGGAATGCCAAAGGTGAGCATTTTCCTGTGCATTCCGCATCTGATAAAGCTAATCATTTTAATTCCTCGTTTGTTTGGATAGCAAGACTTGTTTCGCATCTAATGTCCTCTTCTGATTTCTCGCACATGTTTGCTTGCGAAGAGTTGTCGTCGCTATATCCTCATGGAGTTTCTTCATTTCCGATTGCATCTCCATCAAATATTGAGAGGCAATCCAGTGAAAACAATATACAAGCTCCACAAACCCCCGATCGCCAAGAGCCTCATTGCATGAAACTGATCCGTTGTGGCTCTTTAATTGACCTGGATAGTGTTGCATCTGTGAGTAGAAAATCGCATCAAAGTTGATATCTAGGTGAGTACTCATAAGAACAGTTAAGCTGCGCAGGCGCCATTTTTACAGAGCTACATCGACGTCGTTCACTCGCATCGTCTTTAAGCAGCTCTATCACAGAGAATCGGTTTAATGTGGTATCCATTACAATGTTTAACTTAGTGGATCATGTTTTCATCAGCGAGGAGTCCCTCCTATCCTTACAGATTATCAATCACGAGTCACATCCAAATAGCCAAGCTTGGAGCGTCGACTCTTCGGCTGGAAAAGAGAACCTCTCGATATATGGTCTCCTTCATCCATTGGCTTCTACTCCCCAGGGCCGAACCCACCTCCGACACATGTTTCTTAATCCTACATCAAACCTCGACATCATCGCTGACAGACAATGCACTGTTTCCATGCTTCTGGAACCAAACAACGAGGAAAAGACAAGACGAGCCGTCTCTATTGTACGAAAAATGGGAAATATAGCGCATACAATGTCACATCTTCACAAAGGAATAAACTCTCCATCTTCTCACAGATCATTTAACATTAGTGTATAGGGTACACTAAGAAGATTCGCATCTCAATCCCTCAAACTCAGAGAAGTTGCAATTGCTTTGTCCGGCCCGAATCAGGGTAGTATTATTCGCAAAGTGAGTGGCCTAAGCCTTGTCCGACACTGGTTCTAACAACAACTTAGATTATCGACGGAATTCCTCCACTGGCTTTCAATCAGGTAGGCAGCATGATTGATAGAGTCGTCAACTTTGACGAGACCAAGTTCCAGCAGCGCTATTCAGTTAAGCCCGGCATTGACGTTGAATTGGATGCATTAAAACGGCAATACGACGGCATGAATAGCCTCTTGACAGAGGTCGCCAATAGTGTCACTCAAGATTTGCCAACGTGGGCACGTCGGCATATCAAATCATGCATTTTCCTTCCTCAGCTTGGGTTTTTGACTGTAGTCGAGCAAGACTCCCAGCAAACGAATGGTGGATTTGATTTGGAATGTACAAACGATGGCCAATGGAAGAAATCGTTCGTCGATAATGAAAAGGCTTACTATAAAAATCGTCATATGACGGATCTCGACAACCAGTATGGAGATATATACTCCCAAATCAGCGGTAGGATTCGTGTCGCCTGACTAAGCTCACATGTTTACTAACAATCAGAAGACAGAGAAGTCGAAGTGATGCAGAAGCTAGCCGTGGATATTATCGCCCAGGAGAACACGCTTTTGGCAGCTGCAACCATTTGCGGAGAGTTCGATGCCCTTCTTGCTCTTGCTATTGGCGCTACAAAGTATGGCTGGAACGCACCTCAGATGACAACTGAAAACATCATTGACATCAAAGGCGGAAGACATCCGCTACAAGAGTTGCTGGCTCCTTCATTTATCCCCAACGATTGCTTCATCAGCGATGACAATACGGCACCAGGGCGTCGAGTCCAAGCGTTAGTGTTGACTGGACCAAACCAGTCTGGGAAAAGCGTTTACATCAAACAGGTCGCAGCTATCGTTTATTTGGCACATATAGGGAGCTACGTACCGGCTGATAAAGCCGTGATAGGCACGGTGGACAAAATCTTGACTCGGATCTCGTCACGAGAGAGCGTGTCCAGTACTGGAAGCACCTTCGCACTGGATCTCAAACAAGTCTCACATGCCATGAAATATGCTACATCACGAAGTCTGATCATTCTGGACGAGTTTGGAAATGGAACCACAGCCGATGATGGCGTTGGGATGTTCACAGCCATGCTAGACTTTTTTCTTTCTTCAGCAGCGCAGTCGCCAAAAGTATTGGCGGCTACGCATTTCTACGAAATATTTGCCAACGGCTACTTGAATCACCATAGTCAACTCGCATTAGCGCACATGGAGGTGAGAATTGACGCGAATGCTGTTGATGCGGAAGATAAAGTCATTTACTTGTTCAAGCTGGTTGAAGGGTACAGCTCGACAAGCTTGGGCAGCCAATGTGCTAGGATAAGTGGAATCCCAGAGATTATCACCGACCGAGCAGAGGTAATAGGAGAATTATTAAGTCGAAATAAGGATTTGACTTATAACTGGTCCAAGGGAATAGATGAAGAAGCCGATTTCAATCATGTATACCAAGAAATCGAGGAGTTTTTAAACCTAGAACCAAGCATATAGGTTCAATTTGCTTGTCTCAGTCATTTTGAGCTTAATTTGATAGAACGATTATATTGAATGTCTACGCAGAGCATTTATCACACTTCTGGCCCTCGATGTTAAATGTTGAATTTATATCCCAAAGTTGATTATGTAATCCTGGGTTACTGTTAGAGCAAATGCAATCTAGCTCTTATCGGCCGGTGAATCTCCCGCTAGCCCCCGGATACGTTACTCCCCCTGCACTCCGTATTTCGATGACATTGCTCTTCAACTCCCTTCGTTTTCAAGCAGCCGAATCTCTGTTGCACGCGTCATGGCTATTGGTGCTTTGTCCAATAGCACATACCATGCTATAGACGAGGAAGCTAGAGCGGAGGTTGACGTGTTAAATTCAAGGCTCGATAGAACAACCCAATTGACGAAGAAGATCCAAGCTTCCCTCGGCCGACTCGAAGCTACGGGCCAGAGCGTACGAGATGTCGCTGGACCTCTAAATGGAGAAACGAGGCGTCTGCAAACACTCTCCAAAAGTTAGTCACACTCTCTTGTCAAAGCTGGAGTCACTGCTAAGTAAGGAAGCTAGATGTCGAGTCTGTCCTTGCTGCCATCGATCGCCTACGTCAACCTTCAGATAGCAAAGATGATGAGGAGCAAATCATTCGATCCGGACCTGAAAAGGCTGGCCTGTCGAACTACTTGGCTTCCATCAAACGACTAAGCATTTCATACAAGGAAATGCAAACTTCTAACCTGCGCGCAAATCAGGGTACCATGAATGACCTGACCCGCCTCATCAAGCTGGGAAATACGCAGTTAGAGAACCATTTCGACAAGATTCTACGCGGCGAAACCCCCCGATCACTCGAACCGCTCCACTACATCACCAAAGACAAGCCCTTTCCCGTGCTTTCCCAGGACAAGATTGCTCGGCTAGGCCTTATTTACTCTCACGTTGCGGGAAACTACGCGAATGGCTTCGAGTCTTCTGTCGCCAAGATATACGCCGATATACGAGGGCCATATTTATCAGCGTCTCTGGCCAATTTGGCCGCGGCGAGTGTCAATACCGCCAAGAAGAAGAACCCGGGCGATATATACCAAGCAGGCGCAAATGGTATTGGAACATACACACAGGCTATGGAGGGCATCTTCATTGCGGAATATGACAATATCTGCAGTATCTTCACGCGTGAGGATTGGGGCCCCATCCTGCAGGCGACATGCCAGGCTGCTGTGACTGAATTGGCCCGAACTCTGCGAGAGCTCAACACACACATCAAATCCCATCTTACCACCGACTGCTACATGGCCTACGAAGTTACCGAAATCATCTCCGGTCTTTCGAATAACCTTGACAAGCGTACGGGTGAGCTGAAGGGTTCATTATCTGCCGCTCTCAAACCCGTCCGCGAGACAGCCAAGTCTTCTCTTGCCGAGTTGCTAGAAGAAACCAAGCGGAAAATAGGCAACCTACAGACACTTCCAACGGATGGAGCTGCAAGCCCCATCGTGGCGGAGACGATGCAGCGATTAAACTCCATGGTGGAGTTTTTAAGGCCCATTTCAAGCATCATGATATCTCTCGGCGACGGTGGCTGGAAGCCTGGAGCTGCTGCCAACGGTCGCACAACAGAGGGAATACCGAGTCTGGCCTCGTTTGATGTCGGCGCCGACGGCAAAGACCTCTTCGCCAAATATTGCCTTGACACTATTGAGGTTCTGCTCTCCTCCTTGGACCAAAAGGCCCGCGTGTTGCTCAGAAGCAAGTCCCTATTAGGCGTCTTCTTAGCCAACAGTGTTGTCGTGATAGATCATACGATTCGCAGTTCAGAGCTTGGGCCACTGCTTGATGGTCGTCTTGATTCGCTTGATCAGTGGAGGAAGAAGGCCACTGTTATGTACACCGATATCTGTAGGGACATATCTGTCTATCTATTCGATACCATCCACACAAACCGAACCAAGCGCCCGACTTCTGGCCATGCGGATACAGCCGACTCGGCATCGGTAGTCAAGGGCCTAAACAGCAAGGACAAGGACAAGATCAAGGAGAAGTTTACGCAGTTCAACAATGCATTTGACGATATGGTAGGCAAACACAAATCTTACAGCATGGACCGTGAAGTACGAGCAATGTTTGGTCAAGACATTCGTCAAAAGCTGCAGCCCTTGTATGAACGATTTTGGGATCGTTACCATGAGATTGATAAAGGAAAGGGCAAATACGTCAAGTATGACAAGCAGTCGATTGCAGGCGTATTTATGAGCCTCGCCACTTAGGCTATCTTACACAGGACTACACGAAGTTGAGTGAGTATCCGTCAGGGGATTTACAATCCAAAGGACTTACTGGTTCAAAGCAATATTGGCCGCTTCCTGGATGAACGAGTTCCCTATCAACTGCGCAGATAAATTTCAACCGTGGAATAAATCACTTGAACAGAGAAATGCAGAAATAAGGGTGGCTTCTGGGTAGCATATCAAAGCAAACCCCGACTGAATGTCCTCTATAAGCATGGCTACTCAAACTGGATTTGACTATATGCTACGCGCAATAGCACTAGATGTGATAACCAACCCTATAAGCATATAATATTTTTACTTTAATATACCAATATATCCTTAACTCATCAACTTTGGACGTTCCTTATCCACTACCAAATATTGTGTCCACTCGTGTCCTCCTATCCCACACAATTACTCCATCGCTCTTACGCTTGAAGTACAGGATTCGATGTTGTGGAATAAATTCCTCGTCCGTCTGTTCAGTTCTCCAATTGTCCAATGCCTTCTCCTGAGCTCCAAGGAAACGATCTTCGTATCCAACTAGGTAATCACTAGAGTCCATGCCTGAATCCCAGCGGATGCGATTCATGGCGTCAACTGCGCTGCGGAGCTTGCCTGCCCCAGCCGGCTTAACAACTTCGGATGCAGACTTGGAGGTGCCTGTTTTCAGTGACCGATACTCTCTTAAGGATACGTAAATTTCGCCATCTGGTTCATTTTCTTCTTCCAGATCGTCTTCGTCATCGTCCAGATCCGTATCGGCACCATCGTACTCGTACAGCTGTTCGGGTGCGAGCTTCACAGGGCCGAGGCCAGATCGGCGCATGATGGAGGCACTCATCCAACAGTGCTCTGCGTCATAATATTTGTCGCTCTTCTGGATACGAGATTCGAACTCCTGGAGAATGACGCGGACGTTCCCTTCTGCGGCGGCCTGACTCGTTGCAGACTTGTCCGCAATACTGTCAACCCACTTAAGGCCTATCAAATAACAGGCCGAAAGCTCCGAATTCTCGTCACCGGCGCCGCTGGCTGGCTCCTCGTCTATGAATCTGGCGGGCCAGATACGTGGTACAAGGCCCAGAGTCTTTCGGCTTATGTCTATTTTAAGGTGAGTACTTGCTGTGTTTTTTATGGCATCCGTCAAGATACTTACCAACGAGTATAGATATAAATCTCGACTCTAGCCAGCCGAGGTACTTTCTTCCTTTCTGTTGGGAGGATCCCCAGTAGCGTGCACTTATTTTGATGTACGTTCGATATGAATCAAGAAAATCAGCAGCGCCTTTCTCTATCAAGCTCGACGGCGTCCCAAATAGCTCAAGGTCGAGGAACTTGCTCCATGTCATATCATCTTGGGAAAGAAGGGCCGCAGCTCTAGTTAACTCAAAAGCCAAAGCATTGACAGTGGAGATGGAGGCGCTGGACGCTGTATTAAGAGACGGACCATGCCAACCAAGCAGGCAAAGTGGCTCCCTAAACGTGCGATGGTATTTCAAATCACGATGGTAAAAAGGATCGAATACCACCCGTGATTCCCAATCGAATTTCGAGTAGTGGTAGAAAAAGGAGGTCAAGATATCGGCGGTGGAGGCTGCCTCGGGTTCATTTGCCAAAGCCTTGCAGACAGGCACCAGTAAAGACGTGATGTGAATCCCCCCTAACAATCCGAATTTTGCCGAGTACAAACCTCTGGATTGTGCCCAGGCCTTGATGAAAAGATGCGCCACACGATATTTGGTCATATCAGGAATGGACCTTCGTAGGTAGAAGAGATCCCGGGCGGGTTTAAGTTTTGCTATTGATTGTACCGGCAAGGAGAAGACAGGGTCTGATGCAGGTCGTTTCAGAACATCGGGATATCTGGTCGTGGTGTCAGCAAATTCCAGTAGAAAAAAAATAGGTCGAAGAGGAGAGATATCCAAATCTTACCCCTGAGCGATTGCCGCAGCAGCACAATACTGAAGATCAAATTTTATGCCACGGATCTCCAGCTCAAGCATTGTTCCGGTGTTGGCCATAACACGACGCAGGATTTTGATACCGTTCGTTGAAGCCTTCTTCAGCTTTTGCACTGCTAAAGAGAAAAATGTCTTGGAACTTATGTTACCCACGCAGAGACAGTCTATGTCTGACAAGCTGGTCCACACGCCGAGGCCAAACGATCCTACAGGGATAAGAACAAGCTGAACTTGTGAGCGTTTTCCAGCATCATCAGTAGCATCGTTATCTAACAGAGTCCTTTGCAAGAGAGCTACTGCTTCTTGTCTCAGCTCCGCATCCGAAGTAGAAGGAAATTGGCCATTGGATACCAGACTGGCTTTTAACTCCTCAAAGCTGCCCCATGTGGGAGCGGCTTTGCGTAGGTTGATTTCCTGGAACTTGGAACTAGAGGGAATCTCAACGCCCACATTGGATGGTGACAGCATAAGAAGGCAGCGGATACCCCAGTGGTCACTAGCCGGGTCCTGGGAGATGCTACCGCTTGTGTCCATGGCTTGGCCGAACATGTTGAATCCATGAGGGTATAATTGAGCAGATTTGGTGACCAAAATCCTATCATACCTCTGTGGGCGGTTGCCACCGGCGCCGACCGAGGCCGCAGCAAGGGTATTGGAGATTGGGTCAAAGGTTACTCCCTGTTCTCCCTCATAAAGTCCGAGATCTGATTCATGGTTTCCAATTGTGCTTGAAGATTCTCCAGGACCAACTCTAGAAAGCAGCCATGCGTCTTGCAGCCCAGCCTTGGACACGGTAGCCTCAATTTCTTCAAGACACTCGAGGCCCTTTTCAGAAATTTCGCCCCTTTGCAGCGCTTGATCGATTGTATGCGAAGACGAGGCTAAGTTGAAATCGCCTGCAACTATCCATGGGTGTTGGGGGAACGAAGAGTTCAAGTACTCGGTAAGCCTCTTAACCTCGTCTCTTTTGGTCGCCAGGGCAGCGTCGGTTAGACCCCTGCTGAGATGGCAAGCTGCCAATACTAGGGGCATTGGGGGAGAGTCTGACGGCCCGCCGGTTCGAACTGTCGGGAATTTGAGAATCCCAAATCCCTTGTGTTTAAAGCTCGGAAGATATTCCCACTGGAATGGAAGCTTGCTTAGAACAACGATATTTAAATGGCTAGGTAGAGGAGCAACGCTATGCTGATCAGGTGGTCCATGAGTGGCGTAAGGATATTGCGAGCGAATGTTGGAGTCGGATAGCAGAAAGCTGAGGAACTGATCAGTAACTTCCTGAAGAACAAGGATATCAGCCGAGGCGCGTTCCGAGAAAATATTGCCCACAAGTGCTGGATAACGAGATGAGCTCGGTGGCCAGTCAAACTCGGCTAAAACATTGTAAGAGGCAATGACAAGACGATTGAGCTGGGTTGGCTCAACATCTGCGTTAGTGATGGAATCTGAGAGAGGTTCCCATGACATGTTCACTCCATCATGATGAAATGTGGCTTGAGGACGTGGCAGAGAAACATCTATTGGCAGAGTAGGAATCATAGCCAAAGTTGTGGGATCGCGAACAACAGACTGAGATATCAGGTCGATGTACCCCCAAAGCCTCATTGGTCGCGAGGCTGCGGTGCTGTTCGGCGATAGAGGGTCACGTATCATTATTGCGAGTTGATGGGTATGCCATGTCAACGGTGTCAAAAGCCGGGCCTTTTCCAAGAGAAACTGGTGCCATGATGCCTGAGAATCCTCGCTCTGAGCAAGCGTCAAGTGAGGTCGGTAATCTCTGCCTTTGGGCCAGCCGAGAAAGCGGTGTATTTGGTCTCTCAGCTCTGAGAGACGATTAACTTGCTGTCCGGGTTTAGGCCGGATGAAGACGGTGCTTCGTCGACGGTGTGAAAAGACTCCAGCTTCCTCTAAGCTGATGGAGATGTCCTCGTCCTGAGATGCAATCTTATGCTGGCAGAGCGCCTCGGTCACATCGGAAAGGGCTTCTGGAGTGACAAAAGGATAAACAAGAGTAACATGCGGCGGCCATTTTGTGAACTTTTCATCATTGAGTGACCGCAGCGCATTGATAGGCCCCCAGGATTGAGGTGGAGGTATCAAACAGAGCGCAGTATCGTGAGATTCTGCAAAGGGCCGCTCAGCGGTCGCATCAACTGGTAATTGCTCCATTGGAAACGCGGGTGTTTGCACAGATTGATTTGAAGAGAGAGATGTATTATTGATAAAATGTTGGAGATTGACAGCTGTATATATTATTCGAGAATTAATGAGCGATTGGCGGAGGGTGAGGTGGTGATGAGTGAGAACCGCGTCGTCTTCCCTCCAACACACAGAATAATAAATACATATAAGATCCCGCGAATCTGGTCATTTGAGAGACTCGAATCTCAAGATACGAAGTGTAATGGTGACAAGCTGAGAAAATCATCATTCGGTGTGAGTCACGATTCATGGGCTAGGCGTTTTATGACCTCAAAGGCAGCCTGAAAGCGTGGCTGAGGAGCGAGTTTCGAGATGTATTATTGCATGCATCCTTGTATGTAATTGGTAGGTTACTTGCAGTTTTATTTCCAAGGAGGAATGAATTAATTAGTGAGTCATATTACGGAACGAGTGAACATTTGATTAAGGAGGGGAAATTGAGCAGAATGTCGTTGGAGGGGGAGAGAAGTTATTAAATTTCTGAGAGTGTATTTATAGTCTATTCATGAGATAGTCGTAGGTATGAGAGGAATTGAATGACTTCTCTCAATTCCATTGAAGGTCCATTTAAGGTATGACGAACCTCGGTGGAAATGGCCGGTAACGGCTCAGAGTCATACGTGCGTTAGGTCCCTTGGCACCGGGAATTTGCGGTGCAGGTACCGAGCAAGCACATGAAACTCCACACTAGAAGAATTTCCTATCAAAGATCAATTGCAACGTGCACGACAGGGTATCAATTTCTTTGTTACCCCATCCAATGCCTCAGTAATTAACTAATCAGTGTCCATAA
The DNA here is from genome assembly GCF_028502605.1 of Trichoderma breve. NCBI lineage: Eukaryota > Fungi > Ascomycota > Sordariomycetes > Hypocreales > Hypocreaceae > Trichoderma > Trichoderma breve. Next base: position 3,315,364 of record NC_079232.1, read on the forward strand.
TCGGCCGTTGGATTGACAAGTCATCATTGTTTGCTCTTGTTTGCTTGCTCTAACTCATGACTGCTGCTTGAAATTGTTTTCATCCGCCTCTACCTTTAGAATTCTCTCGACTTACCCCCCACCCCCCGGCAAGATATCTCTCAGGATGTATTTCTTGAAGTGAATATACAGTTACGGGGTTGCGAGCACTATCAATTCATCTTACACAAGCCATTTCTGGATTCACAACCTCATCAAGGCTCCCTTCCGGGAGTCCGAGATGCGGTATGGCCTCTAGCGTATACTGGACCCGTGCCAACATCAGCTCTTCTCATCCTACTTGCGGCATACTTTCTTTCAGAAAAAAGCTGACCCCGCGATGTTCATCATCTCTAAACTGCTCCGTAGTGAGAAATAGAGCAGCAATTGGGACATTTGGGAACTCAATTGCTCGCAGCTTTTCTTCGCCCACGACAAGCCGAGCGAAGAAGCAAAAACTTGATCGGGTGCGTATTAGCTGCATGACAATTTTCAGATCACGGCAACTTTGCATGATTATGCCAATGGACCAGTTGAAATGATTAACACTATAGCAGGATGTCATTGTATCCGTTCTAGAGTCATCCGCCACAAGGCGAGACGCCAAAGGCTATCTTCAAAAATATGCTCTACCAAAGCCCGCATCTACAGCCGGAGCGTCAAAGCAAGTTGAGCATCAGCACAAGCCTCTTTCAAAGCAGCTTCAGGCCCAACGGCCCTTCGATGTAGCCATTGTGGTCCTGCGGAACCCTCAGAAACTACAGCCAGACACGATAAACGGAATAGCCAAGACTCTAACCCAGCTTCGGGTTCTTGGCCTCCTGAGCGTCGTTGTTGTGGATTGTGATGTAGGAGAGAGCCGTTCCACCTTTCAGAACGAAGCTTTGAAGCTCTGTGAGGCCATCGATTCGTTTGGCAAACCAGGCGCCAGGCTGGTTGAACACGTACTTGTTGGTACTTCTCATTACCATGGAGCTTCGCCTTCTCCTTTTTGGGATGATATATATGTTCACGATTATGGTATCCTCAATAGGGCACTTCAGCACAACATGATCACAGTAATTCCGTCTCTTGCGCGGAACGATGAGATTACTTCTCCCGCGCCTGCTGATGCTCAAAGAACTTCTCTTGCACTAACGAGATACTTTACGGGAATCCAGTTCGAGCGAGATCCCGATCACAGTCAGAATAGGAGTCTTAAGCAGGGTGCTGAACCGCTTGCTTCTGTCGAAAGAGTCATCATCCTTGATTCATTCGGAGGTACTCCTGTGCCTGGCCGTCCTGGCGTCTGTCAGCGATTTGTCAATCTCGAGCAAGAATATGACACACTTCAGAGTTATCTGAAGGGTGATGAAAGCTCATTAAAACCGGAAAACAGTCGATCTGGGGAGGCAAATAGATCCCATGCCAAAAACATCAAGTTAGCAAGAGATACCCTCTCTCTATTACCAGAAACAGCTTCCGTTCTCATAACTACCCCATTCGCTGCGGCCAACACCTCATCCAACTCTTCGCCCCTGGGGCTGTCTCCAACACGAAACGGCGAGTATCAATTTGGGTTTGATGGGATGGTCACGACTCGCAGAAAGCAAAATCCCCTGCTTCACAATCTCCTCACTGACAAGCCGGTGTTCTCCCCGTCACTGCCCCTCCAGCGCATTCACTCTCCGGATTTGGCATATTTGAATACGACAGAGTCGAATGATGCAACTCTTGTCAAACGGGGTATGCCACTAGCCATCTACCCCGATCCAAGAAGGGCGCCATGGAGTCCTCCGGCTCCTGGAGAGCGTCGTCTGCAGCTGTCAGACAAAGAGATCGATTTGAAGCGACTTGTCACTCTGATTGAGGATTCTTTCGGCCGCAAGCTAGACGTGGATGATTACCTGCGGCGCACGAATGAGAACCTGGCTGGAGTCATCATTGCGGGAGAATACGAAGGATGTGCCATTTTGACCTGGGAGAAACCCAACGACATCGACCCTCAGGCGGCCTATGAGCAGGGGCGCTTCGTTCCATATCTCGACAAATTTGCCGTCCTCCGGAGCCGTCAAGGCAGTGGAGGGGTTGCCGACATCATATTCAATGCCATGGTCCGAGACTGTTTTCCTGACGGCGTGCTTTGGAGGAGCAGGAAGGATAACCCCGTTAATAAGTGGTATTTTGAGCGGTCGGTAGGGACCAGTAAGCTGGCAGGGTGCAATTGGGCGATGTTTTGGACAACTCTGGAGCTGAGCGCCAGGGGGCAAAAGCTGAAAGATTATGAAGCAGTGTGTAGAGATATTATGCCATCGTGGGCGGATAATGTTCGTAATGGCATGGAATAGCTAGATATGGTAGAACGAAGCATGCAAAATATTGTAATGACGTCACACTCTACCCTGTCACATTCCGTTTGGCTCATCGTCAAAGTAATTTTCCCGTGCCGTTATTGAACAATGAATTCATTTCGATTGAATACCCGGTGTACTAAAGGGCACATGCGACTCTCAGAATCCTCCTAGATGTAGCTCTAGATTTTTATTTTAGGCTGCCAGCGACACTATTCAATACGTCCGCCATTAATGCAGCTCCAGAGCTACCCCATACTTTCTAGGGTAGCTTATCAGGCACAGCTTTATCGCAGACCTCTCTAAAAGTTGAATGTTTAACTCACGCCTCGTATGACTCAAAAACTCATTACTCACAACCACCGGTGAGATGACTAACTGTCAATCAAGCAGAGGATAATGCAACAGCGCATTTTATGTTGTCGCGATTATATGGCCCTCGCCTCATGATGAAGAGGAAACTCAGCGCATTCCTGGGAGATACAGCTTTAAACACCAAAATGTCAACAAACAGATCTGTCCAGCTCACCCAGCGGGAGCAGCAGCTCCGGCTTCTCCTCGTAAACGTTGCCAAATTCATCGATACGACGGTTAAGCTTGACCAACCGCTGGTGTTGCGTTGGGCGGGAGGCTGGGTGCGAGATAGGCTCTTGGGAACAGAGAGCCACGACATTGACGTGGCAATTAATGCCATGACCGGACAGCAGTTTGCACAGCATCTTTCAGAGTATTGCCAACAACCTGACGCCGCTAAGATTCATGGATTTGCTCCTGGAGACATCGGTAGGCTTCATCACATCGCAAGCAATCCAGACAAGTCCAAACATCTTGAGACTGCCATGGTCAAGCTGTTTGGTATGGACTTGGATTTTGTCAATCTTCGCAAAGAGACATATGCCGAAGATAGTCGCAATCCTCAAATGGAGTTTGGGACTGCAGAGGAAGATGCCCTTCGCCGTGATGCCACCATAAACGCCCTGTTTTATAATTTGCACACGGAGCAAATTGAAGATTTTACTGGCGGTATCCGTGATATGGATGCAAAGACAATTCGAACACCCTTAGAGCCTTTCCAAACGTTCATGGACGACCCTCTTAGGGTACTGCGCCTAATTCGATTCGCTGCTCGGCTAGGCTTTACCATAGACGCAGAGTCAGAAAAGTTCATGAGTGACAAGAGGGTACTTGAGGCTCTCCGGAAAAAAATCAGCCGCGAAAGGGTTGGCGTCGAGCTGGAAAAAATGTTGAAAGGTAAGCCTACAAGCTCATGACCTCATGATGGGAGCGGCGAACTGACATGAACCAATAAAGGCAAAACTCCCCGAGTGGCCCTGGAGTTGATAAATCGCCTTAGTCTCTACCAGGCCATCTTCAGTGATCCGCTGCAAGAAAATACATCGATGCCTGATATATCTCGATGGCACGTTTCGTATAGCTGCCTCGACGAATTACTGAAGAATCGCGCTCCTGGATCAATATGCCAGATACTGGTTGACGACGACGAGACGACATATCTGGCGTGGAATCTCGCTGCTGTTAGCCCCTGGATTCCTGTAGAAGATCGATCTGGAGGCAAAAAGAAGGCGAATGCTCTCCCTCCGGTCGGTATCATTGCTCGTGAAGGTTTCAAAGCTTCCAATAAGCTCACGACCATCATGGCAGCCTGCCACAAACATCGTGTTGAGATACTGGAACTGAAAAAGGCGGTATGCGAATCTACACCGAAAATACACGAACGAGACACCTTTGGTATGGCCATCAGAAAGTGGGAAGCGGTGGGTGGGAACTGGAAGCTTCAGGTCTTGGGAGTGATACTGGCCGATGCCATGGAGCAACTGGAGGACTTTCCTGCGGGGGATAGCAAGGGTAAGCATTTGCTACGAAACACAACAACGTTGAGTTTAAGGCGATTTACTGACTTTGACTGACTCATCATAGACCGTGATGAATTTATTCAAGGATGGGACAAGTTCCTCAAAAATCTCGCTGAGCTTGACGTCTACGACGCCCCAAACCTGAAACGTATTATAGATGGCCGCGCTCTAGCTAAAGCGCTGGGCATCTCACCAGGCGTCTGGACGGGCAAAGCTTTAGACGTATGCATGGCTTGGCAGCTACGAAATCCTGGCGAAACGAACCCTGATGGCGCTGTACAGGCCGTAAGAGATAAATCCCAAGAACTAGGCATAAAACTACCAGAGTAGGTATCAGAGAACATGGGGCAGTATGTATGAATAACGATCAGTCTATTTTTTCGTCCGTTCAAAGAAGGCTACATACGTAAGCAATATATCTCTACTAATTTCTAAATCTAATGCAAGATATAATCGTATAGTCATAATCAAGGTGCCCACAGCTTCTCTATTCGCAACTGAAAGTAGTCAGGCGGGCCCCATATGCTTACTCGTCGTCCTTTTATCACTATATCTCCTTTTTCGAGTCCTTGTTGCCGTTGGCCCGAATTTTCGGGTTTTGGGACGACCCATCACCAACATCAATCCCATTGATGAACATGGCACTGACTCCTTCGAGAAGTGCAACAAATACGCACAAAAGACTGGCAATAACAAAATGGCTGATGGTGGATCCTATCTCCAACCAAGAGCCCTCGTCTTTAACGACCCAGAAGAAGTAAAGGGTCAGGATATCGCTGACTGCCATGACCACCATGAAGAATGCTGACGGAGCCACTTGAAGTCGCTTGTTCAAAACGCCAAGATTTGCGGAAATGAGAACAAATGGGATCATCAACTTGAGAATCAGAAGTGCTCCTTGGGAAAATGGATCAAACACGGGGATCAGCCGATTAACGCTGTCTAAGCTGAATGACGAGACGGATGCAACGTTTCCGGTACTGAAGAAAGCTGACTGAAGGAGGACCATGAAGAACAGGGAAACACGGGCATCCGATAGCCGCAAGGGTCGATGCGATACGGCTTTGTCGGTCTTTGCAGACCCATTCGTGCTGGCGGCTTGGCTTTTGCCAAACGTCTCGATACGATACTCTAGACGTACCCAAATGACCAACAGAAGTGAGAAAGCAACATAAAATAGACCCTCGTAAGAAATCGTGAAGATGATGAATGTCGGAGCGCACGTGAAGAACATCATGGCAAGGCGGTGCATGAAATTGCTGTTTGGCGATAACCGATGTAGTAAGGGGGTCAAAAAGGATGATACTATTTTGTCGTTAAAATTTCCGGCCATTATACTAGTGGGACTTTCGTATCAGAGAACATACCAAGAACAATCCATCCCATGATCTGGTTCCCCAGAGGCAAGCCCTGCTTGGCTTGAATCGACAGGGAGCTGGAGCGTGTCACTATTGTGGCAAGGATAATGAGGCCGACCTGTGATGCATATTTAGTACATTTCTTGTGTATATATGATGTAGAGGCTTAAAGTAAACATACCTGAATACCCGTTGCCACCCGAGCAACCAAGGAATTTGTGTGATTACTGGACTTGGCAGTCTCAGAGGAAAAGTCGGACAGTACGAAAGGCTCAAAAATCATATAGAGCACTCCAATCAGACTCATGATCACACCGCTGGCCACACTATTCGGACATGTTAGAATTGGTAAAGACAAGGGAGGCCACTTGTATAGATCTTTGCAACATACATCATATCAACGTTCTCGTGTTTCATTGCTGGCAAGAGCGTGAAAGTGCTCATAACCAAACAAGATATCGCCCATGCTATGCTGAGAAGAGCATTGGAGCGGATAAAGGACGTGCCACACACGACGGGCCATATTGTTCCCAAGATGAACAGACCGGTTAGGATTTCACGATGGATGTAGCCGAGGGCCTATACCAAGTCAGCAACATTCATAGTGTCATTTACGCATAAACTTACCAAAGACACTATAACAGCGCAGTAAATAATTGCATTTACAGCAAAGGCTGTAATATGGCTAGCTGATCCCATATGCCCAAAGAGCAACCGGCCTCCTTCCCGCAGGTTCTCCCTCTGAGCGTAAACCTCTTCCCAGAATACTACGGGAAAGAGGGCATATGCGTAATATGTCGAAGGAGACTTGGATGCTATAAAGGACGCATATAGTGCGGCCAATACGGAAAGGAACCCAAAAACGGTCGAGGTGCTGCGTTTGGGTGCAGTTGATGCCGGAACCACATACAAGTTGATCACCGTCGTGATAGCATATGTTATCCAACCGAGGTATCCAACTGTTATCAAGGCTCGCAGAAATAGCCAATCGTAGGTTTGAAGATAGCGCAATCCTTCCAGGGTGAGGTTGATGAGGGCGTCAGATTCCTCAATAGCTTCTTCATATTTTCCGAGTGAGATTAGTTGCTCAATGTTGGCCACACGTTGTGCCGGAGCAAGACCTGCATCGCCAAAGGCACCATACGGCTTATATCTCATTTCGTTTGCTTGCTTCTTCTCTTCCTTCACCCTGTACATCTCTAATATCTCGCGAGCATTGGCCAACAGCCCTTCCGCCTTTTGACGAGTATTGGCGGACAAATATGGGAGAGGCAGCTTGCCTACGGAGTTTACAGGAAACTCGGCGCCGATGAGATAGGACATGAGCGCAGCGATATCAGCCTGTGCGACGTCATGTCTTTGAACATGATCCAGTCCCCAATCGGCCGATAATTCGTCGTGGCCCGGGGCAATTGTTCCCGGATGGAGAACAGGGGGAGCCACACCCGAGCCCCAACAGACCAAAGGCGTTCTCGTATTGTCTGGATGGCCATCACCGTGACTACCCCAATCGCTCATGCCATGATCCGCAGTGAAGACGAATGCAGTTCGGTCATCTGCATAGAATTTCTGGATGAGGTCTGTCACCTCTTGAACACCTTTATCGACGATTTGGATATTGTGCAGGTACTCTTTTGAGAAAGGTCTAAAACCATGGCCGGTTGTGTCCAGCCCGAGCAGGTGGAGGAAGAAGACAACCTTGTCTTGCCGAAGGGCTCGATTGAGGGTCTTGTTGGTTGCAGCCTGGGTGAATAAATCTTTGACGTGATCAAAAACCCAGATGTCAAGATGCGTCGCATCTTTGGAGAAATCTTCGAAGTCGGCGGCATACATATATGCATCTACACGACCGGGAACAGCTCCACGCTCAAACATTGGCAAGATATCAGGGCTGCCCCAACTCCAGGTATGACGACTCCTGTTGAAGACGCTGTCAAAATTGACAGGGTTAAGTTTCCATCCCGTTGCCACTGCAGAAACATCCTCGTAAAGGCCAGCAATCATGGCCACATGGCCAGGCCGGGATTCGGTAGGAACACGCGTGTGCGAAACTCCAAAGGTTCCATGCTGGAGGGCTCGGGAGCGAATAAAGGGAGCCAAGTGTCTGGGGATGAGGTCTTCGTCCGACTCGGGATATGGCTCAGGGAAGGCTTGAAATGCTTTGTCGGCACGTAATCCGTCGCCTATTGAGTAAAGGTTAGCGAAAAATCCATGGCGAGTAGAGCGTTCAAGCTTGGAAAGCCACCGTGACAATCGTACCAACAAAGAGGACTAATCGATCCGCAGGACTCTTTATATTTGCAGGGCGGTCCACTGACACCAGCTGCATGCCAGATACAATGGGGCTGACAAAATAGATATCGAAGATGGAATAAATGTAGACCAAGTGGAAAACCACTGCAACGGCCAGGAAGCCCAACCGGCCCATGGCGGCCATGATGGTGGACGAGGATATGCGAAGACCACGAATGCAGCAAGAATGAAATGAATGGCAGAACAGTTAGAGAGCTTCCATAGCGTACCTTACCAGGCGCCTTTGAGCTGCGATCATTCGTGGCTTCTACAAGGCAGAGAGTGCTGATGTATTATAGAGATTCTGGAAGTAATACTGCTGGCGCATTTCAAAGAGATTTGATAGGCGTCGCGAAAGGGTCATGTTCCATTCTAGCGTTTGATAGGTCAATTGAGTTTACAGTGACGACTCAACTCAGCCACTAAAATGCATTAGCAACCGTGTTATTTCTTTTCCATTAATTAAAAAAAAAAATGGAGCAACGCAATACTTTCTGTGTTATTAGACATTCTGATTAAATATGATGATAATGCAGTAAAGGATGATACAATTACAGAGTGCAGCTGGTCATGCTCGTCTACTTTATAACATGTAAATTGCCTTCGGTGTAGAGATACTACTAAGGTATCTAACATGATGATGTTGCATCCTTCAATGCCAGTTTGGCAGATACAGGCAAACAGGTACCTAAGCAGATCATCTCAAATTCAATCGCAACCTTGAGGGCCTCACTGCCGCTATGCCCCACCTTTCACAAGCAACCGGCCTCAATTAGTACTCGGTACTTAAGGCCTCTATTTGCCTTGGCGGCGTTACTCTGTACCAAAAACTACCAGCACCTCGAACGCTCCGTGTTCTTCCTTGACAGGCCGAGTCCACGTGACTCATCTTTGAGCGAGCAACGGGCTGCCGAATCTACAACCGAGGGCCGCTTCCAGCCGCTCAGAGTAGCCTATTTCCAACTGCTCTGGGCCAGAGGTGATGCTCTTAGACATCTGCAACTTCTCAATTGATTCACCATGTTGTCGCTGACTAGGCAACTGCTCTCCAAGCGTGGAGGCGCAGTCTTTGGCACAACCCTGCGACAGGCGTCCAAGTACAGCCGAAGCAATGCCCTCTCTACATTGGCTATCCTAGAGCAGCGAGACGGCCAGCTGATTCAAGGCTCGCTCAGTGCTGTTACAGCGGGCACCAAGCTTGGCGGCTCTGTTCACGCCTTTCTGGCCGGCAGCAGTGTTTCAACGGCGGCAGAGCAGGCTGCCAAAGTAAACGGGCTGGAAAAGATCATCACCGTAGAGAACGGTGCCTATGACAAAGTCTGGATGCCGCAACTTTCAACTGAGATATCATATAGCCGATGCTAACACGAATTCAACTACTAGGGCCTTCCAGAGAACTATGCGCCATTGTTGGTTGAGAACATCAAGAAGGGCGGCTACACCCACGTCATTGCCGGCCACACAGCTTTCGGCAAAAGCGTCCTACCGAGAGTTGCAGCCCTGCTTGACTCGCAGCAGATTTCGGATGTCACAGCTATCGAAGACGAAAAGACATTCGTCCGCCCCATATATGCCGGAAACGCCATAGCTACCGTCGAATCTACCGATGCCATCAAGATTCTCACCATCCGTGGCACAGCCTTTCCCGCTGCAACCCCCGAACAGGCCTCTACCCCCATCGAGAGCGGAGTGGATGCCAAATCAGAGGCTGCTTCAGAGTGGGTGTCTGAGGACTTGGCCAAGTCGGATCGCCCAGATCTTTCTACCGCTGGCAAGGTGGTCTCGGGAGGTCGTGGACTCAAGTCAAAGGAGGAATTCGACAAGGTCATGCTGCCTCTGGCTGATGCGCTGGGTGCCGCCGTTGGCGCATCACGAGCCGCTGTCGACAGCGGATACGCAGACAACAGTCTCCAGGTTGGACAGACTGGAAAGGTTGTTGCCCCTCAGCTGTACATGGCCGTTGGAATCTCAGGCGCCATCCAGCACTTGGCGGGCATGAAGGATAGCAAGGTCATTGCGGCCATCAACAAAGATCCTGATGCGCCCATCTTCCAGATCGCCGATGTCGGACTCGTCGGTGACCTCTTCGAAAAGGTCCCGGAATTAACAGAGAAGATTAAGAGCTCTTAAACAACCACATATAGTACAAATACAATACAATACAATATAGTACAACACGTTACATGCAATGCAATGCCCTGGCCCCTCATTTGATGGAGCTGAGCATGTCTCTAATGCTGGTGAACTTTTCTCTAGGTTTACCTCTCGTTAGCCCTTGCGCTGTTTCGGCTTGGTCTATCTGGCGCCATTGATCCCAAGTGACTACTTCATCAGCTTGGGCGCCAACGTCAGCTCTGATTGCCTCCCATCCCTCAGCCGTGCCGTTTCCTGAGCGACCTAGAAAGGGAGCCCCTGACAGCCAGTCGTGCACCACAGCATCGCCAGTTATGAATGCGTCGCTCATGGTAGACGCAATCACGCCAGTGGGACCTCGTTTAACCCAGCCAGAGCAGTAGACGCCAGGTAGAGCCGGTGGATGAGTCCCGGCGGGCTCAACAAGGTCGGTTGACGATTGTGTTGCTCGGCCCAGCCCGTCGTTGGTGATGATCCCTCGCTTCTCATCGAATTGGATACCGACCTCGGTAAATCCCGGTAGAGCCACTGATTTGTAACCGACAGATCGAAAAGCTATATCTGATGGAAGGGTAACAGTTTCGTCTGTACGAGCTACCGATGATCGAGGGTTGAATGGATCATCCAGCTTCGTTACATAAAACTCGGTGCTGCCTACAAGAGAAGGATTCCGCCTGTCTTCAATAAAGGCTTTTGGCGACAAGCAGTTGTCTAGTGACCAAGATTTCGGTGTCTCAGAAACGCTAGCTGACGTTCCCTTTCGAATGACTTCCATGAGTCTCTTGGTGGCTCTTGGAAGAGTATCAAGAGCTGCTGGTATCAGCGAGTTATCCGCTCCATGAAAAGCCACCCCAGAAAGTTTCATTAACTCTCGCACTTCCTTGATTGTAAAAGCCGCCTAAAACAGTAAAATTAGCCATTTAAACAACGATGAACGCAGCTTTGCCTCAGTTGCTCTGCTTACCTGCATTGGCCCTCTCCGTCCTACAACATGAACCCTCTTAATGCGGCTTTGTGCTAGCTGTGCGAGGGCTCGATCTGATATATCAGTCTTCCGTAGCACATCAACATCCTCTAGTAAAATTCTGGCTACGTCCAAGGCAACATTGCCTTGGCCGATGATGACTGCTTCCTCTGCCCGTGAAAGATCTGGCTCATGCTGGCCACAATCTGGATGGCCATTGTACCAGCCGACGAATTCGCGGGCTGAGTAAATGCCTTTAAGAGATGCTTCGCCTGGAATGTGAAGCTTCTTGTCCTCTGCCGCCCCGTATGCAAAGACAACAGAGTCGTAATGACTCATGAGCACCTTGAGAGGTATGGTGCAATGCTCTGCCAAATGCCCAGGATGACCAATGGAGGCATTTCCTACAAACGTAAAGTTGGGAGAGGAAGCAACTTCATCAAATTTGTCTTTGCAGTTCTATATATGTGGTTTAGTTAGATCATTTAGCTCCAAGGATGGAGGCGCAGCAGCTTCTTCACCTTTACTTCGGGATGGTCTGGAGCAACTCCGTGGCGCACAAGACCAAACGGGACCGGCAAAGCCTCGTACATGTCCACACGGGCCTGTGGAAGCTTAGACATGACACGATATGCTGTATAAAATCCAGCAGGACCGGATCCAACTACGGCCATGCGAAATGGGGCATCGGCCTGCCGCGAGAGACATGGTGAGACACTGTAATTTCTCACGGAGCCTCTGAGAAAGAGATTTCGACGTGTCCACGCCGCTCGCCTGGGAAGGGTGAGAATCATCATGAAAACGGGCGCTTGCGGTAGCCCATTCCGGTGGAAAAGAAATGTTCCCTCATGATGCCCATCGGACGGCGGAGTGAAAGGCGAACGGCTTAAGATTCTTTCTTACTGGCAGATCGGGCCGGACCGCATCGGTCATCGGAGCTCCGAAAGCGCGTTGCTGTGGCAACCCGGCGCCCAGTACGGCCTCACCAGCTCCCAATCAGAGCTCAGCTCTAGAGACGGGAAGCGGCAGGGAGCAAGCTGAGCGTCGTGCATGGAGCTAGCCAATACGGTGTTGTACATGGTAATCAATCGTATTGGAAAAAAGGCCATCCGTCCATCCCTTTGCGCGACTGGCATTTCCAAACCTCTTTCATTCTTTTCCTCCATTGTTTAGGCGAGTCACAACATTCCACAGCAAGCACAACTCCACGCGAACCGCTTGCAAGGGCGGAAGTGCCCCGACTCCGACAGAATGGGCCAGCAGCCTTTCATGTATAGTGCGCCAACGCGCGAGGATTCGAGATTCCCAACTGCTACCTTTGATCCAAAGGCTGTTACCCGCGCGAGCTGGGAGCCCAAGAAGAGAAAAGCTGCGCCAAATGGACCGTTGGTATCGTTTGATCTTCATCCCGAGTACGTTTGGCTCCAAGTGAGACTCAAGAAGCAACAATTGACATTCCGTTCTAGCTACCATGTCATTCTACCACATCGATCGGGCAATTATTCCCCTTTGGATCTCAGGATCAAAGCCTACATCACATGGTTGAGGCGAGTCCAGGTTGCGCTGCGTGGTTTGCAGTTGATTGCCGCCATTGGTGTGCTGGTTCTCTTTTCTCTGTTTACGGGTGTAGACGACACCACCGCTTGGGCAATGAGGATTCTGGTATGTAGCTCGCCCCAAGACGTCTTGGTCTTGTCAATTTCACACAAAAGTACGGAATACCAAGGTATCTAATACTGTTCACAGCAAGCGATCACAATCACCCACTCAGCTTACGCCATATACCACCTCTCCCGAGATGCGGTGGCTAGAGCACCTGCATCCTCAGCGGCTTACCATTTCGGCTGTGTCGTATTGGACTCGGGGGCTATAGCTGGCTATGTTCTCGGAGCCCTTACCTTACATAAAAATGCCACAAATTGGGGAGTCGTCTTCAACAACCAAGACATAATGACCAAGTTTACCTCAGCTGTGCTGTATACCGCAGTTGGCGCGGGTGGCACGCATGTGCTCACGCTCTCATCAAGTGCCTGGCTGGGATGGCTGTTCCGCAAGATTAGCCTTATGCCGCCGGACATGAACCCTCTCGAGGACAACTTGACGGCCCGACCCGCGCACAAGAGAAACAAATCGTCGCTATCCACCAATACGAGCTACGCACCTGAAGCTGAGAAGCCCTGGCAGGAGAGTCGACGTAATTCGGCGAGCGTCTATGACGCTGTCCCAGAACGCGTCTCAGTTTCTTTCATGCACACAAGGACTGAGTCGCGTGATTCTGCCATCAGCATGGGATCGAGAATCAGCGCTTCACCTGAACGCAAGAAGGCTGGGCTTAGATATCAGCCACGCGCGTCAAACCCAATCTCTTACTCCGAGGTCCCGTCTCATGAGCCCGAAATATCGCCACATAGGGCCAGCAAGGCCCCTGCGACTCAGAATGCAGAGACGCGGAGGCCACCCGCAGTTTCACGAGCACTTATGCCCGGTCAACGTGCAGTGCGCTCCCATCGTTCCTCAGGCTCAAAGTCCTATGCCGCTCTAGAAAACCCGTACAGCACGGGTGGAATTTCTTCCGACTCAGAGGGTGAAGAGAGCACCTTGGGCGACATTCTTCGACAGAAGGGCCGACTTGGCATCACACATCCTAAGCCCCTAACGTCGAACCCAATCCTTCCAAGGCCGCTAAACACTCGCAATACTCTCCGTGGTCAAATAGATTATGACGCACAATATGAAGCTTCTGACGGAGAGCCAACTAGCTGGCTAAGTCAAGATGTTGACCACAGCCAGGAGGAGCAGAATATGCGGTCCCAGAGGTATCGAGATAGCTCTATCCAGCTTGACAGCCACTTTGACACAAAGCATTCGAGCGGTGATGAAGTTCTGTCGGCACCAACCGCACTCGGCAGTAGCCGCAAAGTTTCATCCGGAAACGATTATTGGTCGAACCCCTCAGCCGCTTACGAGCGACGAAGAGCCAGTGGTAAGATGGCGGAAGAGGGCAGAGCTGAAGGAGGCAGAGCATTGTTGGGAACAAAGGTTAGGTGAGCTAGAGTGAAACAATGCTTCATGTTCGTAGATATATAGGCACGGGGGTTCCAGGCTGGTAGGATAGGCCGCAGTACGTACGAGTATAATGATAATGCAAGCAAGCAAGCACTTCTTTCTGGATATACGAGTATTCGTATCATTTCGCTTGTCTGTTAGTGTAACCATGATAGATAATACCTTTGCCCGCCCCGTGCTTCGTAGCATGATTGGATCAACATCTGACACCTATCATAGTTACGGTATAGCACAGAGCATAGTTAAAAGTAGGCTGGCCGGCGCGCTCCGCAATTTTAGCGGGAGAGGAGATCCGAAAGCTCCGATCAAGAAGACGCCAGCTGTTTTGTTGGGCGTGTATTCTCGACGCGCTCTTGGGCATTTCCCATCGCTTTTCTCTGGTACTCGGTACAGTCGGGCTTCGAAAGCCGCCTAACCCACCCAAAGCCGCCCTGCTTTCAGCCACTCGGCATCGAGTTTCCTGCTGGTCTGTCTTATATCTGGGCCTCTTATTTTTTTCTCTTTCCCTTCCCCCATCCCATTTCTCTCGTTGAATTGCGCCGTTCTTTGCCATTGCATAACCCAATTGGGTTCTACCGTTTGTTGTCGCAGTCATGGCAGACTCTCTGCCCCTTCCCAGCGTCGAAAGACCTTTTGGCATCCATCTGTGGCCGCTCTTTAGCAAGGCGTTTGAGTATGTGGCAGGATATCCGGCCGAGGAGTTCGACTTTGTCGTTGGCAAGACGCCCATGTCCACGCTGAGGGACACGTCCATCTTTGTCGCCATTTACTACCTCATTATTTTCGGTGGCCGCGAGCTGATGCGGAGTCGAGAGCCCTTCAAGCTCAAGACGCTCTTTCTGATACACAACTTCGTCCTCACGGCCGTCAGCGCTGTTCTCCTCGCCCTTTTCTTTGAGCAATTGCTCCCCACTATCGTTCGACGCGGAACCCTCTTCGCTGTCTGCGATGCTGATGGCGGCTGGACACAACCTCTCGTGGTCCTGTACTATGTATGCTGGCCGCTCAAGAGACTTCCAAGTTGTCTACATGCTAACCGTTCTCATAGATGACCTATCTCACCAAATATCTCGAACTCCTGGACACGGTTTTCCTCTTCCTCAAGAAGAAGCCTCTGACTTTCCTTCACTGCTACCACCACGGCGCAACGGCGGTCCTTTGCTATACACAGCTAATTGGAAGCACATCGGTCCAATGGGTTCCCATCACTCTGAACCTCTTTGTCCATGTCGTCATGTACTGGTACTATTTCCAGAGCGCTCGCGGGGTGCGCATCTGGTGGAAGGAGTGGGTGACTCGCCTGCAAATCATCCAGTTTGTCATTGACCTTGGCTTCGTCTATTTTGCATCATACACATACTTTACATACAACTACTGGCCTTGGATGCCCAACTGGGGCAACTGCGCCGGCAAGGAATTCGCTGCCTACTCTGGCATCATTGTTCTCAGCTCATATCTCGTCCTCTTCATTTCCTTTTACTTTGCAACTTATGCAAACAAGGGGAAGAAGTCTACTACGCAGAAATCGACACGCCAGGCTTCAAAGGCATCAGCTTCGGCATCTGGAGTGTCCGCCCAGGGCGAGGGCTATGCTGCTACCAACGGCGTTTCGACTCGGTCTCGAAAGGCCAAGAACTAAGTGACGAGCCAAATTGCGATTACGACAAAAACGCATTGTACGAATGAAGGGCAACTATTGCATTAATGGAAAAGCATGACAAGACGATAAATAATGTCCATTTCAATATTTAAGGAGGGCGCAACGGCGGGGATCAGATTATAGAGGAATATATATATGTACGCATAGATGGGGTCAAAAAAACTTGCATCTCAGTAGTTAATAATCTGGTGTATACACCATGAGCAAGCAAATAAAATTCCTAGTGATTAATTCCATTTTGTACAGCCGCCTTATACCACCATATTATTAACATTATATAGAGTGAGCATAAACATAGTTATATTCTAGCCAGAAAAAAAAATCTTCTATTTCTCTTCGCCGTCTTTAGTATCAGTAGACTCTTTAGTGTCAGTAGACTCGGGGGTTTCCTCATTGAGAATATCATTCCGCAAGTCTGGTAAGAACCTATTTACCCTCTCCCACGTTTCATCCCAGAGCTTCTTTCTCGATGGGTCTTTGTCAGGAGAAACTAGGTAGCCGCTGGTCGCCATAAACAAAACAACGTTTTTCAGGTTTTCACGTACTGCCTCCGCCTGCAAATAAAAAGTTAGTTCATACACACCAGTAATAAAGCAGAAGTGGAACAAAGGAGGGAACGTACTAAGCTGTCGCCTTGTCCGCTGTTCATGAGGCGATCCATGATCTCAATGATCTTAATCCAAAGGTCCAGCATGCCGTCCCACTCGGATAATAGAACCATGTACTGCAAAAACACTTTGCAGAGGAGAGATGCTACTTGAACACGCATTTCGCTCATCCCGTCCCGATCAGAGGAAAAGACTTCCGGTTTCAAAAGTCTAAAAATCAGAGGGAACAGAACTTTGCTAAATATTGCTGTCCATTCTTTCGGATCGCTACAGGTGAGCTCGGGGGAGAGTAGCGACCTTTGAAGAGCCGAGAATGCAAGCTGGCGAACATCACGACAAGAGTTGGTACATTGTGTCGTAAGTGCTTGAAGAATTGGTAACCAATAGGCCGACCACGCTGATTGAAAATGTTAATACATCAAAGTACAGCGCAATTAGAAGGTAGCATGTCATATAGGACTTACCCTCGCTACTCTCTAGATGAGACTGTTGCATAAGCTGTGGGATTCGAGACGTCATACCATGCAAGGTATTGACGGCTTGGCAGCCTCTTGCTATCACTTGGGCCTCACTGCATATCATGTCAATTTCTGACCTATTTGAAGACATTGTCGTTGACTTACGCATCTTTCTTCGTCGACTCCTGCACCTTAGAATCGCGAGAAGACAGAGGATCAGCTGTCGATGCAAAATGATTCAAGAGTGAGATTGCTGCCTCGTAGTTGTCGGCCATGATTGCTGGGGGCGTTCCGGTTGTGCTTCTCTCCAAGATATCGAATATTTGGGCCGCAGCATTGGCGTCTCCCGCTACCACCCGTAAAATGACCCAGAAATCAGGCGAGGTCATCATCTCACTTCTCAGAGGGCCTGGGTCACGCGTGCAAATCGAGAGCCCAGAGAGTATAATATCCGCCGTCTTTAGCAGTAAATCCTGTGGTAGGCTAGAGATGGTATGAAGGAAAATTGGTACATTCACAAAATCATGATCCTTTCAGTTATAAGTTAGTCAACGTGGAGTCTGGGGGTAATGGAGAACACATACGTAGCCCGACTTCAGTATCATGAGGCCATAAAACGCTGCCCGAGAGACGGTGATACCGTGCCACTGGCTGTGATCGCGCAAAATGCCATGGACAGCGTCGAGTACTTGCTTTGCGGTGTTTGTGGCGCATTCATCGTCTCGGATAGTCAAAATGGTACAGAGCTCAAGAATAAAAGGGGTAGAGGGGTCGTAAGTCGGTAGACCTGATGGCGATATTGACCCATTAGGAGGTACGATTGTCACATTGTCCTGCTTTACACCAATGACAGATGAGTGGTCACTCTGTGGCAATTGTTCCAGCAATGCCTGAACTAATATGTCAATGCGAGCCGGGGGTAGTTTGCTAACACCCAGTCAGAAAATTTCCAATATGTCATACAAAGCGAAAATAAAAGCCAAAACTCACGAGATGTTGTTCAAAACTTTGTCAATATTACACGAGTTAATACAGTCAACAGTACACAGTGTACTCTCTAGTTCCTCGTCTGATGGCTCCGGGGGGTCGTCTGCAGCATAGCTAGAGATGTACGATGTGAATGCAGAAAAGAATCCAATATCGTTAGACCTTGCAGCCCTATCTATGACTTGTGAGGGAGTCTGCAAAGGAATGGCTGGAATTGGTAGAGTTGGAAGATCTGTCGAAGAAAGGGGCGGTGCCAGTGAGTTCAAAAACAGATGAGTCCATATCTGAATGATCTATGAACAGTTAGCTTGACGGGGCAGTGCAGATTTCATATGCAACTACTGACATGTTTCCACCCGTGGTGAATAAGAGCCTCGCTGCCAATGACGACCCGGAACAGCACGAGCACTGCAAGCTGAGCACGAAAGTCTCTGCCAAGTTTTACAGCAAGCTCACTAACCATGACTCTGCCGTCCCCAACCTGGACTTCAGTGTTCAGAGTCGTATTAAACGGCACGCGAGTAGCCAATGTAGTGATGTGGCTAAGGCAGTAAACGATCTGATCAAGTGCCTCAACATTGCCATACTTGGTTGCAATGCGAGCACATTCATCAAACCCAGTTACAATCCGGGCGAAAACGGCATCATCCGTCGCAGACATGAAGACATACGATAGGGTAGAGACAATCGGCTTCCAGGTTGCCGCAAACATATCGCCGTCATAAATGTTGGTATCGCAAGTGTATAGATGGCCCGCCGTCTCAGATTTCAAAAGAAGCTCCCTCCAGGCATAATCGAACGCGTGCTGATTATCGTGTTCATCAGGCAATATGATCTCGTTCGACTTAATGCATTCGTAAATATCCTTCAGATAATCTGGCGAAAAATCTTGGCCGTTATTTTGCCCTCGTAAGTTTCTGGAGAAGTCGTTGAGGGTCATCCTCTTCATGGATTTCACATTTGGGTTGTGCTGGTCAGTGTTTAGAATGATAATAGCATATGTTAAAATGAAAACAGCGTCCTTGTTTGCCACCTCAGAGAGCGTATTGCAGTCGCAGTATTTCTCGGAAAAAGACTCGACTACTGCTGCGATCAGGGGTGCTTCACCCGGCAATCGGAAAGATTCCAACATCACTCTCAAGGCCTGGTCAATTCGTTTGCCAGAGAAATCGAACAACTCCAGGAAGGCTCCCAGGATAGCTTCATTTCCCTTTTTCGATAGGAAATCTCCGAGAACTGCCTTCGATATTCGCGATGTTCCTTTGAGGAATTTAGCCACTGCAACAGGATCCCCAACATCAGTAATGATATTGTTCGCTTCAAGATAGCTCAGTCCCAACTTTGGCTTCTCGTTAAATTTGCTCGTCCCTTTGATAATAATTTTCTTCCGTCGTCTTTTCTCTCTCAACATCTCGGGATCCGGAAAATTTTCATAGACAGGGTCATCATGCACTCTCTCAGCCATAAACTGAATAAATCGCAGGAGAGCGTCTAGGCAGAGAGGCGGAACACTTGTAGTACTCCATGTTGCTGAGTCCGGTAATGCGTTACGCGAAAGTAACCCAATCACGTCTTCACACAAGTCCGACCTATTTTCGTCACAGTCATAATTCACAAACAACTCAACAGCGAATGTTGGCATCCTAGATAGAACACCAATAGCTTCTACCATTGCTTGCCTAGCATCGGGTTTACGCGCACCCCCTTCCAACCCGAGTTTTTGTCGGTCTTTAACAGGAACAGGAGTTGACCGTCCGCTATTAGATTGCGATGGCGGTGGCTTGACTAGCTTTGGCGTCTCTGGTATACCAGCGTACAGTGAGGGGTCAATACCAGCTTCGCGAGGGATGTGAATTGTCGGGTGAAGGCATGCTACCAAATACGATAAGTAGAGTTCCTGCTGGAGCTTGAGGACGCCTCTGCAGGTTGCGAGTAGCGTTCCCGTGACCGTTAACGATTCTTGTAAAATAGCCATATTGTCGGATCGGACAAGTTGAAAGAGGTAACAGCATAGCTGATCTTTGGCAATGGTTGCCAAAGCAGGATGGCGTGCTATGAAAGAGCCAGCCACCTCCAAGGCAACATGTATTATCCGCAAAGCCACCACTCTCATTGTATCGGTATGATGGCGATCATTGGGATCCAGGAAGTTGACCAAAACTCGAAATAGCTCTCTAACGGAAGGTAGCGAGTATGGCCGAAGATCCAATGACTCTGTGTCGCTTTCATTTTCTTCGACGGGGTGGATATTTTCAGATCCTTCTTCCGCCTTCTCACTGCCAACCTTATCTGAAGTTTCCGGAGCAGACTCGTCTCCAGTAGGGGCAGGGACAAGCGGTTCCGCAACAGTACTGCCAGCCGTAGTGTCCATCTTTACATTTTCCATGTGTTGATCAGCCAACTGATCCATGACAGAAGAATCGTCCCCGGCCTCGACCTCGAGATGTTTGATATCCTCGAATATGATCTGACACATTCTGACTAGGACAGCTTCGGCTGTTCTCCTCAAGACAGGCGAGAACCGGGGCTGAGAACATATGGCCAAGCCGCGTCCCATCATATCACAGACACTCTCGTCGCTTAATATGTAGCCTCCTGGTCCAGACATCATGTCCTCCATCAGGTTGAGAATCATGAGCAGCACAACTTCGCCTTGGGCCGAATCACTTATATCGAATTGACAGTGTGTAACAGCGGCGGAGAGCGATTGCATAGCCAGTGCAAAGCGAGGAGACTCAGAAGCGATAAACCCATAAGCAAGGAATTTCCTCAATGCGCCCAGAGCTAGTATCGTGATCGGTGCCGCAGTTCCTTTCTCTTGAATTACAAAGAGAAATGGGGTCAAGAGCGTCAGGGCATCAAATGAGTGAATATCTATTTATTATTAGCTGAAAGCAAGTACCAAGGTGAAGCCAGTACACACTCTTAACACCCGTAATCTCCTGGCGAAGCTTGCCGAATCCTGCGATCATGGGGCTATCCTGCAAGCCCTTCGCCCTCTGACCCTGAAAGCTCCAGCGATTGCTCGTCGCTTCATCCTGATCACCGTCTCCAAAGGGACCTCCAACACTTCGGTTTCGCGACTGGGGTTGCTGTTTAGGGGATCCGAATTGTATAGTATTGGGATTTCCGCCAAGAATGGCAGAGACGGAGAAATGGGAAGAGCGCGCATGCTTTTGAATAGCTGAGGTGATCGCTATACATTCCGATATGACCAGTGAAACGGGCTCTACAGCGACGGATACGGGACGGCTTCGATATTGCATCCTCGGGATATCATGATGCGAAATTGGCGATGCGGGCAGCACGCTGTGGACGGGTGAGGGGGTTGCCATATTCGCAATGCATTGGGTATCCGCCAATTGGAGGATTGCTTTTAATTAGACCATTCGCGAGAGAAAAAGAAAGAAAGAAAGAATTTGTAAGAAGCAGCGTCGGTGGTATCGATCAAATGTGACCTGGCGAAAAAGTACATATAGCAAGAAACAAGACACGAGCCAAGGACAGCAAGACACCTATGCTGTCATTACAGCCAACAACTAACATCCACTTAGAGGTGGCGCATGTGAAGCACGAAGCATCCACGCTTAGTCACTGCATATGCACGGTGCCAATCCATGCGGTATTGAAACAGGAAAGGCCCAACAAAAATGCATGTATTAATTAGTTTAATTAACGGTAATTATTTATCTCTCAAATACTTAAAAAATCCGGAAATCATTGATAGTACGATTATTATCAAAATTTAACAATTATTTTTATTTTTAATAAAAAAAAATCAGAAAAAATAAACAATTTGAGTTTTAATTCTATTATAATATAGTTTATAACGTTTTTATTAAATATTTGGTATTAAATCCAAAATTTGATATTAAATGCATTTATTAGAAATTCCCTTAATGTAGTACAACCGGGCAGTGATACCTGACTAAGTGGGAACCGTATCCTCTGCTTGTACCTGTACTGTGCTAAGTTGCTAATGCCGTTTCCCGTCGCGTTAAAAATACTGACACTGCCCTGCCAACTTCTATCTCCAACGCTTGCTGCGCGTCATCCTGACAAGCTGGATCTCTGAAACCCAATCTCTTTCCAAATCGTTCTAGCCGAGACGCGTAGCAATGGATGACTCTACAACCTTCGGCTCTCCAGGAACCGAGACGTCGCCAGCCCCGAACCCTGGTCTCTCACAAGCGCCGTCGCAGGCCAATGTCAAAAGCCAAGATACTCAAGGTAAGCAGTCTCCAATTGGCCTTCAATAAAGTATCATCTATCTAATGGAATCGATAGATGTACAGATGTCTGAAGAATCTTCAAACGCGGAGCCGATCACACAGGGCGGCGGAAGCCCTGCAGCTGGCGCAGCGGTAGACAATTCAGGCGATATCCCAAGCGATGCCGCAGCACCGACTACTGCCGCTCGCCTAGACGAGGAGATGGGCGATGTGTCTGAGGATACCAAAGGACTGCCTGCCGGCTCGAATGATACTTCGGCAGCATTGAATGGAGGGGTTGAGACCAAGTCGAAAGAAGCGTTTGAATCCGCTGCCCGGGATCACCTCATCTCTCAGACGCATGCTATTGTTCTGCCGAGTTACAGCACCTGGTTTGACATGAACAGCATCCATGATATCGAGCGCAAAGCCATGGCAGAGTTTTTCAACAATCGCAATCGGAGCAAAACACCGGCTGTTTACAAAGACTATCGCGATTTCATGATCAACACCTACCGTCTCAATCCAGTTGAATATCTCACGATGACAGCCTGTCGTCGCAATCTGGCTGGTGACGTTTGTGCCATCATGCGCGTTCATGCGTTTCTTGAACAATGGGGATTGATCAATTACCAAGTAATTACAGCACAGAATTTCGTATTACACTTACACCGCTGACGCTCTTTAATAGGTTGATGCCGACCAGCGGCCGTCACACGTTGGTCCGCCGTTCACCGGTCACTTCAAAATCATATGCGATACTCCCCGAGGACTTCAACCCTGGCAACCTGCTGCAGACCCTGTCGTTTTGGAAGGCAAGAAGAATCGTGACACTGATGACAAGGCCAACACTTCGGTCCCAAGCAAGGGTGACCTCAACCTAGGAATTGGCCGAAATATTTATGAAGCCAGTGCTAAAGGCACTCCCATTACGAAGTCAGAAAGCCAAAAGAACGGTGACGAAGCTTCTATTGAAGAAGCCGCCAAGACGCCTGTGGCTAAGATCAACTGTCACCAATGCGGCAACGATTGTACCAGGATATACTACCACAGTTCCCAATCAGATGCAAGAGCGAAGGCCAAGTTCGATCTCTGCCCTAACTGCTTTACTGAAGGCCGGTTGCCAG